>NC_071477.1:10186176-10492058 GCF_028500815.1 Rissa tridactyla
TTAAGGCACAGCAGAAAAAGCATGAAACACCTGTAAATGTTTCCCATGTGCACCAAGGAAATGTTCGGTAACATCACATACAATGGAGTTCCGAGGCAGTTATTCACAGTGCAAGGAGTCTGCGGGACAAACTCCTTGAGGAACTATGTATTCAAGCGTAAGAACCCAAATCCCAGCACACAAATTCCCTAAACAAAGAGCCAGATAAGCCCAAATGAGAGTAGTAGTGTGCACATTCAGGTGAAATGTATGGAAGAACCAGCTGTTTAGTTTTAGAAGATGGGAATTTGCATGTTTTTACCAGTTGCCTGCAGAAAGTCACTTGCTTTACCATCATGATAAAGAGGATTCCCTCATGTCCAGGTGATTCCCTCATCTGCGACTAGGCAGGTAGAGCAGAACACCGGCGTATGTCCAAGGATCTTAATAATACTAGAATTAAATGCAAAGGGCCAAACTGGTACTGAAATTTCTGCTCGTCAGCAAGGTGGCAGATTGATGACTGAAAATTGGATGGATTCTGTACAAGATCATGGTACCTGTATGACTTCAGCACACAAAAAAACACAGTGCGACAGACCACTAAAATGCACTTAACTTCAGTATACTCCGGCCTTCTCTTTTTTTTCTTTCCCCCCCTTTGTAGCACAAGATTAATAGAAATAGCCTGAGCCCACAATGCAGTATTTCAGCAGAAACATTAATTATATTTTAGATATGGTACATAATGCAGCATCAACAGCATCCAAATCTTTCCCATAATTCTTTACAGACAAATCAGCTATAAAACTCAGAGACCAAGACATACAGCCACATAGTATATCATCTAAGTGCATTGCATACCAGCAAAAGAACAATTATAAAGTTGCTAATGGAATTTGATTGACAGAAACATGAGTGGTTTACAAAGCAAGACCAGTAGGAAAGACACTTTTTCACAACTTAGCCAAAGTGTAAAGCATTAAGGTCTACAGCACAGCAGCCATTCGCAGTGCTATACCACTGATGAATTACCTCTTCGCAGTCTGTGATCTAAAGCTCTGTGAAGCTACAGGAGTCACATCACTGCGTTCAATGACTACTGGAATGGGCTCCCAAATTAAGTTTGTGTGCAAGCCTGGGAATCCAAAATCTTGTTCTCAATGCTGCAAGAGACTTGTTGAGTGTCTTCAACCAGTTCTTTCACCCTTCTGTGCCTTAATTTGAATTTAAACCGGGAATCACAGTAGTTTTTACAACCTCCATTGAATAACAGTTGTAAATCTCTCTCAAATTCCTGGGCTGTGGTATGCTGGTGCTAAGTATTTTTAACACTAAACACATTAACACATACAAAATTGGCACTTAATGGATAAGCAGGAAAGAGGAGAGGCTCAAAACACCCAGGGATGTAGAAACAACACATCAAAGTATCCTAAAGTTAAAAACCAAAAACCAAACCCCAAATAAAGTTAGAACCCAAGACAAATTATTTACCCAACTATTTTAAAACAGTTCTGTATAAGTACCAGAATTTACCCTTCTCTAAACACGAGTCAGATCACAATGAGAATTTGTTTTGTCCAAAAAAAAAAAAGGGGGGGGACAAAATATGAACTTTGGGAACTTCAGTTAATTTTTCAAAATATGTTATGTGGCATAGTATTTCAGTGAAAGATCTTTCCTTTCTTTTATCTTTACAAAAGCTGAATTGATTCTTATTTTTTAGACAAAGAGCTACATTTGGGTGTTTATTATTACCTGGTGCTATTAATTTTGGAAAAACAGAACCTCTCAAAGTAAGACTGAATTCTTACGTTCTGTTTTTAAGACATTCTAACCTAAGCCTGCAAAATCTGCAGATAGGAATGAAAATAATCCACTTCTTTAACTTTTACTGACTATTCTAACAATACCTTCATTAGCAAATTTATATTCTGTATGAAATGCACATATTGAAGACAGATAATTGAGTACTGTGTAATACAGCAGATAAAGAATGAATTGTCTCTCCTGTCAATAGTGACCCCAGAATCATAGAATGGTTTTGAGTTGGAAGGGGCTTAAAGATCACCTAGTTCCATCCAAAAAAGTATGCTCTGATGGAGAAGTATCAACCTAGACAAAGAAGAGAAGCAGCATAGTTTTAATCCATTTCATATTAAAAATATTCATTTATTTTATATTGCATAAGTGGAGTGAAAAAGTTGTGGAAGCAAAAGAAACAGGCTTTCTGATGAATATGACAGATACAAAGAATTTACAAAAAGCAACTTGACATATGATTAATAGTGAAAGATTGTTGGGTGGGGTAATGCATTAAAATGACAACAGAAACTATTTTGGCTTTCAGGCAACAGCAGATCATCAGTTTATATGCAGTAACTGTTAATATACCACACAATGGAATGACTGTAACTGACAGGAGGGTCAGTTGACAGTCAGAACAGTATAGGAAAGTATAGGAAGACAGTCGGAAAGTATAGGAAGACTAAGTGGTACAGCAGCTATAATAAATGAATGAGTTTCACGGTTATATAGATTATCAACATTAAGGAATGACCAAGTTCAGCATCATCAGCAAGCTGATGTTTGCCAAGTGTGTTAAAGATGGCAGGCTCTGGCTGAGAACTGGAGTTGGGGTGGGGGCATTGGTATCAGAAACTTGCTCCTTCAGTTAACATAAATCGGCAAAGGAATGAAGTTCTCTGTCTGTATCTATTACATACCTCAAGGGGCACAGCCTGGTCTTCAACACTGGTTGCACACTTTTGTCCCCCTGGAGCTCCTACAAACCATCACCCTGACTCTTTCAACTCCCACACAAATAAATTAGAAAAATAATTACATGCAATAATCTATCTAGAGCCAGCAGCATCTGGATTGGGTAAGTAACCCCAGAGATCTTGTTACACATTCACATCATTCACAATACATTAATCTTGCTGCCAGTAAAAGTAATTGCTTAAGAATTAACTTGGGTATTTATAAAGGCACCTTACCCTTCATATAAATGAAAGTTCTGTCATTTAGTGAGCCTTACAAAAGATAGAATAACTGAAGGGACATTTGGATTAAACAAGAAAATAGTGTTGTACCCTAAGGGAATGAATCTGCCATAAGTAAAAGAGAGATCTAAACATAAACTACTGCAGTAATTTATAAACTGAGTGGTTCTCTCCACAATGTCAATAGGTAATGAACACCAAAATCTCTTGGATGTTTAAAGTTACTAAATAATAAGGCCTAGATTTCAGACAAATTAAGTACGTACCTCTGGTAATCCATGCCTGGAACAGAAGGTGTAACAGTCAGAAATACCTCAATAGCAGTTGAGTCTATTTTTCTGAGAAGGATAATGTGTGACTACAATACTGCAATAAAAAAGTCATTTATTTGTGTATAACAGCTGCCTGAAACTTTGGCAAGTTTGCCATGCATTATATAATGCAGGGCTTTCAATTTAGCTTTGCTTCTGTCCAGAACTGGTGAATGGTGCTGATGTTATGAATGAAATGAAGATAGATTTATTTCTCCTTGTTTTTTTTAAATACCAACATGCGTCATTATCCCTGTCACAGCCACCAACATCTTGTGCTGTGATATGTACCCTTGGTCTTTTAATAAGAAGCAAATGTGTTACAAATATTCCAAGCACAATTTACAGACTTTTCGTATACGAAACAGGAGAGAAAGGTGAATGAACGTTTCTGTCAGTCCCCCTTCTCACCTGTTTGCATAAATGCTCAGAGGGCACTGCAGGCCTGATTTCAAGGGGAAAGATGGTTGGACAGGCAGGCAGTTGTCTGTGACAGCAAAGAAGAAATAGGGATGGGAAAACCATCCATTGGGAATAGAAGGGAAATAGAATCACTGATGTGTAAGTAACCTAGAGCACCCACTGGGGAACCAGGAATCACCATGGGCAAGCTGAAATCTATAAAGAACTGATGAAGATAGGATAATCTTAAACAAAAAGGAAGAGAAGATTGGAAAGCTTGGAAAAGAAAACCAGCTGTCCCTGCAGCTTTTGTTTTATCTAGAACAAGTTTGTAAACTTCTTTTGTTGCATTGATGGAGCCGTTTCAGATCCTCAAGTAAGAAGCAAGCAGCCAGAGGCAGTGGGATCTCCTGACCCTTGCCAGTCTAAGGAACAAAGGGCACTATGTTCAATGAGCGTGCAGCTGCCATTTAAGTAGAACACATGGAACTTACGGATTTGAAAGACTCAGCTTTGGAGAAAGGCAACAAAGATCTGCATGCACAGATGGACAGAGAACCTCTTTGCCTCTAGCAGGACAGTATGTCCACATCCAAATGCATTTGGCCTCTTCTGTCTTTGAAATCTAGAACCAGGCTTTACTGCAAGTTTTGTGCCTTGAACCTTTTTTATTACAAACCAAACCACTGCTGGGCAAGAAATAATTTAAGGACAGCCTGTGGATTATTACCAGTAGGATATGACAAACTTAAAAAGTTATGATAACATGAACTCTTCAATTTGTCCAATATCCTGGTCCTGACCATATCAGTTTCAATCATAATCAGTTACCATAACAGACTTCAAAACACAGTAAGTCACTTGGGAATTCTTCCATCTGAGGGGCTGGTGGGAAATGTGCAGGAACAACTCTTGGAACTATTAGATAAACTAAGAAACAATCAAGATTGCAAAAGTTTTTTTACCAATATGGATGCTAACTATTCCAGCCAAATCACATGTACACACTTCCCACACATTAATAAACAGTTGTGTATGTAGTATTACTCAGCAAAAAAACCCTAAACCCAAACCCCAAAAAAACAGTGAAGACAGAAGGAAAAAGGGAGATATCTATCCTAATTTGTTTGCAACAGTGAAAGATTTTATCATAGAAAAACCTTCATCTTCTGGGTCAAATAAAGCACAGAGTAAAAAAATCAGAGGATACTATTAACCAGGCTCTGCTGATGCAGATGTATCTGATGCAGATGGCTTTCAATTTCACAGTAAATGAACAATTCAAGCCAAATTTGACAGAATTCTCTTCTCTTTCTGGTTTACAAATTTATCTAATAAACCTGGTCCTAGACGAAATAAATCTAATTTTATTTATACGTTTCTATCAGAATGATCTAAATTCCAAATTTCATTTTACTGCAACATAAGTTAAAGTTCTAGGACTCTAGAAGCTCTAGAATTTCATCCTGCAAAATGGCTATTCAAAGTAGAAAGCAAAAAAGAAACTGTAAGAATCAAAGACAAAAAAAAAGTGGAACTGTTCCAAATTTCAGAGTTCTGACAACCATCCCAGGAGCTGAACACTGCTGTGCCAATTTTCATCCACAAGCAAATCCACCCTCCCCTACAATTAGAAAATTAAAAAATTAAGAAATGGAGAAAGGAGGGAGGTGAAAGATTCTTTTACATCATTTCATCATCATGTGATTTTTTTTTAGTGAATAATTACATTTTTCCTCCTTGGAAATCTTCATATTTCAGACAGATGTTTTCAACCATTCTAGAGAATGATTTTTTTTAAATGTCATATGTTTATACATAACATATGCTTGTTCCAAATACTTGGATAATGTTCTTAGATCTTGAATCCCAATGGTAGCAATTTCAGTTTATCAGATATCCCTTGGATATTTATATGGGTCTTCTTCCAATATTGTCAACGCTCTAGTTTGTCTTACAAACCCTGACAAATACAGCTATCCACATTTGAGAGAGGCACGGAGAGAATACATGGCTAGTTCAAGTTCAACTATGCAACGCTGGGACTTAAACCCTGGTTAATACTATCCTCCCAGAACTTCATTCCTATTCTTCAAGAGAATCATAACACTGAATGGGGACGAAGCATCCAAATTCTTTAAGCTGCTTCAAAGATTTTAACCTGAAAGTCTTACAATAATTTCTTCATAATCCTATTGAATCACTCTGAACCCACAGACTTTTATTTGTATTTCAAAGAAAACAGAAGACTGGACCTTTATTTTCAAGCAAATGAATTTTACCTTGAAAAGATCTGTAATAATACTTTTCTACATATACCATATCAACTTACAACTTTCAGAGTCAGATAATAATGATGTGCACTATCTGAACAGATCACAACATATTCTAAATAAAATTTACAATAGGGACAAGCATACATATGGTCATAACATTCTGCAAGCACACTTACAGATCCTCCTATTTAGCCACTTCATGTGCAGCTACCTGACTGGCACACAGAAGAGCTTGGCATGCAAACTGCTGAAAATTCTTCCTGCTAACTACAACCAAACATATTATTCGTAACTTTTTTTCTTTAAATTAAATCTTATGGAAAAATGTTTCACAACGTAAGTGTCCCTCTCGAAATCTTCAAAAGAATTGATAATGATCATTATTACAGTCATTATTTGTAGCTTGACACCTGAAAGATTTCAGAACATCCATTTTACTGTTGTATTAACTACAGCACAGAGAAGCAGTTAATATAAAATCAAAGTAAGTCAATGGAAGACTCCTAAGTGACTTCTTGATGACCTAAGGGCTGTGCGAGTCATTAGTCCTCATTCCCTTCCCAGCATTAAAGTATTCCTCAAAGGGTGAAAAATTAACTTTAAGCTATTGTATCCCTGACGAGGCTAATACCCTTTATGTAACCTCTTCAATTTGCCTATCTGCACCAAAAGTGCTGTGTGCACCACTGAAGTCTTTAAAGAGCAAGAATCCACGGAAGGTCAAGACCTAAATGACATATTTCCCTTCAGCCTGCAAATAAGTGAGAGCAAGTTTTCTCAGCACAGGCTTAACAGTGAGACCTTTAACATTTATCCTTCATAGCAAAACCAATATCAATTTATAGCTGGGACACAAAGATGAAAGCAAATCAAAAAAATTTTCAAGTACCTCCAGAAAAGAAGAAACAACTTCTTGGTATGTGTTTACTTTCTCAAATAAGTGTCATGAAAATATAAAATCACAGAGGAAAAACATTAAACTATTTTAAGAAGTGAGTTACAAACAAGATTATGAAAGTGCAATATTTGACCAGGTGAAAATATTGTTCAACACCTTAAAAAGAGCTCCAACCAGTTTCTAAAGATCCCACAGGAAAAAAACTTATGAAAAAATGCACCTAAAACTGAGCAAGTAGCGACAACTTTAATCTATAAAGTATTTTTAGTACCTCCAGAATAATTTTTTATTCATACATTCATCCAGAATTTTTATGACAAATATTCTAAGAAATAAGAACTTCCATGCTTTCACAGACATGTTTTGACTTTTAAAAACATTTTCTGGAGGGATAAATAAGATGCAAAATGCTTTCTTTATAATAATTTACATTATAATATTAGCTGTTCTGTTGCAGAAGAGTTCTAAACCTTAGTAAATATGTGCATTTGTAAATTTAAAGTTAAGAATAACTTTTTTCCTTCTAAATTAACATTGGAGCTTTAAGCAAAACTCTGCATTAACTTTTTTCTTTGAAAGTTTTGCCATGACCTATCCAAGAACAGGACCAGAACTACAGGCCCCACTCCCAGAAATGTATATGTATTAAGATTAAGCTATCCGTGTAGCATAGTTAGAAGTCGTCCATAAAATTATATTTCAGCCATATCAGGTGAAACTCACTCTAGAAGACTTGAATGACACCAGCCCTCTAGGCAGAGGTAAGTTTTACCCACGTACAAGTTCCAGGTGATTTGCAGCACTAGGTTTCTTTTTTTTTATTTCAAAGTGATTTTAGTACTGGACAATTTCTAGCTGATTGCTTAAAGCTACTTGCTTCACAAAACAAGAACACTATGGAGAGGTAGCTGAGGAACTTCATTAGAGCCCACGCAGCAAAGATCAGAAAACGTGTATCAATTCAAATAATTTCACCAGCATTTCAGTGCTTAACTGAAAAAGGTATGGAAAGAGGGTGTAAGGTGATGACAGCCAGAATAGAACATAAACAGTGTGTTCTGCTCTTTTTTCTTTGCAAACACCCTAAAAACTGAATGCATGAAGATTATAGATGAGTCAATAAATTTTTTCCCTACTTATATTTACCAGATAACATATAGAACATGGTTATAATAGAATTATTTGTCTCAAACAGCAGAAGGTACTCCTGTCATATAATCTGTGCTGCTGCCATGTGCTGTTGACAAACGGTGTCACTTTTAACATCACAGTATCACTACAATTAAAATAAGTGCAATATCAGGGTACGAGTGTTGGTCCCAGATGGAAAAATCCCGAGAACTGAGAAGTTGCAGATCAATCATAAGATTAATATCAGCCCTGATTTTTTGAAAAAGAATTGAAATATGCTGAACTTCATTTTGCTTTAAAGTGCTAGTGACACCTTCCCCCAAAAGTATTAAGGATTGGACATTGCTTTTTATCTCAAAGTAAATGTTCACTTAAGCAAGAAGCAAGGCAGGTGCAAAAGGGGCAAGGGATGAGAGAACTAGGGACTGGCTATTTCAGAATTCTGAAACAGGCTGATTACAGGTAACAGGGAATCTGAATTAAATCAGACTGATTTTACCATTTAAGCATAAGTATAGATGAGCTATCATTCTACCAGCTGGAGATTTTATTTCCTAAAATAGCTTCTCCGATGGAAACACTTAAAATCCACTTTGAATGCACAGCTGAGTCATGAGTGTGTTTATTCTTATTTCTGTCATAATGTACTTTAAATTTGCAAAATGCTTGTTGAGCTATTTGGACCAGGACAGAAATGAAGAAATGGCTTTATTTATTTATTTATTTACTTATTGTTCTTCTTATTCCCTCTGGTGACCAGCATATCCCAGTTTTGTCCTGAAATCCCTTCTGCTAATTTATCAGTATTGTTTCTTTCTAAGTGAAACTTGTTACTTGTCTTTCTGGGGTCAATTAATTTTTTTCTTGTTTGGTCTGTGTTTAAATAAGCTATTGATTTTATTTTCAAGGTAATTTAAGGTAGGAATACAGTTCTTATTTGATAACTACCAGCATAATATGCTTTGAGTAAACAAATGTTATGGTTTCAATTTGTTATTTTTGTCATCAAAATCAACCAAGTAGTAACTACTACTGATGTGGTTGGATTTGGAGACTGAACGTTGTGTGAAGCAATAAATAACATTAATAATTCAGTAAAGTGTTACCCTTGGCTAAATAATTACAAGAGATGGGACACAGTACACTATAGGGGTAAAAGAAGCTTGTCATTAAAATATATCCAGGTGACAATGGGGTAGCTGCATAAACAAAATTAAATTCCATAAATTTCTAGAGGCCACACTTTTGTCATATTTCTACTACAGGTGCTGTCTGAGGATGTCCACCTGAACGACATGGTAATGTTGCCATCAGCTGCTAGATTGCTCAGAAATCAGAAATAGTTTGTAAGGGCTATCCTTTCCAGCTCCTGAAGACAGTCATACCCAAAAAAGGGTGAAGACAGCAGAGATAAACTATCACTATACACATTTTTAACTTCCATCTTTTCGAAAAATTTAGAAGTCTAAGCTGTTCACATTTTCCAAATAGGAATCCATTCCGAATCCATGTCTGTCTCTAAAGCACATTTTAAAAATTTAAAAATTCTAGTATAGGTGTCTCGAACTGTCTGAAGCTTTTACATGTTGTAGAATGAAAATTAACACCCTTCCCCATACCAGACTTCCATTTTGAAAAATAGTAGCAGCTCTTTAGTCCATTAACAACACGTTGCTCGGTTTTTCAATGGAAGACAGTATAATCCTGTATTTCTTGACACTAAAGCCTGGCCTAAAACAAACCCCACCAGTAAGCATTTTCAAATGCTGTATTCATGTTTTAAATATCCTCTCATAAAATAATGTTATTCTGAATATTCATAATTTTAAATTAGAGCGTCCACAGTAATAGTTTGTATTTTTTCAGTGTAAAATGTTGAAAGACCTATGAAAAACCAGTAAATAACAAGTAAAATAGTGACTGCAAAGGGTTGGGCATATGATTAAGACAGAGAGACAGCTTCATAGCTAAGGACTAGATAGAGGGATAACTTTCAAGAAACCTTGATAGGCTTCAGTAGGAAAAATCAATAGGAAAAATGTCTCTTCAGAAAAAAGTAACAGTGACAAATTGTGGCCAGAGCCATCTATTAACAGCAATAATGAATTAGTACTTACTGATCAGGTATACCGCTTCATTTCCTTTAAAGATCAACATGTCACTGCATATCTTTTTCAACTAATCATTTTCTTATTCTGTGTTATGAAAAAGAAAAGGATCTTGAGAATAGAAATCTTAAACAAGACTAACTAGATCTTGAAAATGTTATTGTAAGGCATTAATACTACATGATTCCCTTTCTGTTATGAAGCACGCAATCAACAGTCTGCATTTGTCTAAGTGTAAAACCAAAAACTATTCAGGGGCTGAACAGAAAAGGAAGAGATAAGGCTTGTTTTCAATGTTGACTGGAACTGAGCTTCTATTGCTAAAAAGGTTATTTGGCAAACTGGGGGGGGGGGGCAGAGGGAGGAAGGTCAGTTGCTAAGATATAAATATTTTAATTTCATAGCACCTAGAAAACTCCACAGGATTCAAGTCCTGCTTCCAGTGCCAGCTACTGGAAGTAACTCCCATGGAGTTTGATTTTTGTAGCTCTTATTAACAGAATATCTACCATAGACTCTGGGAAAAACACAGCCTATCAGTTATTGTTCTCGTATTATAAACCCGTCCTAAGGCCTACTGCTGAATAAAAGCCTGCATGATATGGCTTAGCTAATAGGTATTGCATTGAAAGCCTGGAAGAAAAAGTTGTATGAGCAGCTCCGTTTTCCTTCTCCTCCTGCCTTTAAATGACATTACCAACACAGGCCAGACTCCTCCACCCAACTGTTTATGCACTTTGCCAGCTTATTACACCATAGCAGGTTAATACCATACTTCTGAGACTCTTAATTTTTAGAATCACGCAATTACTGAAAATCTTCATCTTTTAAAAATTTTCCTACCTATAGAGTTGATGGAAAAAGCATAATGAGGGAGATTCCAAATACTTAATTCCTAAAAAGCAAATTAAAAATTCTAGCTTTGCTTGTTTTTTAAATCTCATAGCTTTGGGGAGAAAATGAGTGGGCATACTCGTGAATTTTCAAGATCTGAAGTTGGCAATACTGCCACTTTCACTTTACTTCAGTGTTTCATACTACACTCCTCATTTCATTTAGAAAATGAAAAAAAAATGTCTGAAAAGAGAAAAGAATATCCTTTGCAGCAAAATATCAAACTTTTGAAATAAAAAGGGCATTATATTGCAAACTAATTACTGCATTCTGATACTGCTTAGCAGCTTAAAACATGACATCATTGTAAATTAATGCATAAAAATGCCACCTGAGAAACACAGTTGTCTACAAATCTGAAATGGCAATGAAAATGAAATGAAAAATGATGCATCATGATGAGGAGGAATTTGGAGATTAGGCAAAATTCTAAAGCTCCATTGAAATTCACTCTGCCAACAAGCTCAGATGAAAGTGACCTCCAAGGATTATAAAATCTCTCCCCTCAGCTGCTTGACATTCATCAACGGGTAAGAATTTTTCATACTGAAAAGAAAAGAATGTAGTCATTACATCTGCTTTTTAAAAGAAAAAGGGAAGGGATTTGCCACTTTAGTTGGAAAGGAAAATATTAAATAAGTGGCAAAGCATAACAAGAATGCAAAGTCTTCAGGTGAAGTACAGAGTTTCAATAAAAAAGAAATACCCACGATACAGCTGTTATATGCCGGTCACTGGAACTTGCTAAATTGAGACATTCAGGTGATATAGCTCAGTTGACTATGTCTGAATTGGAGGCAACTGGTCCCACTGCGCAGAGTTTGTAAAACTCTGAGCTTTGTAAAAAAATCTTTCAGTTGAAGATGTCTTTCTATGTCTGCACAGATGCCTGCCATTTTATTCAGATGTTGCCTTCAAGTTTATAGGTCAAGATGGTCACAGAAGCTGGTAATAGGGAGAGGTTGAAGGACACCATAGATTTATGGAGATGCAGTGTTTCCAACACAGTAAACCAAGCTGTAGTAGACATGACTTTGCTGCACCTTAGTCAAAGCTGGTAACTTCTAGTAAATAAACTGAAAAGCAAAAAGAAAGAGAAAGCTTTCTAAAGTAGTAGTTGTTCATTTTATTGTCCTTTGATGAAAAATAACTGAGATGAAAAAAACCTTTGATTTCATGGAGATTGATCTTATCATCATCTTCCCCCTACAAGACACTTGTCTGGAAGAATGAAATGCCTGAAATATAAGTAAATCTGCACACTTACATGTGCCTCCTTTCAGGAGAAAATTCTGTTTCCTCCCAACATTTCTTCCTTGTATTTGGTAACCAAAAAAAAGCAGTAGAATTTTATAATCAGACATTAAAATTTTAGAACCATTTCAATAACTATCTTTTCATTAATAAAAAAAAAAAAAAGAAGCCTTCAGTAGGGTCACTGACATTTAATGAATTATGAAGTGGTTCTTTCAGAGCATCCCAATCTGGTTATCTTGCTAGCCTCATTAAGATTTTTCCATCTAGAATACCTACCCTTTGATAATATCTACTTAGTCTTATTTTCCATCTGACAGCTGTCACAGAGAAATGAATGGAATATTTTAAGATCTTTACTGGAGACAATTTTCTTCACGTCATTTTGGTGACACTACATGATGTGTTGCGTAAATCCTATGCCCCCTAGGTTCTTTAAGAGATATCCTTATCCAATGCAGTCACTGTAAGCATGCCATGAACGAGCTAACGTAATTATTCTACGGTGGTTTTGAAGTCCGGATCTTTTGCCTAACACTGTATACTGCATACTGTTCACCATCAGACATAAAACTGGAATAGTTCTGTTATGTACTAAGCTGCCAACAGACTGTAGCTAGTCACCCAGAGGATTTTATTGAATTTGGCTTATTCATTGTCCTTATATGTAAATATAATATAAAAGTTAGAATACAGATGGTAGCTAAGTTCACAGTACATGGCAAGAACATTGAAACATCCTGCTTACAAAGACATCTACAGCCATCAAATCATACTTTGCTGCAATCCACTGCTCAACCCCCATCAGGCCTAGGCATACCGATCTATGTAACAGTGTTTCAAGAAAATAGGTGCAAATTTACTAAAAGCAGGGCCATCAGGAATCACAGTTACTTCTTCTGCAAATGTTCTCACTCCAAATGTTTACAACCATTTTCTAAATTCCATCAATAGCAAAGGATTCATCTTCATACACATACATAAATACAAGCATTGCATACATTCACACATCTCAGACTCACACTGTCTAGTTAAAGTGCAGCTGCCCTACCTGAAAACTGTCAGTCCAGATCAGTTTACAGTAAAATTACAAGAATTACATATTTCTGCATTATTTTTGTAGTTGGTATGCTAAAGAAAGAGTTGAAAAATATCATCATGCCTCGGAGAGACTGTGTGAACCTGGAAAGCAGTGGAGAAGAAAATCAAAAAAACTGTGGATTGTGGTTTCCTTCCAGCACACAGGTTTTAACAACAGAAAAAGGCTGGTTTTAAAATGCAGTTTGATGGAAATTTTGCTTAAATAAGAAACAAAGCGTAGGCTGAGGTTCATCTGTTGTGGAACTGGTAAACACTGCACAGAACAAAAAATCCAGTTCCTTCAAGTAAGGTCAAAGAATGAGCTAACTATTAATGAGTGGAATGTTACAAAGGCAATTCTGTTAAAAAGCTATACTTTGAAAGGAAGACTTTCAAATTTGTTCAGCCCTGACCTACCCTTGGTTTCATAAAGTATCAGTTCAGTTTGGATGAAATAAAGCAAACTGACCACTTCTGAACGTTTCAGACTGATTTTCTTAAAAGTAAGGTTTTTCTGTTGACTGTCAAATACAGTCACTATACTTCTAACATTAATAGTATCGTCTTCATAATATTCTGGACTCTTATGTGCATGCTTTTAATGCTTCCCTGGTATACAAGTGCATATTCTTTCATTTATTATTTGTAGATATTTTAAACAATCATAAAGTGGTGTGGAAAGACCACAATCCATGGCTGTCTATTTTACCAAGGAATGTACCAGTTATAAATAACATTTATAATGTGGATGATGCAGCCTTGAAAACGTTCAGACAGTGGCCACTCTCAGCTAGGAGACTGGCAAGGATAGCTATTAAGTCACTGCAAAGGCAACTAACAGCATCAGGTAGTTCTGCCTTTATCTATATTGTTCTCCTAACATGCTTTAGTAGACAGGAGAATTAAGCAAAGGACAAACAGCAAACTTACTGTAGAAAGTCTAGCTAGGCATACTTCTTTAGGTACTCAAAACCATAAGCTCCCTCTACTGGTACAGCTGAATTACTAGATATTGATAATGGTCCTAGATTCTGTAGTTCCAGCACTAGGACATAACACTATTGCTTCTGCATTGTCACAGGCAATATTAACTTTTCACTTGTACAGTATTCTTTTAATTCTTGTAATAAAAAAGAAGTAGATGTGAGGTCATACAAATTTTAAATGTTTCCTTAAAAGACCCATAAATCTTCAGCATGTGGGCTAGCTATGAATTTCTTTTTTTTTTTAATAATGTTTATTAATGGGACTCTACAATATTTTCTCAAATGCTAGTTTCATGTTTGGCAAAACATAATGTTTGCAACTAATAAGACAGGTTTTTATTATTAATAGTACTATTTAAAACCAGAATCTTATCCAAATATGCCATAGCACAAGAAGCTGAAAAAGAGTAGCATATGTGATTAATTCAGGTCATTAAAACTGGTGAAACATTATTCAAGCCAAAGGGCAAAATTACCAATTAAAATAATCTGTAAAAAGCTCAGGCAGTGTCTTATAGACATAGGTGTATGTTGCGCAATGATCAGTCAACCTTAAATGAAGTTTTTTTCCAGACTTTGCTCCCTACAGCCAGTCAAGCAATTCATTCACAGGGAGGAGAAAAAACACACACCTAAAAAAAAAAATAACTTCTTGCAGTACTTTTTGCTAAATACTCTACATTTTTACCTGTAAGTGGTCTGGTCCGTTCTTGTTAACTTCACATTTTCAAAAGCATTTCTAAGTTTATCTTTTACTCCAGAAATAAGAGATGTAAAGCCTATAGCATGTTTGATTCTAAAATTTATGCCTGGAGTCTTTTGGTAACTAATGTGAATGATCATATAAAAAGATTAATGTCTAGTTTCTATAAGATAGCCATGTTCATTTGATCAGTTATCTCATTTTCTACATATAGACCAAAGAACAGTAACTGAAGTTCTCATTCTTGATAAACAACTGAAAGTCTCATTTTGCTAAGAATTAGATGAACTGAGCAGAATGCCAGTTCTCATTCTAAAGATTAAATCTCCAGATGCAATAATTATTTTATCACAAAAAGCATCTTAAAGCATCTTTACAAATTAGAAGGGGAATGACAGGTCTACTATATTGTAACAGTCATAAATCAAGACATCAGTAGAAGCACCTTATCAGGCATCAATAAAAGTATGAGTCAGGAAGACTACATCGAAAGTGCTAGGTGAGCTGCAAATCACGAGTCAAAAGCACAAGAGCTATTGTGTAGTATGCCAGACCCGGAATAGCAGGGAGTTTTTGTAGACATAGATCAGGTCTGGTTTTGTTTGTTTTTTTAGCCTGTTTTGACATGCCAGAGCTGGGTCCATTTTGAGTAGATTTCTATAAAACCCTCTGGCAATGTCATTTTGACTTCACTGTGATCTCTGCACAGCTCCTGTCTGGGAGCCCATTAAATGGAAAGAAGTTCAATAATCCATCCTCAAACTAGCAAAAGCACAATTAAGTGTTTAACCTCAGGATGTTAAAAGAGAGGCTCCTACCAAGTAGTGTGTGCTCAGTGATGAAATGCAAGTCTGGAAAAAACACCACAAGATATTTATTGAGATCTAAATAGGATCATCTCAACAGGCTTCACTTATGCGATATTTGCTAGTGAGAATATTTTCAAAGCAATGCAATTTTGTCTGTTCAAAATGCCCTTTGGATATTCTTTGTACAGCACAGGCACAACACATGAGCTGCAGCACAGGAAGTGGGTAAGAACACTGCCATTTTATATATCAATGAAAATGAACTCTGCAAGATGTGAACATACTACCTGAAAAGCACTACTCATAGATGAGACATGAACAAGACAGTGCTTTAGCTCTCAAATGCCTGTATATGATTTGACAATCACCACGATCCATTTTGACAAAAAGCAGTGGAGCTGAACAGAATTAAGCTTCTGTACAATCAGAGGCAAGTGAAAAACCATAAGGAACTACACAGAATTTTTGGCCCCAACTGAAGTCAGTTTTACAGCTCTTCCAAAACTCTCCTGAGCCGCACATCCGGCATCCAAAGGCCCCACTTCACAGCCCAACAGACAAAAAAAATCTAGAAAAGCAGGAGACAGAACAAGTTTAGGTGAAGAATGTAATAGTCACTCCAGATGCAGCAGGACAGGATCTGCTATCAGTGCTCAGAAAACCTTCCACAGACCACACACAAGGAAGAGCTAAAATATAGCAAAGCATTCTTTAGGAAAGCATAAAGGAAGCATTCGGATCTTTCAGCAACACATATACACATTGCTTCCCATGGCTTTATGACACAGTCTGATTATAGGACTTTGGCAACATGTAGTGCCCTGCAACAGCATTCCCTGCTGAGGTAGTTTTCATATAAAGTGAATTCTTTCCAGTGCCCACAAAAGAATGACTAGGAAGGGCTTGTCTGACACTACAGCAGTATTTAATGTCATGTTGAAGACCACTAAATACCTTATCATGTGTCAAGCTACTATTTTTTAAATAGCTACTTTATTCCCTAGAAAAATAAAAAATTTCTGAAATATAGCTCATCTTAGAAGTGATTTCCTAACTACAGAAGTTTTACACAAAATCATTCCCATTCTAATCTGGATCCCCTTGTGACATGCTAGCTAGAGAGGTTATGGTCATGTCCTAAGTTTTCATCTGAAAGAGAGATGATGTCCATTTTTTTTTCTTTTTTAAAGATAATGACAAGTAGGAGTTGCACATGTTTAATCGCTGGTTACAAGCATTTCTTTATAGAGGATATTTGCCCGCTTTGGGTATCACAGTAACAAAAGACCCACACAACACTTTCCCCCAGATTGTAGTATGGAAATGATAAGGAGTGTTCACTACTTGCCTTTGCGATAATGAATTTAATTTTAGCATGGAAAAGCAAAACATTTAAAGATGAAATGAATTTTCCAAAATTGCACAGCAAATCACTAGCATAACCAGAATTAAGACTGAGAAGACATTTTTCACTCCTAACCCTCTGAACCATGCACTTTTGTGGTAAATGCGTGACTGTACAGCTGCATAGCTCACTGCTAATGTAACAATCTTCATTTATATGCAGCATTATTGGCAGGAAGAGGCAGAGACTCTGCATCTGCAGCTCATTTCACTGGACTTTGCAAATAAGCAAATAAAAATAAGGTAAGGTAATTTTAACTGCATTGGGAATTAAATTCTTAGAGAATCAATATTCATGTATTTTGAAAGCCTGACAGTATATTCTTAAGCAATTCCAACTAATGCTAGCATTATTGCATAAGCTGTTCTGTCTGTAATTTACTAAAACTTATAATTATAGATAGAAAAATTAACTAAGCAAAACAACCTAAAAAAACCTTTCCAGCAAATATGAATCTAGCAGCTTTTTGACTCTCAAGAAATTCTACTTCAATCATACTAGAATAGTTGCACAAAAGGATCCACATGCAGTGGCATTAAAAGGCAAGTAATCTAAACATCTACAAACACACAGATAGAGAAATTACATTAGCTTCTTTATTTATGTATTCAGATTTTCTGCTTATTGCATGCATCTCAGCTCCTCAACAGGGCACCAGCAAAGACAGGTGGAGAAAGAGGCACCATAACATTTACAGAATATAACAGTTCTAATTCTTTTTAAAACTTCACAATATTTTAAAATTATTTCTACTGTTTAGTAGTGATGTACTCTTTCTCCACATTCAGATTCTGTACACTGTATCTTTCTCCAGACTATGTGTGGTAAAAGAGTGACCAATATAATCTGTCTTTTATTAACATGCAAAACAACAGTACGTGCCAGAACTTTGATGGGGCAGTCATAAATGTCAGTTCAGCCTAGTGCCTGGAGGTTTCATAGTCCAGTGCCAGCATGAACTGCACAAAAAACATAACCATTTCCAGAAAGAAAAACAAAAGGATGAAAAAGAGAGAGAAAAAGAGATAAAATAAGTTAATGAGTGAAAGCAAGCAAGCAAAGAAGAAAAGGAGACAGAAATAGTAAAATCCTGAAGTCCACAGATTAAAGTTTCCTGAGACTTTCTGTACATTGTGCTCTGTGCTTAAGAGTTCAGAATGTTATAATTTAGAGTGTTATGACATAAATAGATTAGTGTTTGCTATATATGCTGATAATACTTCAAGAAATGTTATGCAAAAAACATTTTTTCCATTTTTTCTTCATTAAAGAAAGCATGCCATATTACCAATAGGACTTGATCGCAATAAGATACAGCTTGTTATCTGATAAGAATACATTTCTTTCTTTTTCTCAGAGATAACAGAATTCTTGGACTTGCTATTGATAATGACATACAGCACAAAATCCATGTCTAATTATCAGTCTGAGTCTAAGATGGTTTTTCTCTCATTTTTCTTCTTTCTTTAGACACAACAAAGTTCTTTTGAAACAAGTCAATCTGAAAAGGTATCTTAGCAGATGTCAACTTGCCAAAAAATTTGTAAAAAGAAAAAATTCCTAGGTCTGTTTTCATTTTCCAAGTCTTCCATATCAATATTGCTATGTCAAATATGGCTTCATTGGCAAAATTTTATTTGCTCAAATGTTGCAGAACTACACAAAGCTGAAGTGTTCTGAAGTTGCAGAATTTCTAGGAATCTTACCTGCTTTAAGTTACAATTTAACTCTTACTCTGTCTTTTCCCCAATATTCCCTTCTGAGGACCAAAAAAGCCTGTTAACTCAGGTGATTTTGTTTTGTTTTCCACTTAACAGGTAAAACTAATTGCACTGTGAAGCCAGTGATTTTTATATGATGTTTCAGAGTTCTACCGTACTTCATATTCAAAGTCTTCCTTCTACTGTGTATGAAGGCCAAAGATAAAAATACATTTTAGCAGGAGTGCCTCATAAACCCAGCCATTTCATTTGAGAGGCTGGAATCTGTGGAAATTTTACAGTTTTAATAGGCCATAACTTTGGGTAGCGTATACTACCTTAGTTCCACTGGCTGCATTACAATGTTACCAATTTACACCTGCAAAGGCTGTTGCCTAATATTTTAATTACTAGCAACTGAAGGGTGCAAGGAAACAAGACTGACTAACAAAATAGTGCTTCACTAAGAGTGAAAGACACCTAAAAAAATCAGGAAATCTAGAAATGCTTTGTTTCACTCTTGTATGTTCTATCTTTAAGACACTTTTCTTCCCACATTAAACATCCTGGCCCTCTATGCTATTCAAAGTGATTTCTGGTTTGCTCTAGAAAAAAAAAGAAATCTGATTTAAAGTTGTTGTCATCAATCAGCACCACAAGAAATGGCCCCAAATGTTTACCTAATGAGTAATTGTGCAACCTGCACTTTTTCCATAATTGGAACGATAGTTGCAGATCTAAAGAAGAATTAACATAAATCTCCTCTATGAAACAGCTGCTGGTACCCATCAGTATCTCTCAGCATCTTCCCCATCTCACTGTATGTGTATTGTTGCCTTTGAACAAATTACTTATCATTGTCTGGCAACAGAAAACCTTTAACAAACTACAGCTAACAAAGACTAAATACGCATGCATCCTTTACACTATTTAAAATGGACCTCACGAAACCAAACCAAACCAAACCAAACCAAACCAAAGTGCAGCATTAAATATGCTTTTACCATCTTTCAAACTTATTCACTTGACTTCCCACAGCTCAGCACTCCCACGTCTCTAGAGTTAATTTTAAATATCTGTGACACTCACCTCTCTAAGTAAATCCTGACTCCTGAACCCAAGACCAAACACATTGCATGACTACCAATAACTGTACCATTTACCTATAACGTCCCTGGCCATAGTCCTTTCATGATATGTTTCACTTATATCTAAACAAATCAAAAAATCTCCATAAGAAGATGCAGGCTTTGTTTCTCCTGTTAACATGTGATAAGTCAAATCTTTAGAAAACTAAAACATGGAGCAATAAACCCAGTGATTCTGTATCTTCCAGTCACTTTGATACCCTGCAGGTATACCTTTTTAATTTTCTATTTTCTTACTGCAATTAGGCAGAACTTACATGCTCAGCTGGATATAGCAAGTGTATCCGATCACCTGTAGGATCACAGTGTTTTGGTTACAAATGCAAAACTACCTAAGCTAAAGTAGCAATCACCATTTCTTACTCTCTAAAACACAGATCGAAACACCACCCCAAGTAAACAGGGTATCTTTCTAGGTATCACAGATAAAGCCACAGCTGAAGCAAGTCTTTAGCAGACAGAGATAGATTTGCTCAGACTTTAATTAAGGACCTCGCTCATGACATTTAGCAAATAATTTGCTCTAGTGACACAATGCATTTTAAAATTCAGACTGCATATCTGAAACTGACTTCTGACACAATAATTGCAAGACTTTCTATAGTTTCTGTGTTCCTCTCAAACACTAAAAATGTCAGACAAACAGAGAGTGAATGCTATGGTTATGAATAGAAATCTGAAAGAAAAAGGCATATAAGCACTAGCCTTAATGATGACAATCATACCCTTTGGGAATCAAAACCAGATCTCCTATACATACCCTTGTCACTTTTCCAACCACGAATCTGAGGCTGTGGTTTAAACAACAACATTCCCTAGAGGATACTTATGTGAAACAGAGATCACTAGCATCCTACAGGGAACAGAAAATAGTGCATTAACTCTCCTCAGTAATCACACACAGACTGATGCAGCAAATAGGTGCTGCTCACTCATTTACTTCACAGTGTAAAGGGTACTTGGGATTGATAGAATACTGCTCAAATCTTGTCATTATATTGCTGCTTTGATGGCATGATATTGCCAATCAGGTTATAGCTAGGGCAAAAATAGCAGAAAGGCTTAATTTCGGAACTATGTATCAGAGCAGAAGGTCAATTGTCAGGGTAGAAGGTAAGTGTATGACTAGAAAGGCATGGAGAAAGCAGCAAAGAACAGAGGAGGACTCATACTCTAAACCATAGTGACTGAGCCCTGAAATAAGCAGAAAGAATGATGAAGTAGTAGAAATGGAATGCCTTTATAAAGAGGATCTGCATCCACTACAGCTTCTGCCTATGGCCATTGCTGGTGACATAGAGTTGAGGTGTAAGGGCAAGGAGGAGAATGCCTGAATTCCTTCAGTGCAACAATACGAAGGCTCCCTATGGTTTCTAAGCAAAGGCAATGTTGACATGAGGAGATCTGATGCTAATCTCCCGGAACACTGTGAACTTCAGAAAAATTGTCTAGCTCAAAGGCAGATCAGAGCACTATAAATTTACTAACTACTGGCTGTTTCCGCTTCCACTTGGAGATATTTTGACACTCCAGACTGGCCAGAATCTGGACCTAATGATGTTTGAATTGTTGGTCTCCAGTTATACCTTCTTTTCAATGTCCAAAAAGATGTAAAGAAAAAAGTAATCCTCAGAGTTTTCTCATTCACAAATGAATTCTCAAGAAAAAGAAAAATGACACAATTATATAGTGCCCAGCACATATCTTACAATTTGTGTTCACAGCCTACAGAACACTTCCAATTAACACTTCAGCTTTTCCCAATAGAGGAGGGAACAAGTCTTCTCAAATATGCAATGTCCAATTCAAAGAGTTCAAATAAGTATATATTACAAAATTAATAAGCATATATGTATACATATAATATCTGTATATTTGTCTGTGTGTATAAATGAACCAAGTATTCCTGAATATTTCTGAATTTCTTTGTGATGGCTTGAAGGCTTATTTAAGGTGCACTCAGTGCTAGAATCAAATGTTTTTGCTCCAAAAGACATGAAGCAACACAGTCGCACACAAAAATTCTGCTATTTGGAAAATACTGATTTCATTTGTAGTAGAGGTTATGAGGTTCATCCTTGCAGTTTCCTTTCAATGAAGTAACTCAATGGACCCTGAAACGGAGTCATCAGTTAAGGGATTTCTCAGCAGCTCTTTCAAATAAAACCACATGGGTGGCTATAGAAAACACACTCTGGGCCGAAATTTCTATTTGTTTATAAAATTCTTATTCTGCCCTCTGAATTTGATAAAAATCCACTATGAGCAGCATAAGTTTCACATGTACTGACATGCATGGCAATGCTGCACTAATTGCCCACTTTTCTAACTTGGAAATCAACTCAAAAACTTATGGTTAGTAATACATATTGTGTTAGAGTTGCACACACTATCTCTATTTTGGTAAAATTTTACATTTATTAATATCAAGATGAAAGTTGTGACCTCATTATACTACACAACATAAAGGGGAAAAATAGCATGTGCCAGAGTTTTCACAACACTGTACATCAATCCTCTCCCACTCCTTAAATCATGACTGAGAACATTACTTGAATCCTGTGAGGAAAACGGCTTTTAGTCTCACAACAAAATGCCTTCCTGAATGTATGTCACTGTAATACAATGCACGACTCTGCAGAAATGCTTGAATGAGGTCAGGTGCTAAAGCTAGCAACATTGCACTGCATACAGATTAATTACTTCTGCTGAAAAGCTGGAAACATGTCTGATTTGTCCAATAGCAGCCAAATATGACGGCAGTCTCTAATATATTAACTATTCCCAGACATATCAAGTGAAAAATCCAGTCACTGAATAAAGAGAGCATCATAAATTACACACGTGACGTCACTTTATTGCAATGATGAAGCCAATGATGTATGTAAAATGTAAAATTAACTGTATTTTAGCAGTAACAAAAATTTCTTCAGAGTTTGAGCTGTGCTGTATAAGCCTAAACTAGTAAATTTAGTGTGCAACATCTTAGGGAGGAGGCCATAAAAGAACCTGCTTCTTCAGAATATATTTTGAAAGCCATTAAAGCTATAAACTAAAAGTAAAAATCTTTAAGAAAAAAACAAAAAACAACATAGCCTGTTTGACTGTACCAGCTGAAGCTCTACCCAAAAAATGAAAACAAGAAACTTGTCTAAAACTTTCAGATGCCACACATTTTCATCACTTAATATAATGTGGTATGTCACTGATACACTGAAAATCCCGTAAACTAGTAAGGAAAGAGTTATTGCTATTTCTTAAATTATGAGAACTTACAACAGTAGGTAATGTATGAGGGATAGAACTTCTTTTCCAACTTTTTAGTAGAAAGCAAAGATAAGGAATTCAGATGAGACAGCTACATCTCAGCCACTGAAACAGAAAGAAGCAGAAATACCAGCATTTGATTCTGAGTAGGCCAAAATCTTTAACTGCATTGGCTAATATTTATTAGTTAACAACTGCAAAAGCCAAGCAGTTCTTCAAAGCTTACTCTTCTGATCATATATCATAACAAATTAAGCTGTGGTATGAAGTATATCTTGACAGTATTACCCTGAGTTTTTCAGTTTTCCTATTGATTTAGGGAATTAATCTGTCCAATACACTACATATATACACAGCATTGACTATAAACTTTACGATAAATGCAAATGTTAAAGACATTAAAATCTCAGCTGCAGACATACATTTTCATTCCTTTTTTTTTTTGCTACAGGTTTAAATGTGATTTAACAGCACACAATACAATAAGACAAATCTCAGCACTCACAAAGATCATTTCAAAGGGGTGAATGACATCAATCAACAAAAACTGACTTAGATGGCATACAGTTTTGTGGGGGACACCTTAAGTAGGCAACATAGACTTTGTGGCAATAGATAAGCAAGAAAACTCCGAGTATGGGTGAACAGGTGGAAGTTTCACTTCCTTTAAAATAAAAAATTAAAATAGTAAAGGAGAAGATGTAACTGGTAGAGCACACGTATCATACTGGGAATATATTCTACAAAGGTGGCGCCTTGCAGTCACTCATAAATTTTTTGAAAGACAACAGAAACATCAGTAAGATGACATTGGGGATGGGTAGGGAGGTGGAGAGACGTTGCTTGTTCATTAAAGAGCAAGAAGCAGTATTACTCAGATTTTTAGCAAAGCTACAGCTTGGCATGCCATGTCTTTTGTTGTCTTCAGCCAAGACTCAGTTTCTTCTTGCTGTAAACTATACCATCGCAATCTTGACTTCTATGCTCTGGGCCATGTAAAGTTTGTTTTGTTTTCAAAAATATAAAGAATCTTCATCCTAAAGTCTGACATTATTTTATGGCAACGATGAAAAAGGTTACAGTTTAATTTCTGAGTGCTGTACACATCTGGGATGACTGCTGAAACATATTGTCATGGCGGGGGGGATGAGGCATAAAGAGGTTAGGTCAGAGGGATTTAATGTAAAGGCTAGGGAAAGGAATGAGGAGTAAACAATAGATCAAGGATAATAATTCATGTTTCTTTGCAATACTGCTTAACTTTAAACTTATAAACTGTAATTTTAGTAATAATATTTCTGCTCCTGTTATTAAAGTGTTAAATTGTAACTTTGTGTTATAAACTGAAGTAAATGAACTGACATAAAAAAATCTCTCAAAAAACTAATACTACAGAAAATGAATCCTTTCAAATGAATTCTAGAACAGTTTCAAGACGCATAACATCATATCTGGCAATTTCTTTCTAGACATTTAACCATCTTCCCAACATGATTCAGATCCTAACATTCCTTTTATGTCAGAAAATATGCTTACAGGCTCCTTTTCCCTGGGTTAAACTGTCTTTTTTGCATTTTGAAGTTAAATTCAAACCTTAGATTGATAAATGCCTCTGCACTAACTCAGTAGAACAGCAACGACAAAGCCTACAATTAAATCATGGTTATTTGGTCTTGAACTGCTAGCAGAACAGCAAAACTCATCACATTTTTAAAGAAATTTGAAAAAGTCACAAATATAATCAAACAAACCTAAAACCTGTTCAGCATTCATCATCTTCTCTATCCTTTGATGTTTTCACACAAAGGTATAAAGTCTCATTTCTCAAAATCTTTTCCAGCACAATGATATCATCGACTCCTCTTGTAGCTCTTGCACTGCATTAGCTGCTTTTTAAACTTACACAGAGTTTTTGACACAAAGATACACACCTGACACACACAAGATGTCACTTGTACATTGTATCATTCCTATTATGAAGTTGGTAGGCAATTTACAGACAAATGTTATAAATCTAAATATTTGGAGAAACTGAAAATCTATCTTGGACTTGTCTGGGATAAACACTTACATCAAAGGAATTACAAATGTTAATACATATTTGCCCAATAAAAACTGATATTTGAGCAGCAAATAAATATTCCTGCAATCTTCCTTATCAAGCATACCAAATACATAATTTCATTACAGTTTTTTTTTAAATTAAGTTTATGATTCTACTTAAACATGTACTTTTTTTGGAAATGGGTTCATATTCCATATACAAAATCTGATTAGCATACATGTTGTTTGCTCAACAACATTTTGACTATTGTGAACACTGGAGTTCAGTAGGCTCTAGCTACATCAATGACATGCATTTTTTTTCCTTTGAAACAGAACATAAGAAATGCAGAGATAGCTTGGTTCAGGTCTTTATTATATAGTCATTTTTCCAATAGTTTGTTTCCCAAAGATTACCAAATAATAACAACCATCGGATGCAACCAGCTCAGGTCAAACTGATTTGATCCTACAGCCTGTAGGATTTGATCCTACAGAACAATTCCATACTGCATTTCCAACCTCTTGACCTGCATATCGGATTTTTTTTTAAAACAACAGATGATCTGTAGCTAGTATTAATCCAAAAATTAAATCTCTCCCTTTCATTTTCATTTCTTCTCAATCAAACAGCTATGCAAAGGGCTTCTGGCTGTATAATTGTGAAGAATAATACACAGAATATAAAAACTTGACAAAGATGAAATGCACAGTGAAGTTACCCTTCTGGGTCCATTAGACAACATTTTAAACTGTTCTAATCATAAAGACGACTGCTTGGCTGGAATGTTAATGATAAATATTTTAATGGATTGGGACATTTAAAATCACCTTAAAACTACAAAGACATCTTTAATTCAAAAGACTGGCAGGAGATATTAAAGAGTATGTCATGTCTTTATGTGAAAGACAGAAGGTAGTAAAAAGAAAAAACTTACCATTGCTCCCCTTTTTTCTACAGGGTTCTACAGGTTTTGACTGGTTAATTAGAAGTTTATCTATGCCCACAATTAATATGTAATGATTTTTAAAATTCAGACTAGTACAAAACCCAATGAAGATAAAATACAGACATACGCGTAGTGAACACTAAGAAGCCTTCCATTAAGTAGCTGGAAATGGGCCATATTAGCTTTAGTTAGGGTTACAAGGACTTCTCCGCATAAAGTGCTGTCTGGGTTAATGGCAGAACATGCTTTTCCTATACTTGAAAATAATTATGAAAGTTCTAAAACACTCTGTACAAGAAGTCCCAATTTCTTCCTTTTTAAAATGAATATTTTTTATACAGGAGCACTCCCTTCTCCTGCCCTATGGCTCTGGTACAAAATTATTCTAGACTGGTATCTCTAAAAGATGTTTATCCTCCACAACATCCAGATTTGGTCCTTGGCATTTTAGATTTCACTTAACATGTCATTAAGGATAAGATGCCTCAGGGATTGGTAAGAAGTGAAGAAATTTTTCACCTCTGTTACCAGAATACATCAAAGCCCAAATCATAAGCAATAACATTACCAGTGTCTAAATTTAAGGTGGAATACAAAAAAAAACCCAACATCATAGATCAGGAAAATATCATAAATGTATAAATGGAGCTACATCAACACTCAGGAGCCAAGGATGCGGCCCAAACATCTCATGGTATGATATGCAACAACCTTTCCACCTTTCATAGTAGATACATCTATAGAACAAATTAGTTCATCCATGTTACAATGTAATAACATCATAAGATATTTATAGAACATAAGACACTAATATGCGATGCCATTCTCAACAGTCTGGACAGACTGGTCATCAGGGAGCAAGAAGTGTAATTAAATGGCTCAGCTGGGGATACTGAAAGATTAGTGGTAAACCACTAACCTATAAGCTAGGATAGAGTACAGTAATACCAGGGGCTCAACTCTGAAAGAAAAAGCTGGTAATTCCAAGTTAAATTATTTGAATTGAAATTTATCTCTACCATACCTGCACTGACCAAATTTATTCTAGTGGTACTACAGTGCTAATGCTGTACTGTCAGAAAAATTCTTAGTGTGGTTCTAACACACTGATGCAGAGTCACTACTGAACAGCCACATGGTGGTGAAGTGGGTCTTGGTATGACATCAGGATGGCAAGTGAAACCTGGAGGCTATTTACAATGTTTTTGAGGAATGTATTAGTCTCGCAAATAAGTGTAGTTTAGAAAAACGGTTTGGGGGTCATCTAAAGATGGGAATTCTCTCTATTGCTGCCTCCTTGCTGGAGGGACACAGGTTTTCACTTACAAACAAGAGATATTTCACAACAGTGAGTACTTGAAAATGCCACCTCCAAAATGTCTTCTGAATAAATTCTTAAACTTGTTACTTGCAGTAACTTTACAGTCACATAAGTTTGCCTGCACATACTCAGGTCAACTGCCGTTGCTAAAATAGAAGTGCTTAATGGTTGTCAGGTTCAAAATATCAAAGCTTTAAAAGAAAACTATATGTATTGCAAGATAACAAATGAATAAGTTCTTTATGTCAAAACAGGAAACAATTATAAAGGATAAACGACGTACTATTATGTTACCAGTTGTTGCAATCTTTTACACGTTACCTGTTGTAACGATGACTCTCTTTACATATATAGTAGTAAACTCATGACTCTAACGTGCTTTCAGCTCCTCACATACGATATTAATAATACAAGTGAAAGTTTTGGTACTTATATTTTTCAAACAAAGCTCTTTTTTTTTCTGGATCATATATCTAACCTAAGGATGTTAAGATTATTATTTTGTATATTTGTGGGGTTATGCTATGTTACGGGTTACAGATACAACAGATACAATGTTATGGGTTCAAAACAAAGGAATTTGAATTTGTCATTAAATTCCTACTTAAAACAAAACAAAACAAGCCTACTTACTCTTCATTGTGTCAGAATCAACGCTTTGTAATAGACTACAGCTATTATGAATAAAATATTGAGATGGATAGGGCTTGGAAAAGGAACTGTCAACAAGTTTCTGCCTGGAATTGACATGAGTTTTCCCAAAGGAAATGTACCCAGTTTCTTCATAGTAATAGTCGATCACTTACAAAAAGGGAGAAACGTCTTGTCACAAAAAGAAAAGATAAATTCTCTAAAGAAATGTAATCTATTAAATGTTGCAAAATCACAGCTCCGCTGGAAGAGTCCTTTTATATGCACAACGTAAAAATATTTGCCTAGGACATACACACATGGAGAAGATGAGCCATGAAGATTCAGACCTAGCTTAAAAAAACAGTGCAAGTCTCTGTATTGCTATGGGAGGTTCAATTTTAAAGGACAATATTCCAGATCCCTTTCTTAATACCAGTTGGCACAGATGGAAGCCAAGGTGGCTGTAAGCCAACTCTACCTCAGCAAGGGATTCCCTCTTGCAGGAGAAATCTCAGCTGCCAACTCAGGAAAGCTTTGTAGACCCTTTTAGTGAAAAGGAGTCAGGACACAGTCCAGGATATGGCTTATTTTTTTTTTCCTATTAAAGTCAATTTTATGGCAGTTAGTACCTATGGAAGACCCTTGCCAAAAAACAGGCTGTTCAAATACTGAGTCCCATATTCAGCAATTTATCTGGAGCTTAATTTTCCACCACCAATTCAATGTAAGCAGAAATGTTACCATTTAGCTCTTCATTCAGTTTGCAGTGACCTTGTGTAAATGTCAGTAATGACATTACATGGTAGGAAAGGAATAAACAAATTTAAAGATTCTACTTCTTTTACCGGACTTTCTCATTTTTTGTCCCCTTCATTCATATTTTGTTCTTCTTTTGTCCTCCCATGCCGTTCTTTTTGTACTGAGTTTTGTATTCTATGCTTTTTCACTGTGTCTCAAATCAACAGGTGCCTATGAAGGTTAGAATGAATGAGTAAAATGGAACATGTAATGTTCAAATAAATCCATTGAAAATCAGCTCATCCCTACTCCAGAAGAAAATGTGCCTAAACCGTTTTAAAGCATCAGAAAGTGATGTCTCCAAGGAAGATCTAAAGGAGTCTGATGATTTTTACAGGTAACAAACAAAACACATATGGCTCTCCCAGATCATAATGCTATTTCATGTGTTTATTGTTTATACTGCAGTATAAACTTGGGAATAACAAAAGGATTCTGTTGCATAATGGGGATAAACAAAACTTTGGGGAAGCAAGAGAAAGAAATGAAAATCCTACATGAAATTTTATTTTTCTAACACAGAAGAACATATACAAGTTCTCCAGCAGAAGATCCTGGCTGTCTTCAGTACAACTGGGATTTCTCCTTTAACCTTATCTGAGATATAAAGAACCTGACTTTATTATAAGGAATAAACAAGATGGAAATTAAACAAATAGAGCTTGTCTTCCATTGACCAAGTCTTAAATGTCACGGCAAATTGAAGAAAAACCCCTAAGAGATTTTTTTCAGTTAGTTATACTGAGTCTTTGTTATTATCAAAAGACTACATTCAGGAAAATACATAAATCATAAAGCTGCAAGTAACAGAGTAACTGGAAGATAAGACATTTGAACTCTAGAGTGAAGTGGACTTAAAATCAACAGTCAGTACTGCTATCTGTGTTGCTCTTTTCCAGAAAACCCAAAACGTCATCTGTCAAAACTTCTAGATTATGTTTCAAATATATTACTCTGTATTACCCAATATTAAAAGGGCATACCAAGTGTGGCACAAAAAGCAGAGGGACTGACTTCTAGATTCATTCTTCAAATAATCAAAGAGAATAATCTAAAAATGCATATGCAACCAGACACAATCCATATTTTCTGGTTTTACAACCAGGTCAGCTGACCACAGTTCTTAGAAACCCCCACTGTAGCCTCACTTTAACAGCAGTTGATAAAAACGGAGAGCTGACTTTTTAATTTTAAAATCAAACAGAAGAAAATACAGAATAGGTGATTTATTTATATGTGCCCATTCTATTTGGTTCACAGTAAGCTTTGCCTGTTGCAATCACAAAGTGAGAAACACAACAGATGCAACTAAAAAGAATGTAATATAATTTATATGCAATTCTCCTTCATATTCAGTTCTTTCATGCATTCTGCTAAGAAATAGGTTAAATAAGCATATAACCAGTGAGCTCAGGCAGTGGGATGAAAGTTCAAATGATAACTAGCTCTCAGCAGGAATAAAATACAAAATGGATTGGGAATTTTATTTTTAATGATGTTTTCCTACGTGCAACTTTCCCACAAAATTATCTGTTACAAATGGAAATGTTTCATTTAGGAAGTATTATGATTTATTTTTTATGCTAAAAAAAATTTCAAGAAAGCATCACAAACGTCACAACTCAGAAAAATCAAAACCAGAACTGAATCCACCCACCCAATGGCAGGAATTAATTTGAATTTTTTTTCTAAATTCTTCCTGCTTTAGATAATGTTACTATTTGCAATCCCTTTGCAGTGCATTTGCTCACTGTCTGCTATGATTCAGTAGCCAGAACACCATGATTTATGTATTTTAGGACCAAACTTGAATGTGTGGATTTCAAAGCTCTTGTCTTGTGGGGGCTTAGTTCCCATACAGGTTTAGGTTGCAAACAGCATGCAACTATTTCATATTTTCTGCAGTTATCCTTAGTTATACTATCACAGCAGATAAATAAATATTATTACAAATAATTATAAATGTTTAAGCTTACATTCTGCCTGTAAATATCATGATCTTCATAGCTGCTGTGCTAGACATATTAAACAACTTGCTATATAACTTTTGGGGATATAAGAATACGATTTGGTATGACACCAGGATCCTATTGGGTAAAATCTTTTTAATAAAAAAAATACTTCTGCTGCAATGTATTTTCCAAACAAAACTTTGATCCTCTGCAAAAAACAAAACATGTTTTTTTCACTCTGTGAAACTTCAACCTACTTTAGTAGGATTTCATCTGAGTGAGGAATGGGTTAAAAACCAAACAATGGCCTGGGCATTTATCCCACAATGTAGTTTCTTTCATAAGAACCTTATAATGAAAACCTCTGGGTGGGTTTCTCATTTGCCCCTCCTGCTTCCTATAAGCTGCACAGCTCAGTCCCTTCCCCCTTCACACACACATTCAGATTTCTCTCCTCTGCCAATACAAAATTAAAATGCAAAACCTGAGGATTCATACAATTAGGGGTTGCAGCATGTGATGTCACTGTCATGGGAGCAGAAATGTCTTTAATCAGAATTTCCTTATATAACAAGAAAACTACTGAAATCATTTATTATTTCTGATGCTTTATATCAACATGCCAAGCAGTGAGAAGGGCACAGCATGGGACTGTACACTTGCTTTCTACCTAAAGAAAGGGTATGTGCAAAAAAGGATGAGTTATTGTGATGTCTCGTTTGTGCCAAATACCTGTTTTATACTTGGCAATCCAACTTATATCTAAAGCTGTTTGACTTCTGACCGACACTTCCCAATCCTTCAATAAAAGACAGGTTTATACAGACACACATTGTCCCAGGAAAACCGCTGTCTACACACAAATTTACAACATAAAGACACTATATGTAAGTGTATATTCAGTGCATATATCTGAGAAAAGTAAAATCCAAAAGAAATTACGCTTTTGCATACATTCTCTGTTCCCTAGCATAAGCAAATACCTTCAAGTCATCTATCCTTAAGACCCTGGACATTTCAAATACGGCTTCATACATATTGACATGTATCTCATACAGGCAGGTCTGGTTTGAGTCCAGTTATTAAGTCAAAAAAGCAAAAAGGCAGTTCTGCCAGAGGTTTTTAAGTAGTAAAAGCTAGCAGCTAAATCTAGGTGTGACTGTGGTTCACACTGCATGCCCGAAAGGTCGGGGAGTGTTTGATTTTAAGGCTCAATACGTAGGAACCCACACGGTATAGGTAAGTAACATACTGCCTAACAATATCCATGGTATTGCACGGTTATCACAGTAGAGACAGTGGTAAACAGTGGTAAACAGTGAAGCTTGAAAGATTTGCTGTATAACCAGAAAACCTAGACACCAGAAGATCAAGTTAACCTGTCACAACAGTTCCTGCTTTTCTTAATATCTAGGAACCTATGCTTGTGCAGCCTAGCCTATAGCTATACTGGTTACTTTATTATATCTTAGATCTCAAACTGGTTGCATGAAGAAAATGTTTAAATACAGCTTGAAAGTTAACCTGCATGATTGACCAGGGCTTGCTGCTGGTAAAGAGTGAAACTCAGAGCTGACTTAAAGTCTTAAAGAGCACATACCTTTCTGTTCTTCATCTGCAAATTACAGATCCACTTGTTAATATACAAGTGCAGTGGCATTGTATATGTGAAATACAACTTCCAGACACCATAAGAAAAAATTCTCAGTGATAACTGTGTTCAATTCCTCAAGCATTTTTTAAGAATGCAGAAATTGCATTTTTGTTGATTGGTATTATGTTAGAAATAAACAAATAATATGAAAGATCCATGAACTTGCCACCAGAAAGGATGCCACATGCACATTCAACCCGTACCAGATTTAAGTAATAAATATATGCATAAATCTGTATATGTAACAGTAATTTCACAGATTCCTGGTGCTCTCAGTCTCATTTTTAATTTGCCTTGTTGAAAATGAAATCATCAATCATGAGACTTGCAGCATATTTTATGGAATTATTTGATCTTTCCCATTAAAAATACAATTAAAGCGTGTCACTCCTCTATACACATTGCATATGTATGCACAGGCATGATCTATTGGTACAATCACAACTTTCTGACTTTGGTGCAATTGCAAAGCTTCATTAGAAAGGAAGAGACAGAGAGCCCTGGCAGTTTTCAGATCTTTAGGGGGTCATTTATTGTTGTAATAAATTTAATTTTTCCATCTGAAGGGTAGAGTCTAAACACTGTAATAGAGTAATATTGAGGTATTTATTTTACCTCGTTTTTTCTTCAGCTGAAATGCTGGCAAGGGAGTGTTTTTCAGCTTGGCAGGCAGCCAGCCTTTTCTCAGTAAATAATGTGAACCCTGTCCTGCAGTGTAAAGCTGTACATCTTTTCAAAAATGTTCAGTCCCCTGCTAGAGTCCAAGGAATCTTTGCTTACAAAGTGTGTCTGCAGAAGCTTCTACAGCAAGCAACTTGGCAGAGATTTCTAAACTATATAAAGTTCTTTCACCCTCTGTCTCTTTTTCCCCACTGAAATGACTTCATGTATTCCTCCTCCTTAAGATGCTTTTCCTCAACATACTGGAGATAGGAAAGAAAATATCTTTAGTCTAGCAAAGGTGTCTCAGGCTTCTGTCTTCTACCCAAACCCTAAAAAAATCTGCTCTGTAATGTCTGGTGCCAAATTCACTACTGTATCAAAGCAGACATGCAATACATGAAGTTGCTCAGACAGCATCATTGGCAGGGCTCCATTATAACTATGTATACTTGAGGCACATACTGAGTGTACTATGCATTTCAAAAATCAAGAAATGTGGTTTAGTTGCCAGTAGCTGATGTTGTAAACCGTCTCTTAAAAGGGTAACTTTTGGATACGTATCATTCAGATCACTCAGGCTACCACCTGACAAAGGCAGGATCAGTGTCTTTAGACAGAAGCTGTAGAAGGTACCAAGCCAAACAGTCCCTTTCTTACCTAAAGTGAAGGTAATCAGTGCAAATGAATGCATCCAGACAGGTGCATCTTGATGAATTGGACTGAAAAGGGAAACTCCACATTACAAAGGGATTGTGACTAAAATTAAATTCATTGTAGGTTAAATGTAGAAGCCAAAACAACAAGTTTTGCTTTTGCACACATGGAAAGTCAGAAAACAGAAGTAATGTGTGAGCACATGTGGGTAGCAGAAGGAACCTGACGATTCTGATCCTTGTGTCAGCACAATTACCTGCCTTTATGTGTAACACATCAAAGCGGAAACCTAACTTGTGGAAAGAGATAATGAGGCTTTTTTTACCTCTGTGTATCACCTGGCACCTCGAGAGAGGAAAAGATTTACAGCCACTGTTAAACATGTTCCTTGTAGCTGCCCAAATGGCATGCCTTTAGCAGCTATCACTCCAGTATTGCCCCTCTGCATGTGCTCACTCACCCGACCCCACAGCACAGTTCAGGCTTTAAAAGCAATAACAAAGCCCAACTGTTTAGTGGAAGGATTGCATGCTTCCCCAGAACTGAACACAGAATAATTAATTAATCAATGTTTGCAAAGCCCTTTGAAACAGAAAAGTGCTCTAGAAGCTACAAATTGTTACTGTTGAACACTTCCGTTTTAGCACTGGAGTTATGATCCATTTCCCTTAATGTGTTCTGAGTAAGGGGATAGGAAACACGAGATTGTAGTTAGCAATTACCACAGTTATCAAAGAACACGCAAAAAGTCTTGATAGCTGTCTTTACACAGAAAGGCTAATCTTGGAGTCAAATAGACAACTTTCTATCTTCTGAAGTTTAGACAGCTGTTTCCTTATGTACTTGTACCTTTTGTTGCTATTGCTGTTTTTCATTTTTTCCCCTTCCCCTAACAGATACAGTTGTTTGCCAGCAGAAGACATGGCCCTGGGGGGCAGGAACATAACATTTCACTTACCATCCGCTGGCATTTTCAGTGGTTAGCATTGTCCATCCATGTTTTTATTTTCTCAGTTGTGTCAGCACCTAAGTGACGTTCCAACTGGTTTCAGTTCTGCAGCTTCTGAGATTAATTTGCTTGTTTAGGTAAATATGCTACACTATCTAAATCTAGACTAGGTCTCGCAACATTTGAAATAGCACATTCATTTTCATAACAGTTCCTGAGTCATGACTGGCACATAACCAAAATAAAACAACCCCCAGCTTTCGACAGTTTATAAAAAGTGGCAGCATTCCCACAAATCTGCTTTGTCTTTGTAACAAAGCAACTTCTTTATGACTGAGGCTCTAAGGTATGTTTCTGATTAGTTTATTCAATCCTGAGGTTTTTTTTTCCACTGGGAACGTAACGTATTTCACATGGAAAAAAAAAAGAGGGTTTAAAATTCAAACTTTGTCTTTGCACTCACATGCTGAGTTCCACTCTCATGGGTTTGGCTGGTTCCCTTCAGAGATTAGCGTCCTGCAAGATCTGGAACTAAATCAGTGGTCCAGGATTGCACTATTTGGATCTTTGGGTTCATTTTTGCGTTCATGCTAGTATTTAATTAGTGATGCTATTAATGTAAGCTGATATATCTTTATTTGGAATAGGCCAGTTGGCAAGCACGATCAGATGTGTTGGATTGATTAAGGTTAATGGATCTTCTAAGACATTAGGGATTTAAAAAATTTTATTATTGTAGCTAATGCATATCAATATTTTTAACTCCACTGAAAGCATCAGCCCAATAGATCGCATTTTGCTCAACTTTGCATAAAGAAAAGACGTGGGAAGAAAGTTACAGGGTAACTATATGTAACATGCCTACACAATCTCTTGTTGGAAGTGACTTGAAAGCACCCACTAAAACCAAAATTCTTAGTGCAAACACGTAGTGTGGGAATGGCAAGAGATGTTGTTTTCTGAGCTTATTGCAGTGATGAACACCTGCTGCACATGGAACCCACACCAAAATAGTTTTTGAATAGTGTTCTTGGAGGTACCAGACCCTAGTCTCATTGAACTCCTATAATTAGGCACTGCAATCTTTTTTCATGAAGAAAACATAAAGCTTTTCAGGGATACAGTGCTCTTTATCATGGACTCTGTGGAAAATCGTTCATTCTCCCTGCCTTTGGTCTCCTGAACAGTAATTGCTTGCAGCTTTACCTCTGCACACACTGTTAATGCACTGCTTGACCAATTAGAAAAACAGGCTTATTCTTTAAAAGACTTTCACACAGGATCTTTGATGATTTTAAGATGTTTGCTATGATATTTGACAAAAAATACAGCCTAGATTTTAAATCTCATTTTAAGCACTATAAACTGCCAAGTATATGCCACTTAGAATGAAGCAGAAGAAAAACTGTTACGATGGATAATGATTGGATGCCTATATTCAAAGATGTTATTTACTAGTTCATTTGTTATAGATAAATAAATTCACAAAATATCATTACTAAAAAAGCGCCACTTTTCCAAGTATGACTATCCCAGATCTCACAGATGAACAAATGATTCACAGGCAAGCTCAACAAATTGCCCAAGGTCACATACCAATACAGTAGCAAGTAAAAATATACAAGAAAATCCCTGAATTGATGGCATGTTGCCGGTTTGTTTGAATCTTGCCCTAATCACATCCATGACATACACGATACTGATGATGTATGCATGCAGAATTTGTCATCTTTTTAATCTATACAAATAAGTAATTAAAACTGTAATGAGTGAAGGAAAAGAATACCTATTTTTTAAAAAGGTAAGCAACTCCCTTTGCAATAGTCATTTTGCTTGTGAAGTAAGACTTCTAGAGAAACATTCTTTTGAGACTTAAGGCATAGGGTTTTTTATATTTAACAGCAGCGTTTATTACAACAGTGGACTGAGACACCACTTACCTGCATATGCTTTTGGATTCTGCCAGAATTTCTTGTACCACTGAACAAGTTATTATATTTTCACTGTTTCTGAGGCCATTTGGTTGCCTGTGGATTGTTCTGTTTCCAACCATCTTTTGTTTGACTTCTATACATGATGATGGCATGCAAAGTACTCAAGTGAAGAGCATCTTTTTATGCATATATTTGGTACCTAGGAAAATTGGTTTAACATGTTAGATGGAATTTCTATGCATTAATAAATTCAATAATAACATTCTTAGAGTAGTAAGAGAAAACCTTGTAGCGATGTTAGAGACAATATCGCACAAAATTATTATGATGAGCCTTGATTAGAATGTATATGGGAATAATTTAGGCTTGAGAATAGCTTTGTAAGATTAATGGAAGATTCACTAGCTAATTTGTCATTCTAGCAATTATAACTATATAGGAATCATTCTTTAAAAATATCTTGCAATGACAAATTCTCCCTTCAGATTTATAGGCATTCCATATACATATATGAGAGCAAAATTTCATCCACCTTAAGTCTCACAAGAAAAGTCCAAATCATTCAATTTTGTGTATTTTTGACATGTTTTTTGTAATATAAGACAAATCTAAGATGTGTTGTGATCCTTTAATGCAAAGATAAAGCCTTCCTAGTGCCTTTGAAAATGTCTATTTGAAGCAACACATTGTACCACTTAGAAGCCATTTTATAACAGCATTGGTATGGAATATAGGTGGTTGACTTTATTTTCAGAAATATTTTTTTTTAATAATAAAAGGATCTATGATCAATTTATTTACAGGAATATCCAGCTACAGATAACATACATAACAATGAGAAAAGATAACCTTAAAATTTGTATAATAATATATCTCAAATCCTGCAAATATTGCAAATCTTATCTGTTCCATCTCCTGCTTTTAAACCTATAATTTAATGATAGTGCCCTGGTGAGAAATAAGAAGCTGACAGTTTCAAAAAATGACATAAATTCATTTAGAACTTGTGTTAACACATGCAACAAACGTACATTTTCTTCTTTCCACAGAACGCATGACAAGACTGTTTTGTTAACTTTAAGTTGTTGGAAGTTGAAAAGAATTTGCATTATTTTCTTGACATGTCTTCGCAAAAATATTACCCTGGAACCTGTTGGAATAAAGTTAGCTTCTCATTCCCTGGATTTTCTGTGGAGAATCAACTAATTATGTAGGGACCTGATTAAAAAGCATGATCAGGGAGGTCTGTAACAAGGAAATTATTAATATAAAAAGAGAAGTAAAACAGGAACTATGGCTCTGTTTTCAGAAAAGTTTCTGTATGCACTGCAAATATCTGAACTACTATCATCTGCTGTGGAGACAGGGACCCAAAATAAGGGACTCTGCCCATAGGCTGTCCTTATGTATGTAGAAAACCCTTCAAATTAGGAACATGAAAACCTAACTCAAAACCATTAGTGAAAGACACATTTGACTCTTTTGGAACAGCTTCTCCACAGGAGATATCTAAGAAGTCTAAACACAGACAGATTTTACCCCTGGTTTATGCCCATTGAGGCAGGATGAGGCACATTTCTCTGTGAAATACCAGCGCCGGCCTCCTGCCACTCCACGTGGAGAACCCCGGTTATTAAGTGGGAAGTACAGAAGTTTTAACAGGTCAGGACTTCATCCCCACCACCCTGAGGAGGATTAGACCCCACACGCACTTCTTTTTCCCGGATTGACACCGCCACCGCACTCAGACACACTCCCCCCCCTCCCCGCCCCACCTGGCACTCCTAATGGGGGCCTGCCTGAGGCGGTGCCGCAGCTCTCTCTGGGCACCCCCAGCCGTGCTTTTCTTCCCTCACCGGTGGCGGGGCCTGCGGGAAGGCACCCACCCGTCAGGGAGGGTGCTGCGCAGGGAAAGGGGCAGAGGCGCGGCGAGGAGAGCGCTGAGGTGAGGGGCGCCAGCCCTGAGGGGGCGGTGATCCTGAGGGGAGTGGGGGAGGGGAGGCGGGCAACGGCCGCGGCCCCTGAGGGCGCGGAGGTCAAAGAGCTCCTGAGGTGGGGGAAACGGACTAAATCTTTCTCTCGGCTCCCCACCTCCTCGGCGGGGTGCTTGGGCGGGAGCCCCCCGGCAAGGGAGGCGGCAGCTCTTGGAGGAGGCGCTTCGCAACAGATGGTTAAAGCCGGCCGCTCGCCGCGGCCCGCATTGGCCGGCGGCGCGAGCCGGGCGGGAGGAAGGGCGGGAGGGAGCCGGCCCCACGCAGGGAGGGCGACCGCAGCGGCCGGAGCTGCGCGGCCCCGCGGCGGGGAGCGGAGCGCGGCACCCCCGCTCCAGTCTGCCGCTTTCACGCGCGGGTACTGAGGCAACCGACTTGCCGGGGAGGAGGTCGCCTCTCAGCCCCTCATCGCCGGCAGCTCTGGGCCACCTGTGAGTTTTCTGCCTGGCGGGTGCTGTAAGTAAACGCCGCCTCCGTGCGCAGCTGGGCTGGGGCCGCCGGGAGGGCCGTGGTTGTGGGGGCGGGAGGCCCGGAGGGCTCGGCTCGGTTACCCCGGCTGCTGTGGGCGCTTGGGGCGGGCGAGCCGGAGCCGCCGGCTTCTCCTCCAGTTTAACCCGTACAGTAGGGAAACAGGGAAGGTGTGTGGGGAGATCCTCCCCCGGGCGGGAGGCTGAATCAACGTCGAGGAGACTTTTATCACCTGTAAGTGAGGAAACCCTCACTCCCGTTTCCCCCCGCGCCCCGCCTTCTGTTCCAGCCTCGCCAGTGCAGCGTCGCTTGTGGTGGGTAATTACCGGTTTTCGTCCTCGCTGCTCTGTGGAGGGGGAGACCGTCAGGTGGGGAGCCGAGATGCAGGGGAAGCGACTTGCCCAAGGTCAGGCAGTGAGGCAGTAGCTGAGCTGGAAAATAACATGCGCTGTGCTAAAAACTTCTGGTTCCTAGTCCTGTGCCGGGCTGTTGAGCGCTGCAAGGCTCCAGGCATAGACATGGTAGAGTTGTAGGTAGGTCTCTAATTAGCTTATTTATTGTTTTTTTTTTTTGTTCTCCTTTAAAGCTTTATGTACGGATCTGAAACCGGGCAGAGGTGCAGTGTCGGTGTCATCTCTTTTGCCTTCTCCAGCCTGCAAACATGTGAATGAATGCATATATGCCCTTGCTTTTCTGTGGCTAACGTTAAGTTCAACAGATTAAAACCAGAAATTGTTCATGAAAATATGATGTTTTTTCTTCACTTTTACCATGGCAATAAGTAAAGTCTGCTGTTAACGGTGAATGTCTTCTTATGCCATCAGATAGTAGCTGTGAAAAGCCCCTTAACTGGTTAGGTGTAAGCTGCATTCCAAAATTAATCTGCAGTGCTATAGCTGTTAAGCTCAATGCATGTGAGAGATGTAAAGCATGGTGGGCCATGCTTTAAGAATTTAGGCACTGGAGTATAATTAAGAGTTCTCCAAAGGATGCAACAGGAGTAATTGTTTTAGTACTAGCTATATGCATAGCAATTCTCTCTCCTTCCCTTTCTCCAAACATAACTTCAATGAGTTTACATAAAGATATTCTTCCGTAGTTTGTCCCCGCTAATGTTCAGTGTTTCTCTTGAGTTCCTCATTATGTGGAAGTAAAAGTGACACATATAAAGATGTTGTTTTGATTAAACATATTATGAAAGTCCTCTGAATCAATCCTCTTCATGGAATTTGATTGATCCTTGCATCTCATGATGTCCTGCAGCAGTGAAACTTGAAAGTTTAAGTGTGCTGTTCAGAAACTAAGCTAACCCCCCTGCTGTCTTTCTCAATTTTATTTTAACCATTGTGCTTGGGTTTGGGGGGTGGGGAAATGGGATATGAGAGAGGTTTAGGAAAATACTAAAAATATTTGTGTTAATGTTACAGCTTCATTTTTAATCTGTATTAGGGAGTTCAGGTGAACTCTGGAGTCTCTTCAGCACAAATCATGGAATTCAAGGCAATGTTCCTGGCATGGTGGGGTTTTTCTATTATAGATGTTTTGTGGTTTGAATGAGGACCCAAATGGCATATGGGAGAAATTCTGCAATGATAATGCAAGTTTGACAAGGGAGGATTTCAACTAATTAGTGGTTGACCTCTGTAGGAGGAGAAAGGATGTGCAATATTTCTGAATTCCATAAAAATGTGACTTCGGACTTGTCTCAATGCTAGATATAACTGTGCCTTTCTACAAATACAGATGCTGCAAGTGTAGAGGTCTGAGGTCTTCAGCAAGAAGCAGTGTCCAAAGAAGTGTTGTTTCTTAGGCAGTAAGAATGTTTCACTAAACAGAAATTTTTATCTTCCCTCTTATAAGGACTTGTACTTGAGTTCTAGTGTTCTCGTAATATGCGAAATGTATTGTGCAGCTGCCTTGGGATCCTTCATGCACAGATTTATGTGATCTTTGCATGTTAGTGTCTACAGTGGTCTGTATCACAATGAAATGTGAACTTCTGTCTTCTGTATTAGCACAGTTGTGTATAAACTTGGGTAAGGCTTTTTTTTTTTTTAAGTGAATGCAATAGTTTGACAGTTTAACCTAGACTCACCTCTGTGTGTGTGTATATATATGTATGTACTCATGTGTAAAAAAAAAAAAAAAAAAAAAAAAAAAAAAAAAAACAGCAATGTGTATCTGTGTTCTTATTTCCAGATCCTGGTGAACAAAATTTCCAATTTAAGTGTTCAAAATAATGTCTTTCTGCACTTTGGCTGTGGTAGGAAATATGTTTTGGTGATCAGAATAGAGTGACACTGAAGAAAATTAACTAGTGTGAAAGATCCAACAACAGAATCTAGGAAACTGTCTAAAGCTGAATGAGATTGATAAAGCGGGTATGACTTTATTTAGTTTTACAACGCTTTATTTTATGCTTGAAACCTTTATAACACAGATACAGTTCCTACACCAAATGTTTTTGCTATCTAAACTTATGCACAGTGAACTGAAGTAGCTAAAAGATGATTTGATGATAAGGGAATATATACAGTGGCATATCAACATCGGTAACCTGGTCTTATAGCAGTGATATTTTTTTCTCCCCTTTGAACAATGTAGGAGCTTTTTATGTAGTGCTCACTTACAATGAGCTTATTCTAGATTTTAGTTTGTTATTTTGTATTTCTGTCTATATTTTCTAGCATTAGTTCACCTTGCACAGTAAAATCAGGATAGTTGCTCACAGTTCAGTGAGTTTAAGTGGTAAGTTTGTGGTAAAATAAAAGTTTTGATGTGTGATCACTAGTACTAATTAGCCATGTTTAATGGATTGTTGGAAGAGAGTGTCAAAATAAAACATATCTATTAGGCTGCAGAGTTGTCTCTAATCTGCATATAGTATTCTAAAATGAAGGTAATAACTTTGTGGTGATGTGGAAACAAATGTAAATATCAATACCTCGCAAGAAATAACATAAATACTGGATGAAGTCTCATTGCTCCAGAAAGACATATGCCATTTAGAAACAGGCAGCACCTTATTTCAAGTTCCGAAAAAGAAAGCAGTTGAATTGCCCTCCTTATTTGAAGATCTTGGACAGGCAGCAATCATTGTGAAAGGCTGAGATTATTGATCACCGAAGTAGGAAGTAGTGTAAACAGTGGTTCTACTGTGATCTGACAGTTCTGACCATCTCTGTGACTGACTCATTGATGATGACTACCCGGATTAATAGATGGATTCAGTGTATTTAAGAACTTGTGTTTTCTAGTAATATTTGGGAAAGGAAGATTGTGGATCTTAATGTGTCAGAAGCTGATGTTACTTACAATCTGGAAACTGAATAAGCAAAACTTCTTGTAGGTTTTTGGGATTGCAAATCCTGATCAATTGGCCTGTTGTGTAGATTTTCTTAGATCTACTTATAGATTTAATGTTTTTCTTCCGGATTCTGTCTTCTTTGTGGTTGAAGTGGTAACAATAAGAAGCTCTCTATCCATCCTTCTTTGCAGTATTATCCCTGCACGTTACCCCAGAGTTACTGCTATTTAGTGGAGGGGAAGAACACAGGTCAAAAAGACAGAAGTGTGTTTTAAGGTGGGGGTTTTTGTTGTTTTGCTTTTATAGCTTTAATATAAGAATCCTAACCCAACACATTTTCTTTTTGTGACTGTGAAAGGAATAAGAGTATGCAGTTGTGGTAGTTGCAGATCCTAAGGAAGGATGAAGTACTGAAACCATAAAGCTCAGCGCACACCTAGGAACTAAAGTTCTGATCCTTCTCCTACAGCAGATGCTTGGTAGGACTCTTAAAAAATGATGGATTTAACATCAGCTGATCTTCACAAAGATTTATTGTTCAGTTTCCTTTCTTCCTTTTCCACTGCTCCCGTTTTGTCTTAGTTAAAGTTATAACAAGTTTGTGTTACATTGTTACAATAGTGTTAATTTTCAACTGGGGTGTGAAATTATCTTATGCCAAAAGTAATAATGAAATGTATGGATCTTCCCTTTTTTTAAAATATAACAACAAGATCCTGTCATTTGAATTTAAGTTTGAGTAGCGAAGAAGGTAGTATTAAATGTCCATATCTGTCTTGTTCAGTAATTGCAAGAAAAATCTTTGTGCTCTTCTAATAAGTCATGTAACTGCAGCCACCAGTGACTTTGTAGAGGGCTGCTGTAAGGAGTATGAATCATCATCTTTATTTTTCTCCTAGTAGTGTTTAAATAGGCATTTCAATACATGGTTGTGTATAGTACCCTCTTTCTTCTGTTTTTAGGTAATCTGGGGAATAAATCTCTTTAATCCTAAAATCACTTCTGATGAGTCTGGTAACATCTAGTTTACATTACGGAACTTGATCCAGGAAATACTATTACTGGTTTGGGAAAAAAATGTGTATTGGTTGATATACAAAAGTAAAACTTAGAAATGGTCATACTTTGAAAATTTACAGCTTTCTTCTTGCTCTAACTTGTTTTTGCCTAAATTTTTTCTAAATTACCTTAGAGACCTAAGGAGATATCTAAAGTATTTGAGAAAGTTGAGATTTTATGTGTGTACACAACAAATTGAGAGCTTCTTAAGGTGCAGACAGTTTCTAGATTGTGCTGTGTCAGGAACATTTTTCTTTCATTATGCTGGGATTTGACATTCTTTTCATACTGTAGACTTCCAAATCTTACTGTGCCAGGCACGTGATATGTGCCTTGGCCATCAGTTGTTGGGAATATGAGTGTTTCTAAAGATTCATTTCTTTGGGAAAGGTACAGGCCTTTCTCAGAGAAAGGTGCATAAGAAAGATTAGCACAAAAAAGATAAGAAAAAGATTATCACAAAACTAGATGGGTTACCTAATGGACTGTTTGCTTTCTTTGGCTCGGACCTCAGTTTAAGGTGTTCTGAAGAAGCTGTCCAAGTTACTTGCTTGTGATATTGATGTGTTTGAATTAAGAGATTTCACTGCGGTTTGTATGTACAAAATTTAAAGCTATAACGGGTCTACTTAGGTAAGCAAAACAGAGCGAAATCTAAGCAGATTCTCTGCACTGTTTGAGATACTCAGTCAGCTTGGTCAGATAAGAGTTCAAACAAGTTTGATGAGGCAAGTTCTGAGTGGTTATCACTGCTTAGTAATGTCTTCGTTCTAGAACATTTCTTTGTGGGTTTTTTTTTTTGTGTCTTTGGGTTTTGTTTCCTTTTATTCCCCTAACTGTACCACACAGTGAGTAAAATTTATCACCAGTTTTCACTATCCCTGTGATCTTGCAACCAAAATATAGCATGTACCTTTGGGTAGGGAACGACCAAAAAACCCAGCTATGTTGCTGACTAATGTTTAGAAATATCAACTTGTTTTTTAAATTAAAAATGTGCGGTATGTGTCTGTTACTAGTCAGATTAAGGGAAATATCTGTTATTGGTAAATGCCTGATGATCCTGAAGTTACCAGCTCCTGTTGTTGCAAATGAATTGCTTTGCACTTCCCTTCCCCCACTCTAATTTTTGGGCACATTCCTTGCACAATTGGGTTTGTGTGTTATTAATTCTGTTTAAAATAATTTACCTTTTAGTCTCCATCAAGTTTTATTTTACACTATGTTCCAGTACCAGCAGCATTTGAAGGACTTTCTAAAGAATCTGGTTCCTTTGTGTCATCTTTTCTTTGTCAGAGGAAGTGTGTGGAAGACTTCAGTGACTTAGAGAAAAATTATATGGTTCTGCTCTTAGAAAGCTTTTTTTCATAGATAATATGCGCGGAGACAAATTACTTCACAAAATGTAACTTAGTTGTGCATAGAAAAGGGTGAAAAGGCATAGTTGCAACTGAAGAAGATGCTGCAATGTGTCTTCTGCCATCTAATTTTTTGGTCAAATCTTTGGATCTTGCTGTACATCTAGAAATACCATGATGCAATGGTTTCTGTGATCCACTTGGATTCTTTTCTGACTGCTCCAAATCCTAGCATGCTGATAAAAGTGGAGGCAGCTGTAAGAGTGTAGATAAGTGAGTTCCAATTAGTGCCTCTAAATCTCTATCAAATGATCTGTCTTTAGTCACACTTGTCTGGTAGTCTAAGTACAGAATCAAAGCAATCTTTAAACATTTTATTGAATTTCCTTGCATGTGATATTTGCATGGGTTATACTCTCAGTGCTGTCTGCTGGAGAACAGACTTGCAACCAGTAGAGTTTAGCTATGATACAAGACCCTGTAGTTTCTGTAGCTGTTCACAGTGTGACATTAATGGTGTTAAATTAGCAACATCAGCGATATTAACTAATTTCCTCATTCAGACTGTGACATTTGTTTGGCAAAAGGATCATTAAACATATGCAAACATCCTATGTGCAGCAAAAGGTCTTTGGACCCTGACAAATGATAAATGAGAAAATTACAGGTTGTAGGAAAATGTAAATATCATTCTTTGGAAATCTGTCCTCTGGCAAGACAAAAATGTTCCCCTCTAAGCAATGAAGGATTCATTATATTCTTTTCACATCCATAAAGAATGCTGGAGGCTATTTTACATACTTAACTCATATCTTGATGTCTCTTCCTTTCTTTCAAGCACTGCTGTTGAATTGGGATTTGTCCTGGTTTTGTTAAGCAAGTACTCCAGCAGTGCGCTGTAGAAAAGTACTGTAGCCTTAATGAACTCCTCCTATAATCTTCTGGATAATTTTGAATGTTTTTCTTATTAACAACTTTAGGTCACTTTTTTTAATTGGCTGTTATGCAAGGGATTAAAGTAGGCGCGCACACAGTTGGTCCTTTTCCATCAGATGACTATGTGTAGTACAAACATGTTAACTGATGATTGCATTTACCGTCGCTTTACGGAAGGGATTAATCTAGTTTCAGATGATCCTTGTGACTTTCTTACCCTTTCCGCCTCTATCTGTATAAGGATTTGTAGTGTCAGGTTAGAGTACTAACATCACTAGCTTCAGAACATAAAAGCTTCAACAATATGATGCATTTGCAGTAGCTTATTACCTAGTGCAATTCATGAGTAAATTTTCTAGCTTCCGCACCAATATTCCGAAGTGTGACTGAGTACAGTACTTCAGCCACTGCCATGTATCTCGTTAAAGTTATAGCTGAAGTTGCTGTGCTATCAAACAATAAAACTAAACTGTGAGTTCATCCTGCTTTTTGTCCTGTAATATCACTGAAGTTTAAAAAGAACCAGACAGGCTTGATAGTTTATTGTCATTTTCAAAATGAAAAAAATAATTTTCAGAGGCTTCAAAGTTTTTCGCCAATATTTGCCAGAATGGAGATGTTACAAGCAATTAAAATAACAGTTCTATTAAATTTCAAAAACTTAAAAATGCCTGAAAGATTTAACTTTTGATTAGCTAGCAACAGTATCTTTCTTCCCTTCCTCTCAAAGATAGATTTGGAAATAGCAACCCTGTAAGATTGTTAAAGATCTATTAAAAAACAAAACCAAAACACAAGACACAACCAGAATTCAGGTTTTTTTCAAAATTGGACTGGTCAATTCCATTGATTAGAATGTCTGATACTTCTGTTTTTGAATATGGATTCTTGCTGATTTTTCTAGAATATGATTCCTAAGATATTAAGGCATGTAATTTGATGTATGCTAAGATAACTAATAGCCAAGCACAATCTGATAGGTTCATGGTTATTTGGGTGCATCTGGGGTGTACCACTGTGTAACAGACTTTGTAAGTCTGATTCAGAAACAAATGTTTCAAGCAAGAAATGTTCTCCAGCACAGCAGAATCTTCAAATAAGTGAAGGCTTTGCTTTTTTAAACAAATGCTTGCTGAACTGTGGAAAGGGCAAAGAGGGAAAGGGAGTAGAGCCTGAAATTTGGCAAGTTTTGTGCAGGGAAGAGTCGTATGTGCCCAATAGTATTTTGGTACCAGGAGACAAACAGAGCACCTTGGCACCAGTAATGCTTAAAAGCTCAACCTGAAATGAAACACTTCTGTCATTTAAGTCTTTGGCTATATTTCTAGGCATTGAAGATCTGGTTTTCATCCCATATTGTTGGTAGCTGTCAAATATCAGCATTTTTTCCTCCTAAGTATCTGTCCTGAAAACATAACATAGGAACTCCCTAGGAGGAGTCTAGAGGAAAGGAGTAAAATGATCTAAAATAATTATTACCCCAATAAGGGAAGACTGAATTAGTTGGTTTCCTTAATCTAGAGACTCTAAGATTGCCAAAAACAGGTCAGCTTTGCATATACTGTGGATAAGACAAGGAGCAAAATTGCAGCAGAGTGAGCTTTTGGGAAAGCGTGGGACATTTTGAGATAAATTCGGATTTTAACTTGTTGAGAGAGGTTGAAAGGAAATTCTATCCCAGTTGGCAGATGGTGTTTTGTGATGGCTTTTTATTTTATAACTTCTTGCATCGTGGTTTTTACTCGTTGTGTGCTGGGACTAGTTGTTTTTCCTTTTGATATGTAACTCTGCTTCTGTTGGACTCTCCACCACTCTCTAATGGAGGTGAAATCTTGAGCACTGGAGGGCAGGCAGAGGATTTGGATATTTGTTTTAAAGGTAGATCACACCGTGCCTTTGCATAAAGTGACCACCAGATTTGAGACCAAGAGAATACTGTTTCTATGTCAGTTGGCACAGACTGTGGACAAAAGGGTGATGCTGTTACATGATGGAAATGTGTAGTATCCATGTTCCTGGAATTAGATGATAAACCAAACAGAATTCCTTCTTTCTTCAAGGCCTAAGAGTTTGAGAAAGCCTGTGATTTCTCTTCTGTCCTATTACAAGGTAGTGTACTGTGTTACTTGTTTCTAGTGATCTTGAGCAGAGGGTCCTTATAATTAGCTTGTACGATTTCATAGCTTGCAGTATGAACATGCGCTATGTATTTGTGGGGTGAACTTGTTCTTCTACTGCAGTGCATTTCAAAGAACAGGAGTAGAGTACCCAGTAAAGTTATGAAACCTTGTGAGAACAGGTTGGACAGACATCAGAGAAGAGCTCTATATATAATCTCCTTTCTCCCATGGAGCAAAGGCGTAGGCTGGCTGAACTCCAGTGATCCCTTCTTTTTTGAATCAGCCCTCTGTGATCAGGTTGTACTTGATTGGATTGCTAAGGTGTAAACATATAATGCTTCCCACGTTGTTATTTAGAAAGTGTGGTTACTTGTTAGAAGCCCGTATCCTTCCATTAGTGTTTAGCAGAGTTGTAGTAGTGAATGTTAAGTTTGAAAAGAAATCCATTCCAAGATGTTTATCAGTTACCTGCTTAATCAAATTTCTGTACAGAAGTCTCTGAATAACTATTCTTTTGAGTCTTGTGATATATTTTAATTAATTATACTCTGTGTGTTAATGAAGTTCCTTCAGTTATGAAAGGCTTAGTTTAGGTTTGTTGTTTTTACCAAATTCAGTTAGCCCTGATTTCTCACTACCAGGATGAGTATGTTTATACTGTGGATTCTATTTGATTGTATCTCTGATTGCATGTTCCTGATGTGGAATGGAAACAATGCAACTATGGTGGCAGACACAAGTGTGGCACAACCACCTGAGATTAGATTCAATTTGTTAGTTTTATAGTGCTTGCTTATTTTCAGGCTGCTAATAACATCAGGAAAAGTCAGTTTAAAACTAACTGAGGCCAAAATCAGCATAGCGATAGGAGTAGTAAAAACTTGAAAGTAATATTTGTGGGTAATTTGGTGAGCAGGAGCATTGTGGTGTCTTAAATCTTAATTGCAGAGACGTTTTACAAAAGAGGTGCTAGTACCATTCCTACTTCTCAGCATATATAAATATTTATCTTCATGCAGGATTTTAAGTTTTATTCCTCTTTCCCTGGAACAATATTAAAGAAAAACCTCTGTGTGTGTGTGTGTATAGAGGAAATCTGCTACAACCTAGAAAGAGAATAGTTGAAAGACAGTTTTCCTGTCTTGGATAAAAAATAAACTTACTTCTACTTGACCTTTTCTGTGTATGTATATAAAACTGTAAGTGGAAAATTTTCTACTATCAATTGCGTTGCAGGCTGAGAATATCTTTTTATTCTTCTCTGAACCAACATTAAATCAGCTTGCCAGCCAGTAGTTTTAATGCTCGGTAACTTTTCATCATGCTAGAATTACGTGTGTTTCTTTCATCATCTGTGCGCTGAATTTTGCTGTTCTCTTTGATCTCAGGGCAAAGGCTGAGGCACCAATGTTATCCTGTTGATATCTTTACTTCCATTAGTCTTCCACATGTGTATTCATTGCATCTGCAATGATGAGACAGCATCTGGAGTGTTCAAGATGCTTACTGGGCGCTACTGATGCTTAGAAACCTAAGGTCTGTCTCGTAGGACCCAGTCATAAAACCCAGTGGGAGTTTTGTCTGCATGTGGGGTGTTAAGCAATCTTCCTGTGACAGGGCTACTGAGTGAGTTGTGGAAAGGCAAAAGGGATCTCTGATTTGTTAGAACAAAAATCTACTGCGGTGGCTGGCTGGCATTTTCTGTCATTTTGCCACTGTCATGCTAGAGTTAGTTGGTTGTTTCATCTGTATGCCATGTCCTCTTTGGCTTTCACTTTTGTTTTCTCTTACACCCTCACCCCGTCCACCTTGGTCCTAACTTTACATTGAAAGTAGATTATATGAAAGGATACAATATGACAATTTCTGCTCTGTGTCTGTGATCCTTCTTAAGTTATGGTATGTATTTATTTATTCAAGTCTTTTGAGGTATGCTTAATAAATAAGTACCCTGAAAGCATTAAGCAATTCGCTAGCCATGCCAGAATATTTTCATATAAATACAATATTGTTGGGGAGTTCCAGAATTTATGGGCATTTTACCTGTAAAGTTCATTTAAAAAATAACAACAAGAAAACCCCCAACAACAGAAAACCCCACCAACTCCACCCCTGCCCAAAAAAACTAAAACAAAAAAAACCCCAACAACCAAATACTTCTTGACAGAGATTTTTGTCCTTTACAGTAAGTAGGTGAAATATACACAGTCAGTAAAACATACAAAACAGTTTAAAAACAGGATATAACATAGGAAGCAATAAGGTGGGGTTTTTAAGTTTATGGGGAGTGATGTAGCATCAACATAAGGAAATAAGCCTTTATGCTTGCTGAGCTTAACTGTTCATGAATTTACAACCTAGAAAAATTAGAACAACTGGCACTAGACAAGATAAATAGTAAGAAGGGGTAGATAAATATTTAGGATTTAATGTTACTATATAATTTAATATTTGTCATTGTTCAAAATCCATTCAAACATTGAAACATAGTTGATCAGCCTTCACTGCAACCCATTAACGTTCCTAAGCCACATTTAACACGTTGATTCTTAAGCTAGAGAAACTAAACTAAAAATTTTAAAATGTGGGTAGAGTTTCTGTTCCTTTTGTGACTGGCTCTACATTGAGGATACTGAATGCTGCTGTATTCAGGGTAGGCACAAATGTGCATGAGACTTTCCAGAAATGGAACCTCAGGCAGCCATACCCTGGCTTGGATGATCTGGTTCTTAGGGTTAGGGTGCTTTCAATTCTTGACTAAAGGAAACTGTAAATGTTTTGATTGTCCTTGGATGTTAGTGTCAGTCTTTGTCTACATTCTTTGAAAAGCAGACTACAGTTAGGAAATCTAGAAGCTGTGGATTATTGTGTTTGTCTAAGCAAAAAGGAGTGAACAGTAGTTGAGCCAGTAACGTGTCCTTATGGTGAAGGCAGCTAATGTTGTCTTGGGCTGGATTAGGAGGAGTGTTGCCAGTGGGTCAAAGGATCTGATCCTTCCCCTCTTCTCAGCACTGGTAAGGCTACACCTGGAGTACTGCATACATTTATGTGCTCACTGGTACAAGAGAGAGATGGACCAACTGAAGAGAGTCCTCTGAGTAGCCAGTAAGATGTTTAAGACTAAGAGAGATGGGACTGTTCAGCTTACAGAAGACAAGGCTCTGGGGGGATGCCTTCAATTTAGATAAATGCATGAAGGGAACATATAAAGAAGACAGAGCCAAGCTCTTCTCAAGTGGTGTTCAGTGACAGATGAGGCAATGGGCACAGACTGAAACACAGGAGGATCTGTCTGAGCAGATCTTTGCTGATCACAGCTCTTTACTGTGAGGGTGACTGAGCACTGGACCAAGCTGCCCAGAGAGGTTGTAGGGTTTACATCCCTGGAGATATTCAAAAGCTACCTGGACAGGGTCCTGGGAAACTGGCGTGGGATAGTCCTGCTTGAGCAGGGGGATTCGACCAGATGACCTCCGGAGGACCCTCCCAAACTCAACCATTCTGTGATTATGTGACAAACTGCAGACGACTACAAATACCGTTGCTAGTCACTCTGCTGAGTTTCTTATTTCTTTTGTGTTAAAATTGTGTTAAAATTGTTAAAATCTGCAGTTTTGCTTAGAAGTTATTGCAGCAGCCAGTTGTTTAACTTTTAGAATTGGACTCTTTTGAAAACACTGAATTAGTAAATTTGCTGTACAAAAGTAAGGACTTTGCAGAATGGGGAAGAGAGGGCTTCCAGAAGAGTTCTGAGAGGGTGCTCTTAGATGGTATGCAAAAGAAAACTGGGAACTCTGTACTCAGACTTTAGAAGTTTCATATGACTTGGGAAAGGACCATGAAAATGATGATCTCTTCTGAATATTCTTTGTCTTTTTATATTAGGTTGCTGCTTACCTGGCAGATGTTCCCAGACTGAGAATGGCATGGTGCCGAGGACACTGAAGTAAACGTGTTTAATCCCCCTTTCTTTGGTATGTTTTCACACTTCATAACAAAATGCATTGTATTTATAACATGTGAGTTATTGCAGATGTATCTGCGAAATAATGATAGGATGCAGGCTGACTTCATTAAAAGCCATTATAATCACAATGCAAAAAAAAAACCCCAATCAGCTGTTGCATTTCTATCACTTGATGGCTTATTTAAAATAATTTTGAAGAGATGATATCAGAAGCTCTTGCATTCATTGAATAATTATGATTATATGTTAAGATAAGTAATCCAGTGCTATAAATTCAATGCTCTACCGCTGAAAGCATTTTTGCCTCACAAGTTTACCTGTAGGAAAACTTTCTGGCTGTTCTCAAGGCATTAAAACCTGCATTTCTGTCTGCTATGGTTCTGGGGAAGTATAGGCGGACTGAGTTCCGGGTAACTTCAGAGATTCTGATACCCATTGCACTGATTTAAAAATATGTGCATTCTTAATGAGGAAATACATGTACATCGTGCATCTCAGGAAAAGTGCAGCTGTGGAGATTGTCTTAAAATCAGCTATCTTCCAGTGTGTTCTAGTCTTCTAGAGACTAAAATATCTTCTTCTTAGTGCTAATAAAATAAATTCTTCAATGTAGAAAACCTGAAACCCCTTAATTAACAGGAAAACTTAATATACGTTTAAAGGCTCTGGTGAGTTTCAGCCTGCTACTTCTATGGATGCAGAACTCTTGACAGAAAGATTCCAGTTCAGCTGGGTACGAATCTTACAACGTAGAAGACACTAACTTATATAGGATGAAATGGAGCTTAAATACACAAGCACCTGAAGGATAAGCATGAGTACCCTCTTTGCAAGGAGCTCTCTGATTCTGTTTTCAGTCAAATATCAGGTAGTTTAGCATTGTTCTCCTTCCAAAAACCTCTTGCCACAGGCAAAGCCAACTGTACCAAAGGCAAAGAAAGTAAAGGTTTCTAGATTGTGTTTGGTGAAGTTTATTTCTTTGTAAGAATTCAGCATAATGGTAGTTTTCTTAATTTCATCTATGAGCAGAGGATAATATTTTAACTTGGACAGTCAGCTATCTGATTTGTAGGCAAGATGACCTCTGTCCATCAAGTATCAACATGAATTGATACATAGAGATGGGATGATTCAGACTGGATATTAGGAAGAAGTTCTTCATCATGAGGGTGGTGAGACACTGGAACAGGTTGCCCAGAGATGTGGTGGAAGCCCTGTCCCTGGAAGTTTTTAAGGCCAGGCTGGATAGGGCTCTCAGCAACCTGATCTAGTGGGAGGTGTCCCCGCCCACGGCAGGGGGGTTGGAACTAAATGATCTTTGGAAGTCCCTTCCAACCCTAATAGTTCTGTGATTCTATGTTTCTAATTCCATTAGGAATTGGGACTCTAAACCTCTAGAGTTCTAGGGTGGTCTTTCCTTGCCTAAAGTCTTTACTTCTACTGTGCTGTAAGGGAGTCATTTCTGAGCACTGACTGTTTTAAGCCTCATGCTGAACAGCAAGGCTTTTTCCTCTTCTTCCTGTCACTGATACTTTTACTTGGATTTGTTAGGGTGGGTTCAGAGCCAGCAGCAGAATGTTACTGAATTAAGAGTGACAGGCCTGATTCTTGGGTTTTCTATTATTCAAATACTTCTAAAATAATTACCTCCAGGCCATATGCTTGGCTATTTGTAGTCCCCTGCCTTTCCTATTTTGCTTTAAGGCAAGAAACGAGGAATTCCCTTGCATAGAAAAATCTCTAGCATAGATGTAATGGAACATTCCCATGTTGGATCTACTGCCTCAAATCCTGTTTCCTTATTTGCCACAGATGCATTGGAGTATCATGGGGGACAAAAATACTGTGTGTTTTGGTGATGCTGTTTGCTAAAAAGTCCAGTTAATGGGAAGGAGGATATCAGCACCATTTTCAATTGTGATGTGTCCCCCTGCTATTTTTCGTGTGCTTCTCTCCACCCTGACTGTTGCTTGGATGCTCCTGGGAATCTAGCTTTGGATACTCTTACCCATCTAGCCTGTGGATCTCCAGAGGCACATCTGCTCTGCATAACACAGTACAACTAAGCTAGCTCCAAATGAGATTCCTTGAGTACTGGAAGCACTGTACTTATGGTAATGGCCTGAGCAGAGCTCTGCATTTGCCATGTTTGGCAGTCCTTGGTGCTAATGTGGCTAAATTACTTGGAGCTAGTTTGGGTATTTAGTTTGGGCTGGAGCACCTCTCCTATGGAGACAGCCTGGAGAGGAGAAGGCTCCTGGGACACCTTGTAGCAGCCTTCCAATACCTAAAGGGGGCCTACAAGAAAGCTGGAAAAGGACTTTTTATAAGGGCAGATAGTGATAGAACAAGGGTTAATGGCTTTAAATTGAAAGAGAGTAGAATAAGGAAGAAATTCTTCACTATGAGGGTGGTGAGGCACTGGAACAGGCTGCCCAGAGAAGCTGTGGCCGCCCCATCCCTGGGAGTGTTCAGGGCCAGGTTGGATGGGGCTCTGAGCAACCTGGTCTAGTTGGAGGTGTCCCTGCCCATGGCAGGGGGGTTGGAACTAGATGGTCTTTAAGGTCCCTTCCAACCCAAACTGTTATATGATTCTATTCTAGCTCTAAACTGAGCTATGGTCTGTGGAGACAGGTAGTCTGGATATTGCAGATTCTCCACAGTCTTGGAATTAGCTCTTATGCAGTGGGTTAATATGTTTTTGTACACTTAATAAATACATTTAGATATCTCAATATCTCTTTAAATTTTTGAGGTGAGTTGAAATATCAGTGATTGTCCAAATAAGAATTTCAGAATTAAGCCACCTTCAAATTAGTATCTTCATTATTTTCTTCTCTCTAACCTACTGGTCTACCACTAGCAAGTGGTAGGTGATTTCTTATTTTTTTAATAATGTCTGAGGTAAAATATAATGTCTGTAGTGTTATGAAGTAATAAAGCACTGTGAAGCTACTGACTTGAAACTGATTTATTTTTAAATTTGTCTTCACATAACTAAAGATAAAATATGTCTTTGCCACTGTAACAAAACAAAACCCAATTTTTTTTGGGTGCATAATGCAGTGTTGCAGTTGTGTAAAGACAGGGTCAACAGTTAACAGCAGGAATTTTCGGAACTATGAGTGAGCAGTCAAGCAGAAGCCAAACTGAAGCAAGAACTCTGATGAATGACATCTCAAAGCAGAAAGAATGTTTTTTAATAACTTAAGGCATTGTCTGTAGGAAAGGAAAACAAAGGATTTGCAGTCTATTCAAAATCTTAATTTATGAAAGGCGGGGTGTGTGTGTGTGTGCATTACAGGTTTAAAATTATTTAGAGAACACAGAGAGAAAAGATGGTGAAGCTGGAACTTCCAAGGCTTTCAATGTTTTCTGTGGCTACAAAACTAGTGGATAAGCTAGGTTACTCCCTTGCTTTAGTTGCCTGTGTGAAGAAATGTCATGGAGATTGTGCCTATGTGTCAAGAGAACTTTGTATCAAAAGCAGAGAAATTATTAACACTAAATTTGAGCTCTTGATTTACATATTAGCATATGCTAAGCTGCTTCATCCTTCGTCAGCTAACGTGTAGTTAGATCCTATTCTACATTACTAAATAATGCAATATAAGCAACCCTGTAGAGCAAGATTGTTGGTGTTGGGCACTTGACATCCATGCTATGTGTTTCGTGGTGTTTTTCTTTATACCCATTCTAGTCTGGTTCTTTCAGCTGAATTTGAATTAACATTTGTAGTAGGTTTTAAATGGGCCTCTAAGGTACATCTTCCAGCCTACTGTCATCTAAAAAGTGTCCTGTTTGTGTGCTTCGAGATGTATCCACAGTGTAAGCCAAAACACAGTAATTGGGGGCAGCTGGGAAATTTGTTGTATATGACAGATATATATTCAACCAAGTTATCTAAGAATTTCCAATGAAATAAATCACACTTTTCATATATGTTATTTTGCCCTGAAAGCATTGCAGGATAGGTTTTGCTTGCTAAAGGAGCAGTGAAATCAAACCAGAAATACTGACTTATAAAAGAATGTGACTTTTTAAAAAGTGAATGCAGTCAAGTGATGATGTCATCAATGATATGTGCAAAACCATTTCAGAAATGTTGCATTAAAAGTAGTTATGCTGCCAATACGGAGATAGGCTGTTTCAAATTTTTTAGCAGCTTTGAGATGAGAATAGCTGCTCAAATGTTGAAAGATAGAATAGCAGAATAACTTTTTTTCCCCTTACTCTGGTGGTGAGGGGTCCTTTCTGCACATATGGTGACGTGCTTTAAGTAACAAGAATGCTCAAATGCCCTGAAAAATGTGACCTATGAGGAAAGACTAAAAACTGGTGTTTATTCTAGGAAGGACAAGACTGAGGGTAGACGTAGGTTTTCGGGTGCATCAATTACTGTAAAGAGGAAGGGAATAATCTTTCCCTCATTCACTGAAAACAGAACAAGAAATAATGGCCTTAAGTTTCACTAGAGTTTAAGACTAGATAGTTAGAAGAGCTTCTTATTTGCAAATATGGAATAGATTTTTGAAAGAGGTTTGAGACCTCTGGAGGTTTAAAGAATAGGTAACAAGCAGGGGCCAGAATGGCCCCAGTGTAGCTGGGCGTACCTGGGAGAGCTAGATGGATTGGATAATTTCTTGAGGAAACCCCTCTAGATCTATTCAATGATGAGTAATAAAACATTAGTCTGTCTTCTGTGAACAGCGATCCATGCTTTTAATGTGCAGTATGCAATAGAAACAGGGTGTCACTAAAATGTTAAAGAAAGGCAGACTACAGGCAGGGTTCAGTCTAGTGAACTAAGAAGCTGATTACTTTTTTCTACATCTGACAGATTCCAAACTATTGGAAAGTGGTGTTCATTTAAAATAAACGTAAGCCAAGGTCCAAATTTTCCAGCGTGCTGATTGTCCTTACAGACATCGTGTTTGTCAGCCATATAAATTTAAGTATGTTGTTGACACTGGTGCCTACCGCATAACTTCTGCATTCATTAGAATTTGTGATGTGTGTGATATAGTATTAATTTCTAGTTATGCTTTTGAATTAAAAAAAAACAAAACAAAAAAAACCAAAAAAACCCCCCACAAAAACAAAAAAACCCAAACAACAAAACCCAAACATCAAATAAAAATTGAAAGCTTCATAGGTAAATACAGTTGAATGGCTTTCAAACATCTGGTGTCTTTTAAAATATATTCCAGAAGTTGATTTTAAAAAATGCACTCTGTGGATTTGTCTTGGTGACTCAGTTCATTTGACTGTTGATCACACTTTTCTTTTAATTTTTTTTGCTGATGAGATGGTCTCGGTTAGAATTAGCTTAAACAAAATGCAGAACAGGATTTAAAAACACTGAACCACAATATGCCAGTTTCTATGCTCTTGATTTCTCCTACTCCCTCTCCCTTCCTTATATGCTAGGAGAAAATGATATGTCTAGTTTTGATTTATTTTGCACAACACAACCTAAGCTTGTTAAGTCCAAGACAATTACAATGAAATGTTTGAGCATATGTCAGCTTCCCAGAAAATTGTATTGTGTAATCCAGCACTTCACTTTTCTGACAAGCTGAAGAAATGTTTCCAGTAGAGGAATCAATCAGAAGAAATGAATCATCATCTGCGGGGAGAGAAGAAGGAGGGGAAAAAAAGGCAAAGATATTGTCCTGTATGAATTAGATTTAATTTACTTTTAAGTGAACTCAGGCTACCTCTAGAAAGGTTATAACCTAGAATAGCCCATGACATTGCAAAACAGCATTCAAGTTGTTGTTGTTGTGTTTGTCTTCTGTATTTGGCTGACACGGAGGGAAAGATCAGCAGTTGAGGAAGTAACTTCCTCTGAACCTTTGATCCCAGATTCTGTTACTGCTCTTACTGTAGCCTTAGGAAGAGTAACTGTCAGACGTCTTGTGCTTAAATATATCTTTAGTGTTGCATCATGTTCTGAAGGAAATAGTCCGAGTTTACTTGTTCCATTATATTATCTCTTGTTGAAGAGAAAAATGTTGAACTTGTTCTATATTATCCTCTTCCCTTTGTAAGCATGTGTTCTGTAGAAACTCCTGATAGGAAAGTTATTGCACTTAAACTGGAAACCTCTGAAGATGATGTCAGCTGTTCTTTGTGGTAGGAACCTTAAATAGAGTTCCAAGGTGAAACTATTTACTGCAGATATGAACTTGTAATTTTATTTCTAAAGTAGGATTTGATCACTAGATTACAGTAATCCTATTCTTGGTGTGTAAATTGTGGAAAATATAAGGCTGAGATCAAAATCACTTTTAATACAATATCGTTCACTGCAAATTCTACTGATATGTCAAGGTTAAGACCTCTACTTGAGTAACTTCATTTGCCTTTACTTCTTTAGAATAATTTGTTGTGTGACAATGTCTAAGTAGTTGTTCTCTTCAAATGTTAGTAAAAACAAGAGAGAGAGCTAGGGAAAGCGGCTACTGTGGCATACAGTGTTCATATTTATGTAGTTGGGGACAGGGGGGAATATTATCCTTTTCTACCTTACTAAATAGGGCAACGATGTTGCATTACTGTTTCAAGACTTTCTGGTTTGGGATAGTTTTATAAGGAATACTATCATGCACATACTGAAGGTGGTGATAACATAATTGGAACAATGGAGTACCTCCATTTGTTTCAACATAAACTGAAAAATAACTTCTCATCTATTTTATTGGTCTACTTTGAAAATAGCTGTTTAGGGGTCTCAAAAGTAAAAATAGTACTGGAGACGCTAAAGATAAATAATACTGGTTTCATCCAGTATTCTCATTCTCACAGCAAGGCGGTCACAAAGATCTGTCAAGACCAGAGTTTCATCTCTGGTTGCAGCCAGTAATCGTCACTTCAGTGTGTAAGAACACAAATGTAGAGAGGTGTGCTATTGAGAAGTCCCTCTGGTTCAGCAAGTTCCACAAGTTGTATTGTGCCTACACTATTGCAATTAATAATCCTTCATGGATTTTCTTTGCCTATAAATATATCTTTTCATTAAACTGAACCTGTTTTGCCATTCTAGCAATTTTTTGAGCATCTGTGTTTGGATTGTACTTTTCACAAAAATCCTGAAGCTTTCATCTGGGTGGTAGCTCATAGTTCTAAGGCCTTCATTAAGTATGGATCAGTAAGGTGATACGAAAAGAAGGGAACTAACTTCAAGATAGTTGAGTAACTGTGATCAAATAAGATTCTTTAGAAAAACAAAAAGATGGCAGCTGAAAAAGAGAGGAAATTCTTTGTTAGTCAGAAAAATGGCAGGTTGAAAGACAACGTTTCCGATGAAGGAAGAATCTTAAAGATTCTCTGTGACTTAGTTTAAAAAAAATAAAAAAGAAAAGACTTGTTAATTTAAAACTGTATTCCAAGTCCCGTGTAAACTTTGTATTCAAAAGAAGAAGCAATTTTAATTGCTTCATCTGATGACCTATGAATGTGTTTAATATATTGTGAACATTATTTTGTTCAAGTTGAAATATGGTAAGGATTCTTTGACTCTTGGTAGGGAAAGAACTGAAGCAGTTAAGCTAATTTCCCAGAAAGCCTTTTTGTAACCTTTGTTTTACAGGTTGATTTACTACTGTATTATAAAAAGGTGGCTCAGAAACATAATATAACTTAGTTGGCTATAAATTTTAGCTATTATTGAACATGCCACATCGTATGTTGGAGGAGGGGAAAAAACTGCAAACAATGACACTATAGCACACGGTGTGGAAACCCTATTGTATAGGGTGATGATTTGGTTAGTGGAACTTCTGATGTGTAAATGCTATTACGTTTCACATCATCTGCTCTAGGCATGTTTAGGTGTAACTTTCTATGTTCAAGTTTGTGCCCATTACCTCTTGTCGTGTTGCTGGGCACCACTGAAAAGAGCCTGGTCGCATCCTCCTGACACCCACCCTTTAAGTATTTGTAAGTGTTGATAAGATTCCCCCCTCAATCGTCTTTTTTCCAGACTGAGAAGACCCAAATCTCTCAGCCTTTCTTCATAAGGGAGGTGTTCCAGTCCCCTCATCATCTTGGTAGCACTTTGCTGTACCCTCTCCAGCCGTTCCCTGTCCTTCTTGAACTGGGGAGCCCAGAACTGGACACAATACTCCAGATGCGGCCTCACCAAGGCAGAGTAGAGGGGGAGGATGACCTCCCTTGACCTGCTTGCCACACTCTTCTTGGTGCACCCCAGGATGCCATTGGCCTTCTTGGCCACAAGGGCATATTGCTGGCTCATGGTCATCCTGTTGTGCACCAGGACTCCCAGGTCTCTTTTCACAGAGCTGCTCTCCAGCAGGTCAGCCCCCAGTCTGTACTGGTGCATGGGGTTATTCCTCCCCAAGTGCAGCACCCTACGCTTGCCCTTATTGAATTTCATAAGGTTTCTCTCTGCCCAACTCTCCAACCTGTCCAGGTCTTTCTGTATAGCAGCACAGCCTTCTGGTGTGTCAGCCACCCCTTCTAGCTTTGTGTCATCAGCAAACCTGCTGAGGGTGCGCTCTATCCTTTCATCCAGGTCATTGATGAATATACTGAACAGGACTGGACCCAGTTATTTTGCTTTTGTTCTTTGAGCTGTCTAGGTACATATTTTTTAGCTTTTCTACAGTTGTGCAGGGTAGAATTAAGTGATTCATTAAATCAGTTTTTTAAATCTTGGTTAATTTCTAGCAGGTGGAGCTTTAAGAAAATGGCCAAACAGCAATAGAGACTACATTTGCAATAATATGCAAACCTCTCTGACACTAAATTTGGCTGCTAATACTGGACTATTGCTTGACAGCTTTATTTTTTTTGAGCAGTGGTTTGTTAATATATTAGCTGTGCAGATATCTTGTTATGCAAAATATGATCTTACATCCATATGCAGGCAAGTTTGTTGTTTTTTTTTTTCTAGCAAATTGCACCTTTTGCTTTTTGCCTTCCAGTATATACATCTTAGTGTTCTATTCATGGCCATACAAAGCTTTAAATAGAACTTGCCGTTTGTGTTTCTCATGAATAATGCATTCATCAGCATGTGTGCTAAATTATTGATCTTTAATCCGAGAATTCAAGTGTTGTCACTGAAAACATGCATCTTAGCCTATTTTAATATTACCAAGACAGGAGAAAAATACCAAAATCATTTATTACACTTGATTTTCTTATGAATTATTTAGATTAAAATCAAATTCCTCTGTTTATACTTATGAAAGCTCATATACTGGTACACAGGTGGAAACTAATATTTAAGGAGGGAGATGGGGTACACAGTTGCTTGATTTTAATATCTTTCTGCCTGTAAGAACTACCTGCCGTCAGTTAAAGCTCATGCACTCAGACCATAAAGTGCACCTTTTGTTTCTGTAGGTGTATTGTAAGCAATGCCAACTGTAGTAGGAGGAGATTGTTCAAATTTTGGAAGCTTCAGTAGTACATGTAATGGTGTATTGAACTGTAATAATGTCTCCTGAACTTAATATTATTTTTGTTGAGAGCAATAGGAAAAGAAATGCCAAAATCTACAAAACATCTACAAAACTTTCAAGAATTTGTCCAGACCCTTTTTAACTGTGATCTTTGTTTAGTTTACTTATCTGAGACAATAAGTTAAAGATTAGTTTGTTTCATTATGAAGTTACATGTGGACACTTGGACATTTTGTAAGCTGGATCTAGGTTCAGCTTGATTCTGATTCAGTTTAACTTTGTGTCAATGTCTTTCTTTTTCTCAATGTTTACAAGGTAGTCTTTAAAAACAAAACAAAAGACAAAAAAACCCCAAAACAAACAAACACAAAACCCCCCAAACAAACAACACACCACCACCACCCCCCATTATGTGTCTTAAGAGGCCCTATTTATGTCCAGTGGAAACTATATAGGAAGAAAATAAGTTCAAATTCAAAAGCAGTAACATAGTCAAATTTTGCATGGTACTAAGCTCCTTCTGTGTGTTGTTGCAACTAATTGCAGTAAGAATTAATTGAGATGCCGTCTTAATTTTCAGGCAGGTGTTTGTATTCTGCAGACTGATAATTTAGTGAAATTTAATAATGATAATTTAGGTATTTAGTGAAAAATAAATACATGGAATCAAGTGGACACTTGATCATTCCAGAAGGCAAGTGCTAGAGAATGGTAATGCTAGTATAGTGATATGGAATGAAGAGCCCAATGGTGTAGTCGCTATAATCAGACTATTGGAGCGACAATTTTAAGATTCTTAAATACATGCTATTGCAAAACAGAATAACTTTTGGAGGTAAAACTGGAGATGTTTTAAAATCATCTTTGCAAGAAGTTAGAGGGAGAGAGGGATGAAAGGACTTGAACAAAAAGCAGTTTGAAGCTTTCGGTCTTTTCTGCTGTCTGAACTGTTCTCGGTGAACACCATTGCTGTTGTCTGATCCCATTCCAGGACTTCAAATTCTGACTTATGCCAGAAGTGCCTGCCTACCGCTAAGTCTATAGTCTGACTTCAGGGAGTTGTAACATTAGAGATCAATATGTTTGTGTAAGTTAAGTGTTTGAGGTGTGTGCTTGTGTGAGATTCTTATGTAGGGGAAGCCGCTGGAGACTTCCAGGTGGGGGAAAAATGATGCAAATCTATTGGATACAAACTGGTCCTAAATATTTAATATTCTTGCCAATTCTTGCAGTGTTTGGGCTATTGAGCTCCTCCTGTTACAGCTATTGAGGTATTTTGTTCATAAAAGACTATATTGAGGCAAAATATTTATAGATGTGTTACTTAGGTCCTGGTCAAACTCTCATTAAGACCTCACGTTTTGGTCTTTTTCTTAACCCATATAATATTTTTTAGTCTCATGTATTAATTACTTCCCTTCCAGCCCTGATTTGGGAGGGAAAGCTTACTTAAATATTTACCAGTATTTGGGGGGGGAAAAAAAAAAGAAAGAAAAAAAAAAAAGGGAAAAAAGCAGACTGTATTCAACATTCAATATTCTGTATTTGTGTGTGTTTGCATACTTGCATTCAGAAGCATTTATATTTTATGCGTGTGTGTATACATTGTACTTTGTTTCATCAAAATAATGTGAAATTAGTTAAAAGTGGTATGAATCATAATGACAGACTTGGTGCCTTGGTATCCAAGATACGTTAACATGCTGATAAGTTACTTGTTTTCCTGCTGTGAGAACTGGTTGCTGTATTTGATTCTTTAGCTGAATACAAACTAAATTAAATCTGCAGTGACCTATATTGTGCTCTAGCTAATGACCCAGTTAACCTCTGGTTAATTTTCTGTCTCTTGGTGTCCTGGGAACAGGGACATGTTTACTTCAGTTGCCACAAACCTTTAGAAATGTGCCACTGGCATTTATTATTCTAGAGCTGTGTGTTTTAATAGAAATTAGCTAATGGGCCATGGGGGTCTGCAGAAGTTGTAGAATGCCAATGAGGAGTTTTCTTTCATTTTTCCTCCACCCTGATTTACATGACTAAGCTTTTAGCTTTTCTTGGTTTTGTTTTTGTTTCTTGAGTATTGATCTGTCTCCTGTGGAGGAAACAAACTATTTGCTTAACGTGCAGGAGGACATTATTGTTGGCAGCTTCCCAGAGACTCCCCTCTTCTGCATGCTTTAAATTAAACTGGAACCAGTACAGACGTTGTTAGGGAAGTTTGCAACTAATGCTGTTTTATTATTGCATTGCTATGTCATGCAAATAAATCTCAATATAACCATAAAATAATAATAATAATATCTTGTATAAAGGCAGATCTGAATACCACTTTTCTGATGCAAATAGGATTCTCCAGCAAGTGGGTGGGCTCATCTATGAACTATACGTTCTTTCTCAGGAAATGAAGTTACACTGATAGAACAAGCAGCAGAGCAAGGCAGAATGATTATCCACACCCATTCATAGTAACAGTCCATGTTGTCTGTGTCACAGATCTATTAATTAACGTATAGTCCAAAACAACCAGAACCTTTTCTGATTTGTAGAACATCTAGTGCTTACAGGTTGAGGCCTTGAGAAACAGCTGTTCTAGAGCCAATCCTTTCTGCTCTGTCTGTTCCTTGAAGTTTTCGCCTCAAATTTCCTTTGGAGATGAAATCCTTATTTTTTGTTTTGCCCATGGCAGTGACAAAACCAGGTAGAAACAGCTTCCTGAGTGCTCAGCCTTATTCTGTAGTAGAGCTGCTCTGGAAAGAGCAGATGGAAACAGTTCTTCAGCAATCCTGGGTCCTGTGTTGGCCATGTAAACAGATGGGTCTGGAGGGGGAGTGGGGAAGCTTGGGCTGTTTTGCTGAGCTATAGGACACTTGTTCGGATGCTTGTTAGTTTTATTTTGGGACTTTTTATGACCTAAGAATCACTACTTGATGATGATACGTTAAAAATATGCAATGCTGAGAGGGAGAGGAGAATTTTCCATGAATAGGTTCTTGGGAACTTGCTCTGTTCAGCCAGGTGGCTGAGCACCACACAAAATAAGCAGAGTCTGTGATGCACGTGTACCTTGGGTATATTCTGCAATTTTGCTAGAGACCAGCTACCTCCACCAGCTGAGCAGAACTGACATTCTCTTTTTGTCTGTCCTCATTTCCTTGTTACCTGTGAAAAATGTTGAACACGGAAAAAACATTCCTGAGATGACTGTACAAGCTTTATCACTTGCTGTGAAACCACTGCGATTCAAATAGGACTTTATGTGTTCTACCTGGTGGTTAAACCAATTTCTTCCTCTCTTCTAAGAGCCCTTCTATAAAGGGTCTACCACATCGTATCCTACTGGGCACTGCAACCCTTCTCCTTACAGTATGGAGGAGGGGGAAATTATGTGACTCTCTGCAAATAACACTGAAGTTGTGGTTTGCTATGTTGTTCCAACGTGGCTTTGTGCCTGAACTTAAATGATTATAAAGTGTCCTGGGTTCTCCTGAGTTGGTTGGTTTGTGACAGAGAAAAGCAAAATATCAACCTCTGTGTTGTTTTGTTTTTCTTGAAAATTAAGTCCAAACAAAAGGAATTTTAAGTCGCAAGATATTAAAACCCTCCCTCTTTACCCACTGGAGCATCTTGAAAATGAAAATTTTTTCTGTCAGTCATCAGAAAGTACAGGGAATTCTATGCTATGTACAGAGGGAGCTACAGTGCCCCACAGCTTAGTCCCTAGTGTTTTCTGTTTATGAGCTTATTCTGTCAGGGTCTGTTAGTTTTGGTATTGTTAGCGGTTTAACAGGATTTCAGACTTGTTGGTGGTCTCCATGGGTCCTTTCCCTCTTTCACCTCTGAGTACTCCTACTGCTAGAGGAAAAAAAAGCAACTATGACTGAGAAGATTGGAATTACACACAGTGTAATTCCCTTATTCATAAATTTATAAGGGAGTTGCTTCTCTTGGTTAGTGGTTGAGAGCAACTAAATCACAAGCTTTTTGAAGAGAGGGAATATACTTTTCAGATCCTAAGCTTGGTTATTTCTCTTCTCTTGTGTTTAAAAAGAAATCCACGAGAGAAGTTATTCCTGTGCAGATGTACATGATGTTTCTATTAATTTGCACAAACCTGCAGTCAGTGCTATTGAGCCACTATAAGGAGAACTTGTTCAAGTTAAGGCCTAACCTGAGTTCCTTCAAGACCAGAAAAATAGATTGAATATATTTTACTGTACTCTGGATAATGTTCTCATTTGGTATATGTTCAGATTAAGTCTTGTGATTAAATATAGTTTTGCCTTCTTGTTGAAGGGACAATCTGGCGGCAACGAAGCTGGTGAAGGGCCTAGAGAATAAATCTTACGAGGAATGATTGAAGGAGCTGGGACTGTTTAGTTTGAGGAAGAGGAGGCTGAGGGGAGACCTCATTACTCTCTACAACTACTTGAAAGGACATTGTAGAGAGGTTGGTGCTGGTCTCTTCTCACAGGTAATTAGTGATAGAACAAGAGGGAATGGGTTCAAGCTGCAGCAGGGTAGGTTTAGGCTGGACATTAGGAAAAAATTCTTCACAGAAAGTGTGGTTAGACACTGGAATAGGCTGCCCAGGGAGGTGGTGGAGTCACCATCCCTGAATGCGTTTAAGCGTCGTTTAGACGTGGTGTTAAGGGATATGGTGTAAGGGAGAACTTTGTAGAGTGGAGTTGATGGTTGGACTCTATGATCCCAAGGGTCTTTTCCAACCTATATGATTCTATGGTCGTGTATTCATCCATTACAAGTAGTTTCTAAATACCTTACGGTGCAATGCAATGAATTGTGATCAGCTTTCAAAGATGAAGGTATGGAAGCATAAGAAAGATGAAGGAAAAAGCTAAAACATTTCTAAAATAGCATTTCAGAAAGAAATTTTAGAAATACTGTTCACTGAATATAACTTTTGTTGCGTATGTACTTGCAAACATGAAAAAGATTTTTTTTTTTAATATTTTGAATGATCACAAGAGATTTCATCTAATAGTTGATGAATATCATAATTAATAATATCTCTGAGCTGCTTTTGCTTCTAGAAAATGAATTACCTTCCTAATGGTTCTTTATTTAAAATACTTAGCTTCTCAGAGCTTCTGCTTTTGTTTTTGATTTCCTTATTCGGTGCACTTTTACATTGACACCTACAGGAAACTTAATTTACTCTGCCTACAGTGTGGATACTTAAGGATAATTTAGATACCACCTCTGTTTGTCTCAAAGGACTGAAAATACTTTGCATAAGTATTCTGTAGTATAGATATGGTATGAAGAAGCTGTTCACACATATTTGTGCTTGAAAATTGTTCTTTTTGAAGTGTAAACACTGTAATGGAAAAACACTACGTTATTTTGGGACTAAAAAAAAACCAAACCCAAACCAAAAAACAACCAAAAAATCCAAACCAACAACCAGCCAAACAAAAACCCAAAACCCCCCAAATTATTGGGTTTTAATCTTGCAAACAGTACTTTAAATATTCTGTTAATGACATTCATGAATCTACTTGCTTAGCCTGATGGACATAATTTGAAAAACCTTCCCAAAGTTTAAAATGTAAATTGCCATATAGTTCTAGGGGTAAGGAATACAGGATGATGGGATGCTAGTACTGGCTGTTTGTGAATACTGATTCCATTACTGTCCTCAGGATTTAAATACCTATTTACTGTATTGAAATCTATCCTGTTACAGTTTTCTTTTCTTTTTAAACAATATGCCTAAAAGCTCTGTAACAAAATACCAAGCTTTTAATTACCGTCCACGTTTTTTCCTCTTTTCTCTTGGTACTCCCTAATTATTGTGAGCAGGACAACCATTCATTTGTCAAATAGTTTTCAACTCAGGGTGCAGAATTCAAGTAACTTCTATTAAGCCGCTTCTCTTCAAGGCAGAATTTAACAAGACATTATGCCCTTTCCAGGTAGTGTAGATGATCAAGATAACACTGATTGAGGAAACTTGTCTCAATCTACAGGGTTTTCTTAAACCACAGTAATGCAAAAGCAATACTTTACTCAGATCTTTATAGAAAGAATAAAGCACAACCGTGTCAAATTAGTTTTCCTAGTTTCAGCCCTTGAATATAAATATTTATATATATATATATAGAGAGAGAGAGAATAATTTGATTTATTCCCCCCTGCCCCCCCCATGATGACTTGAAGCTTGCAAATGTCACTTTTCCATAACACTTGACTATATCAGAATAAAACTGAGCAAATGGAAAAGAAGATAAATGGGAAAATATTTTTACTTTGGAAGGTGGAGAGGGAGAGGTAGCTGTTAAGTCCATGAGTTTAATCTCTTATTTATGTCATATTCTATTCTTGCCCTGGTATTAATTTGGAGTCAAGTGACTTCAGTACAGTTGCTCTAGAATACTTCAATATGAAGAGAAAAGGCAATTACTCTTACCTCTTTAGACCATTTCTCTTTGAAAATGTCTTGTTTAACATTCATGACAAAAGTTGGCATTTAGGTAGATATACTCTATTGTATTTGTTGTTGATGCTTGTACCGCAAATAAGCCTCTTCCTATGTTTCTTTGCATAGGGTCTTTTGGAGTTTTATTTATTTCACATCTATTAAAAGTCAAGAGGGGTAATGAAAGGAACAAAAACTTTTTTTTTTTTTAAATTAAATCATGAGCCTTGAATCATCTGATAAAAGTGAATACGCTGTGCATCCAGCCACGTGGGCTGTATTGGAGCTGCTCTGAAAGGCCTCTACTATTGAACTATGTGGCCTTTTAAAGGGATGCCCACTAGATCCAGGAGGTGCACTGCTGCCTTGCTGCTGCACGGTGCTGTGGCTGCTTTTGTTCTCAGATGCTGTTTTTCAGATGCAGCTGGTGAATTTTCTGAACAGCCTAGGAAAGGAGAGGCTATGATCTAATATAAATGGGAGGTCTGGGAAGCCGTTGCTTTTAGCTCTGTAGCCACTGAGTCGGGATGCTTGACTGAGCCACAAACGAATGTATGCCTGCGTTCTTGGCATTTAACTGAGGCATGCTTAGCGGAGGGAATAGCCTTGTCAGTCTTTCACTGTTGCTGTAGCTGTGGTCATTTGTTCAAGGGATCTGTGTGTTTCAATGCGATGATATGTCTGTTGTCGAAATTTGGAATTAATTATTTTGAATTTACTGTGAAATGTTATTAAACGAGTGCACAAAGCCTATAAACACTTAAAATGCAAATGCTGATCATTCACTTGCACGTTGAACTTCAAGTTTTAACTCTACCTTCTGCATTTTTTTTCTCATGTTGGCTACAAATAGAACTCAAAGAGGTTTCCAGAATTTTATTAAAATATGAAATCAGAAACATTTTTAGACTTGTGGCGTTAGGATCTTCCCTAGCGCTTACTTCAGATATGACCTTTCCATGCCTAAGGTATTAGATACACACCGATAGAGAGAAAAGAGCTCCACATTCAATATAAATGTAAAAAAGCTTTAGACGCTGCTGATTATCAGTTGCTTTGCATGAATAACTACAGCAGCTTGCAAATACGTGCGCCTTGGCAAAGAGACCGAAATTGCAAATCCTTTGCAATAGCACTGCACTCAGATTAAGTTCCTGTGAAATCTTTCCTCAGTCACTAATTTCAGACTCTAGGGATGGAACCATGAACAGTGTATGCCATAGAAATTTTTTAAGAACAGCTTCCATAAGCTTTAAAATGTTTTTAGGAATTGTTGATTTTTGATAAGGTAATAGTATATAATGCCTTTGAAGTAAATATTGTAGGTAGTTAGATGTTTTATTTTATAATTGTAGCATCTACGGCAACTTAGAGAATGTTGGGAGAGTGAGGCCCAAATCATATTATTCTAACACTACAAATTCTATTTACTGTGGCAGTTATGAGCGGGAATAACAGTTAAAGTAGCTTATTAACATCTGCTTTATCTTTATTTGGAAAATAAAACTTGATTTTGCAACATTGTTTTATATGCAACAGGAAAAGAATGTAAAAGGAGTGAAGTAGTTTGTGAAAACTTATGTCCATTTTTATGTATAATATTTTTATGTAATTGTCATATGAGCCTTCTGCATCCTTTTGTTTGAAAAGGAGGTTCTCAGTGGTAAGACAGAACACCTGCCCCTGAACCCAGAAAGTTGGTAAGGGCTATTCTAGCATAGCATCAGCCATACGGGGGAGGAGGAGGAAGCAAACCATTTAACTGGTATGTGAGGGAATGGTAGAACTGAGACTAAAAACTTTCTTCACCATGTTAAACATTTGCCACATCAGTTGGGTATTAGGGGCTGTATTTGACACCTCACACCTCTTTTTACCCAACAACTCTTGCCCTCCTCCCATTCCCCTACATAGAAACTCTTGGTTTTATTTTGATATGACTGATTTTGAAGTCAATGTGATGTGAAGTCAGTATAATACAATATGATAGGATAGGAAAAATGCTTCCTGGGAAGCCCTAAAAATGATGCTGCGTGAAACCTGATGTGCTCTATTTGGGTTACTATGCAAAGAATGTTCAGTCCAATGCTGTTCCCACTTACGCACTTTGCAGCTGTATTTGGCAGTGCCCCAGTATTTACCTAATGCAGTTAAAATTAGATTTGTTGCATAATCTATAGGTTTTACTAAGTTTAAATATTTGGAAAAAACCCAGCAGTATTTTCTTGATTATAAAGAATAAACCTACAATTAAAAATAGTTGGAAACAAGGAAATAAATGTTCCTGGAAAACTGGGTTTGTATTTGGTTTTATCGACAAGTTCACTAGATTTTATTCTTCCATCCTAGAAACACAGCAATAAGTTCTTTGTAAGGCAACAACATTTTCCTAGTTTCAAACATCCAGTTGACTTTGACTTCAGTCAAGGGAAAATCCTGTTGTGGCTTCTTGCTTCACTTGTTACAAAGTGAGCAAACATGAGTGTGCACAAGTTCGTATTCAACATTCTTTGAGTTGGTTGCCTTATGGACTGGTGGTGTAGCCTTTTACTGAGTTTGAATCTGTGTCTCATCTCCCACTACCTGGGCTGGAGATGTTGATGTGAGTGGTAAACAGTACTTAAGCTTCTAGTAGTACGTAGCTATTAGGAGAGACTGGTGAAGTTACAGACACCAAACTGGCTCATAATCCTACAAGATTCAGGTTGAGGAGCTGAAAAAGTGGCATAATGGAACTGAATAATCTGGACTTGTCTGTATTTACCATTTTGGAACAATGTTTAATTTAGCCCTTAATCTGTGGGGGTTTTTTTTGCCTTTTTCTCTTTTACTTTTGTGCTGCGCGTTTATTTTAGGAAAATGTTCTCCTTAAAGCAGCTGAAAAGCTGTCAGTAGACTTCAACTCTTACTTTTGTGGGTTGCAGGACTGCAGTCTCTCTCTGATGTGGTGCATGGCTGATAAATTTTAATGTTACCTCTGTTAGCAGATGTTAGATGGGGAAGGATCTTGTAGGGAACTAGATGTTGAAGTAGATATGCTGTTAATGGCTAGGCATAAATGACTTGTCTATGAAAGAAATCCTTCTCAGTCTGCCTTGATTTATTTACTTGGATTTTAAACAGAGGGAAAATTATTTTTTTTTATTTGTCTAGTCTGAGCATTTAACATTAGGAAGTGATGAGATGTCTAAGAATCAGGAAATAAATATAGGACTAGACTTTCAGACAATGTACTTCTTGCTATTTATTACTTTGCTAGTAACATTAGGAATATGTAGGGGGGCGGGGGTGTTGTTGTGTGGGTTTTGTGTTGTTTTGTTTTTTATACCAACTGTTCTTCATCCCCCCCCAGTATATAATAACATATTTGTGGTTTTCGTTACATGTTTATTGCTGGGTAGATCACTTTGAATGAAAATACCTTAACTGTATAAAGATTGTTTTATTGCATTTTCTGCAAGCATTTATATTCATTAGAAATAGGAAATCTAAGATACTTCCATGGTAAATTTAGAAATGAGCTTCAGCTGTTTGTCTCCTGGTGTAGGGTCTACGTACATGTATATCGTTAAAAACAAAGATGAAACAAATCAACAGAAATGACAGCAAGGAATACAACTGGTTATAAAATAAGTAAAAATGTCAAAGTTACTATACTTCATGTTGTCAGGCAAATGCCTGGCAGAGGCTGCGATTGTGTGCACTGAATTAGGTTTTTCATCATATGTGGGACAACACCATCGATAAGTTGTATTAATTTTTATTTATTTATTATTTTTATTATTTATTACTATGTGGCTCTTCAACCTTCTCATTTTTAAAAAGTTAGTGTTGCAGGTGCATACTGTTTGTATGATGGTGCTGCAGCTTAAAATGTCCAAAATATGCTTTCAAGACCATTCTTTTTAAATTTGTTACTTTAAATGGACCAAACACCAAGATTTTTATGCAGAGATGAATGCCAATTTGATCTCCATATTCTGCAGATGATGTTACCTTCTTTGTATCTCAAAATGCAGTAGACATTTTGATGGCTTCATGTGAAACTGTCGTGCGAAGTTGCTATAATTGTGACTGCATTTGTGACAATTAGTCCTGTGTGAGGCTATGCTGGTCGCAAAGTTCAGGTGGAGTGCTTGGTTAAAGTATGGCTAGAGAGTTGTTAGTCTTCAGCAGTAGCTGTGATGTAGTTTTGTGCTGCCAATGTAGCCCTCAACTAAAAAGCAAGAATGCTTCAATTTAACAGATGTCTTTCAACTAGAGATTTGGTTTCACTTGTTTCATCTGATCGGTCTGTGACAGTTTTGATTCTTCTTTTTGCTTGTGCTATACCCCAAATGGCTATTTAGAAATACAGAGAGTTTCATCTTTTGTAAGAAGCTATGACATGCTGGTTTCTATTTTCAACCAAATTCTTAAGAGGAACAGTATTTATTTCTTAGTAAAAGCCTGAAGCAAACTCCATCTGTAAATTTGTGATGCCACCTTGTAGTAAAGGAAGCTGCAGTAACATGTTTGTGCCAGAAGTCTGTTCTTTTTAATGCTAATTCTTCATTTTTCTCCAGACCTTGCTTCATATATGTCATGTATGATGAATTCGAGAGCCTGGATGAGCTATGCTTCAAATTTAATATGTGCATAATTAACTGCATAAAAATGTAAGAGATTTGAGAAGACTTTAACTTACACACCAGATTTCTTCAGAATTCTTACTGAGCATTCTAGTAATGCTGTAGAAATTGTTTGAAATTCAGTGACAATTAATAGTTTCGTTTGGAAATAAGATGCACTAGATTCTGTTTGGTGTAGCTTTACGTGCACAAAATACTTAGTGCTTGTTGTGTTGTGCTGTACATAACAACAAAAAACTTCCTGTGATTTTTATGGTAAACTGGAATCTTATATGGTACTTTTTGGCTATACGTCTCTATTATAGAATAATTTAGGCTAGAAGGGGCCTGTGGAGGTCATTTAGTTGAATTCCTTCCAAGCAGGAGATTACTTCAAAATTAAATTGTAATTTATTGCTCTTGTCTCTTGCTTAAATATGGACTGTCTCCTTCCAAGTGTGGTGCAGCTTAAGTAATATTATGCCTGACCTATTAATTCCATCCAGTCAGCCTCTGTTATGAAGATGGGTACCCCTGATGTGTCTATCTCTGCTAATACAGAGGGCAACAGAGCTACCTGACTGCAATGGAGTGATGCCTTCATTACACACCAGTTGGAGAAGCTACTATGGAAAATCTAGAGCACTTCTTGTACAACAAAGTTCTCCACATGACAAGTCTACAATATGCTGCAAATGTTATCTACTCACCAAAGTACGTGCCAAAGAGAATGAGGAGACGATGTGGCTTATGTGGAGATCTGTGCTGTTACAGCTAATTGATTTTTACTGGATTGTTGTATTGCCCCTCTAGCAGGGTGGCCTGTGTAATAGCCTAACATAGGACAGAGCCATTTTCTTGAAAAGAGCGAGGAAGCTGAACTAAATGCAGTGTAGGATGCAAAACAGGGGTACTGTGAGCTCTTGGGTTTGGAGGGGCTGGATGGTAGTTATTTACTAGTTGAGGGGATCAAACTGAGTCATCCTGTCATCTGTAACCGGAAGGAAGATGCTTAAGGTGGTTTTGGCTGTCTGAGTCAATGGTAATGATTAAACTAGGGTTACCCAAAGGCTGCAGACTATTTTATCCACTTTGTCCTTGCTTGAACTCATGTGTTGTTTCCTTGATAACTCCCGTTCTCCTCCACTAGCGTTGTTTCAGCTTTTGCTGGGTTCAGTGAGAGCCTGTTCTTATTGGAACTTTACTTTGTACTTAGCTAATTTAGCCATCAAATGTATTTGATTCTGGTGGCTAAAAAAAGGAGTTATAGCTGAAAATTGTTGGCAAGGGTAAGAGATTAAAGACCAGAATAATGTCTCTTCTTTTCAGTTCTTCATATAGAAGGGATGTGATGATTGGAATGAAGTTATTGGTAGGGGAAGTTTCTGCGTTGTATTTTATACCCTTACTGGTTCTGATGCATAGGCCTAAATCATACCTCTGTTCATTCTTATTTAAATAAAACAGCAATTTTCTTGATAGTAACAATGAAAATGAGAAATTGCAAACTATCTGTTCTGCCTGGTATTCGGATCTTTGAAGCTAGAATCCTTTTTTTTTTCCTGTCCTTTTTTCTGTGTTTTCTGTTGCAGTTTCTTGCTGCCACCACTAGTTTTGCCTTTCACTGACAGCTTATTGCAGAGAATACTGTATTCCAAGTGGTCCCCAAAATGTTTACAAAATAATGATTGATAACACAATTCAATGTCTTATTTTCTTCAAATGTTATATTATCTAGGCCATAGAATAAAATAGCCACGTAAAGAAGTTAGCATCAAGCTTTTGTGAGCTCTGCGTTGGATCACGTTGCATGTTAAACTGAAACTTTGCAAAAACAAATTGAGGACAAATAGCAGACAGTGTCCTATAGAAAAATACCTCTAACTGGCCTTCTGTTTTGGGAAACAAATGTCTCCTTAAGTTGTTACAACTTGTGGAAAATATGATACGTTTGTTAATGTCCACAGAATAATTTTGGACTTTTTCCCCCCAAATGAATCTTTTTTCTTAAAGGATTTTTCACAATAAAAATATTATACTCTGTAATACACATTTATATCGAAAATCAATATGCAAAGCATGTGATTAAAAGACAAGCACAGTTGGCATTTGAACATTAGTTTTAATTGAGGCCGTTCCTACATTCTCTACACTTGAAGGAAATTAATCTCGGTGTTGCAGTCCTTCAAGAAAAATTAATTATCCCTGCTGATTCCCAGTTCCCGTGCTTCCTTCTTAACCCTGTTTTCTGATAGCCCAGCAGGTTTGGAGAGCCACTGGTTATTTATACAGAATATTTCATTTCTTTGAGGGGAGGATGTTGGCATTTAAAAATTTACCAGCTGTTTCAGGTCACTTACAGCTTAAGCAGCTCTTTCGTTTTGAATGATTTATTTAGTTGGCCTCTCATTGAGTTGTCAGCAGTTTGCAGAGACTGTAACCATGTGAAGAAAAGATCCTAATTTGTCAGCTCAAGAGAAGGGGAGGTGTTTGGAGTCAGAGAGAAAAAGGAATTAGTTCATTTTGTGGGTCTGACATGTTGGCTATCCCCAGATGCACTGCTGAAGGGAAGGTGGCTGTCAGTCATGCATCTGTGATTAGATTGAGAAGAGAAGAAGGGCTGCGTGTGTGAGGTTAAAGGAAGGTAGTAGAGATTGGAATACAATATTTCTTCTGAAAGAGATGAATGAATGTACATGTGTGCACATTCTATGCCTCAGAGGGAAAACCAGAAGGAGTTGTCAGAACTAAGAGCAGATATGAACAAGGGGCTGAGCTTTCCCTCAGTTTGAGAATAAAATAGTATATGACGTTGAAAAGAAATAACTGCAGAATGTTAAATAAGATATGACTGTAAAGTGTATGCCTCCTGACTTACTCATCTGCTATGGCAGTTCATGACAGTAGGAAGATTGTCAGATGTATGGCACGGTTGCTTTAAAAATAAAAAAAAAAAGTTTTATAGTAATGCTGAAGTAATTTGAGGCAAACATCATGCTGCAGTTGTACATTTGTAAATTGATAATTTTTTGTAGAAATCAAAAGAATGATGCATGTCACCTGTGCAAATTGGCATGCTTTGGCTGAATGTGTATTATCAGGGTAATAAAGGGTTTCACCTTTTTCTGAGATATCACTTCTTGGCACTTGGAAGGAGCAGGGCAAGAGCAGGATTAGGAGATGATGATCCCATTGATATAATGCTTTTTTAAATGTCTGTCCAGAAACTGGTTACATTTCAAGTGGGTGATGCTGGTCCCAATGGATAACAGTAGGTATTGTTGGCATACTTGTAGAACCTGATTTAAGCAGTGCTATTGGCAGATGTCTGCAGTTACTATTTGTATAAAATTGTATTTCATAATGCTGCTGTTCCTTAATTATATTATTGACCCAGTCAAAATTCTCTGCATAAATGTCTTCTTTTCTTGCATCTACAAGCGCTTTATGTAGAATCGATTTAGCACTAATAGTGCAGACCATATTCTGGAAAAACACATTTTGAAACCAAACTCTTTACTATCTATTTACTCTTGCATTATGGGAAGATGCTGAGATTTCTGAACAGTCATCCTTTGAGTGTATTTTAACCACAACTAACTCAGTGCCAGAAGGTTCCGATTCTGGGACCTGTGGACTTTTACCTATACCTAAACTCTCAATATTTGTGTTGTATATTTCGTGGATGTTATATACATGCAGACAGTTATCAGCAGAGGCAGATGGTACTGAGGATCTAGAATGGGTATAGATCTAATCTGTCAGATCCCCATTCTGCGTATGTGTATTTTATTTTTTTTCTATAGATTGACTTACCATAGTAATAGACTAGGAACAGGAGTTTCAGGGATGTTTTTCTTTAGATGTTTTGTCTTTCTGTGCTCATAGTACATTGATCTCTACTAATATGTGTTTCTTATGGATATTGGCAACTTCATATACAGTATTTTAAATGATTGGCATTAGTGATATATGAAGAGCTCTCTGTTTATAGCCTGCTTAAATTAGTGAATCTGTATTTAAGACACACAGAGTTTAGGCTTGGCTTATAATTTTTGACAACTTCAGATACCCATTCACTAAAATTAGTCTAGCAAGATTGTTCTGTATTAGGTGTGCAAGAATTGTATTCTTGATTGCTTTGCTTGGGTAAAGATTCTCTTGGTCCCTGCTATGTATTGAATTTTGGTCTCTTTAGATGCCTGTCTTTTGTTCTTCTTTTTCAGTCTGTTTAATGTTTTTTCTGCACAACTCTGCTCTGTTTGCAAAATATGTTTCAAAACCGAGAAGGACCCTTTAGGCCAGAATTAATTGGTATTTTTGGCTTGTAACAGGAAGATTTATAGCAAATATTATATTCCTTGGAGTTGTATGCTAACTACCATGGTAATATATACAATTGTGTTCCATCAGAGTGACTGAAAGCTTAGAAAGATGTTTTCCTTTGCCTGTAGGTAGCAAGTGAGAGATGCCATCAGTCACTGTCAAAAACTTGTACATCATACACACCTCTGAATGCCGGCTTTCTTGGGTGCATAAGAACTGGATAACATTTCATTCATGAGTTGCTTTTCTTAATATTTTTGTACAAGGTCATAGTTTCTTGCATGATTATAGGTACAGGAGACAGACAAAATGAAAATCTCAGCTTTTGTGAATGATGGTACATGTCACAATATACAGAAAGTTAAGTGGAAAACATCACCAAATAAATATTGTTTTGTCTCTGAAAATATGCTAATATCAGGGTGTTCAGTTTTTTATTTAAGAAAATGCAGTTCTCCTCAGACATAAGTAGTATTTGTTGCACTGGAAAAAAAAATTTCAGTAGCATGGCTAAACTAAATGTTTTGAAATAGCCAAAATACAATGGATGTAAATAGCTGTCTTCAGTGTTGCAATGACACAAAAAAAGCCCAGTCCTGCGCTGAAGTTTCGGTTTTAATGTAGATTCCAGCTAAAAGCATTTTCAGTAAAAGGAGAATCTAGGAAAAAAATGTACTCTTTTTAATAAGTGAAAAATAACTGATAGGTTTATTAATTCTAAAGGAAAGTATCTTTGGAATCAAAATATAGCACAAGTTTCAAGGATAGTCTATATGTGGGCCTGATGTGAACCTTTCTCAATGGAATGCCGTGAAGAATTTTGTTTCCAGCAGGACTTTTTTGTATAAATGAAAAGGGATTAGAGTTTCATTTTAATAAATATTAAAAACTAAATTCAGGCTGTATGGAACAATGGAGAGTATTAAGTTCTGTCTATATAAATAATTGTGCTTGCTTTAAGTCTCTAGTGGGGTTACAAAGTGCACATTCTGAACTGTGCACAGAGATATCTCTAGCTCTTGGGACTGAATTCTGCAGTGCTATAGTGGTATAACACACCTGCAACTGTGGAAGTAAGGGCTTTGTTAAGGAAATGCTGACTCTGTTGCTCTCTTGTCTCTATGTTTAACTATGGTGTGTGTTAAACTACTGTATTCCTTTTCCTGGAGTAATGGAGCGGTTTTGTTCTGATTCAATGTGCAATTTTCCCATTTCTCTTAATGTCCTACCGATCTTCTTTGATTAGAAGCTTATGTATTTGCTCCTGCGCTCTTTTCCAGTTTCAAGTATAATTTTTCTCTCATCATTCTTTCACCTCTTCTCCCTCTCAGCCCTCGCGTTCCAGAAAGTGAAGACCAGTGCGTATGCCTATTAATTTTCCTATTCTCTTTCAGCACCAGGTTGTGTGCCCAGCAGCTGTTCTTTCCTGACTAAACTCACAGCCACAGTCTCTCTCTACTTGATATGCTCAGACCAATACTGCTTAACCAACACCCTTTGCTTCACAGCAGTGGGGAAACTGGGAAGAGTAGCAAGATTTCAAAGTCCCTACTTACTGCTTCTGTTCAAGTTTGCAGCGGTATGTGACAGGTTAGGAAGGGTAAATAAACTTTTATTCCCTTGCATCCTCCTTAAAATAGAGTCTTTAAAGGGATCGGTTGATGAAGTTGTTTCACAGATGATGGTTGTCTTGCATTTCACATACTCTGTGTAAAAAATATGTATATTTCAGTAAATAGTTTAAAATTTGTTATACACAATGTCTTCTTCCAAGTTTAGATTTCAAGAAAAGTACTTCTGACCTTGTGTCACGATAAATGAATGGGAATTTGATTCTTGTATCCAGAAACTGAAGAATCTTAAGTTTCTTCTTTCTTTTCTGTTGCTAGCATGCATGAAAGCCACCAATAAGCATTTCTTTCCCTAAGCAGATAATTGGTACCCCTTTGACAATGTATTACTGTACAGTGGGGGACATTATGGAGGCAAGATTCTAGCTTTTCCATAATACTGTAATCTAATAAGAAAATTATTTTAGAGGGACAGAGGTATGAGCTGTAAACCTATATATTTTTGAAAAATGGTGGGTGTGTGGGTGAGACGAACATCTTGTTTCAGGGAAAAGCTTGAGGTAAAAGCTTCGGCTGAACAATTTTATTTTCTGCTAGCCAATTTTTGTCAGTCTATGTATGTATGAATTGATTAGTGCAAACACAGGTGGGAATCGGGTGTAATACTTGTTGATCTAGTTACAATGTGTGGAAATTTAGATGGAGCTGGGACTGGGGCTGATGAAGAGTGAGATGTTGCAGAGGGCCACTTATGAATGGAAGGAGAGAAAGGGGTTGTGTTTGTAACAGGCAAATCAAGTGTAAATGAAGTTAGTTATTTTAACGGCTTACAAAAGAAGTTGTTTTGTAGTAGAGCTTAAGTGTTAGACATGTACGCAGCACTAATGAGAACTACTTAAAAACTAAAAGTTGGATTTGCAGACATAACATCATGATTCAATATATGTGATTAAATTCTGTCACATCACGCATTTACAAACTAACTTTGTAAAGGATCCCTTCATCATTAGTGTGAATTAGTGAATTTCCTCTACTGTGTCTGGCATAATGGAAAAGTGGAGTCATGTAGAGATGCATCAAACTACCATTCTGCAAAGAAGAAAATGTTAAAAACTTCAGAGGGTAATCACTGTAGACCTGGTATTTAGTAATTGCAATAGTCTAGATAATAGCCAGCCATTCATAACTGCAGTGAGCAACCATTCCATTCCAACCATATGGCAAATAATAATCCATTACAGTAACGGTAGCAGATAGCAACGTATGCATATATAGATGTTATCACTTCTTCAGGTGTAACACATGTCTAACTGTAGAATGAATTATGAATGCAATAACTGTAACTTAAAATTTTTTTTAGTTGTGTTCATTGTGTTGCTGTGAATATATCTTTGCTTGTAAAAAAAGAAAAATGTTCACATGCCTCTTCTCTCTTCCTTGAGGTTTTTCTTATACATATATAATACTGCTGTGCTTGTTATCGTAATAGCATTCTGTGATGAAATTCTAGGGTAAAGACACTTACCAACTATATCAAGTAACAAGTGATAGTTGCTGAGATTTAATCTTGAGGTGAATATGTACAGACAATGATTCAGAATAGAGTTTCAAATATGAACATATTTTTCATTTGTGGCCACGCGAATGACAAGTATTTGTCACACCTCTATCTTATCTCCTTGCAAACTAATCACGGAAGATATGAAGGGAGGTATGCATTTAATTACTTCTTTCTGCCAAGTCTCTAAAAGATAGTTTGTAACCTCAAAATTATCAGCCAGTTGCTGGAAGGTGTTTGCTTACTTGCCAGAGAACCCCTGATGATACAAATAAATAAAAATGATCAAGGGTTCCATCAGAAAAACAAACTGTAAGTTCCCTAGTCGTGCACCCATTACTCTGGTGAGAAGATCTAATCAAACCCTATCCAATTTATAAAAGTTAGTAGCATGCTTCCTCTTGATCCTAGATGTGATCTGCAGAAACAATTTCTAGTGTGCTTGTATAGAATCTATCTTTGGAATTAGTATGCCGTACAAAGTAGGTCTGAGGCAATCAACTACAGCAGTTCAATTACTGGCTGTTGAATTTTTCATATTTTCTCAAATCTTAGCTATATATATAAAATTTATTTCTCAAATTCCATAGATAAGACATTTAACGCTGGGTATGCAGAATGATATACAGTTTTCTGTGAATTAAAGAAAGATTAAAAAATTAATTTTTTTAATTAATAAAGAATTTTAAAAAGTTAAAAAAAAATTTATACTTGCCAATAAATACAATAAACCTCTGTTCTCTTGGGGGGAAATAGTGGGTACTGGTATCTTACCTGAAAGGCTTTCATCATCTTCCTTGTTTTCAGAATTATGTAAAATTTGGCTGTGGAAATGTTGATCGTTTGCAGATTTCTTGGTATTTCAATAAAGCTTGGGGTTTATCTATTTGGTTCTCACATAGCCTTCAGTTTCATCAAGTTTTTACTTTCAGAAGAATTGTAAAAAGGTGAAGGACAGTAAGTGTTTCTCAGTGCCAGGTGAATCCTGACTTTCCAATGTCATATAAATTTCCAATAAAAAGATTATCTGAAAGGAAAACCAAAAAAGCTTCTTGATCTCAGCTACAGTACTCTTACTAGACAGAGCTTTTAACTGTGGTGTCATAGACGGGAAGAGTAGGATTCCTGAGATGCCTGGGCTGCTTGACAACTTTAAATGGCATGGCAAAATGTAGGAATTCTTTTTCTTCCACAAAGAAGGAAGGGGTGCTCTTCAAACCAGCTAGAAGGCAGAAGTCTTGTGACAAATACTTCAGTTATTTAATATATAGTAGCAAAAAGCTATGTTGATTCTGGTCACAAGAAAACTCATAGGATGTTTTTGAAGTTGGGCTATTTTGGCACCAATCTGCTATAGCACTAAAGTTAATGACAGCATATTTCGTATCGTGAAGGGCCATTTAAGAAACAGGTCTTTCGAACTTCCCATTTGTAATGCTTCTCCTTCCTCCTCACCAGGACTATGGGCATCACAGAGGTCAAGCAAGTAAAGAAATGCTAGCAGATTGTCTAGGACATGACGCTTTTTCTTTTTAGTTTTTTTAGGTTGGTTTTTTTTTTTTTTTGATGTGTGGTTTATTTAAGACTAAGGGATCAAGCAAAATTAGTAAATTCTAATTAAGTTTGTCTAATCTCAGAGTCGTCTGAAGGTTGCTAGGAAGGACAATGATTCAGTGCATTTAGAGCTACAGAAATGGGGGAGATGTGGTTATTTATAATGCAAAGCAACACTTTTTGAGATTGATGGCAGTGTGGGCTGTCAAAATGAAAAAAATTTTCCTGAACGAATACAGAATTCTAGCAGCATGCTTCAATTTGAATTTCCTGTGATTACCCAAGGGCATGGTAAATCCGTTTTGCAAAGTTTAAAATGGTCCTATACTGTGGTCAGTAAAATGTACAAGAATCTTAATCCATAATAGACACCAGTCTTCTGAATTCCAGGAAAATAGAAAGTATGCAAGCCTTGTTTTATTTTTGTGTGTGTCTATTTGCCGCGGTTTAGGCTGGGTTGGACACTAACTGAAAGACAGATGCTCTCTTTGACCTCAAACCAGGACACTATATATGTATAGACACACACACACATACACGTCTTTATATACGAACAAAGATAAATGTGTGTTTGGGGGGGTACACATGCGTGTGTATATCTACATATACATTTATACTTTGAAATATTTCCTTTTGCCTTTCTTCCCATGCTTAGTGGAAGAGGTTTCACCTCTTTCAGACTGTTGTGCACTCTCTCAGTCAGGAGACTGAAGGTAAGATCTATGTCTCTACCTAGGTGTCCGCTGAGCCATTTCAGCATGTTCCCTTCCTGAGTGATGTTCCCAAGTAAGTTCTTTAGTACTGCTGAGGTATAGATGACTAAACAGTAGCTGATGTTAGAGAAGTCTTGTGAACGAGAGGGCATTCCTCATGTATTGTGCTTGGACTCCTTTTCTTTGGTGTGTGAGGAGCTCAGAGTAAAATCTTCCTCTTCTAATAGTTGGAGCATAAGTACCACAAGTTCTCTTGCTCTTTTGTGGCTTCAACTGCTACCACAAAATAGACAACAGAACCCAAGAATTTACTGTCTGTCGGAAAAGTTTCATTCCTAACTCTTGGTACTTGGTAAACTCAAGCTCTCCGGTATTCTGAATTATTGTGTTACTTCTTAACTAAACTGGCGGTATAATCCTCAACTACCACAGTAATCCAGGAAGGCAAAGCTGCAATGTAGACTGAAAATTTATAATTAACCTATAACTACTGCAGCACCTTTCTCAGTGTCCTAATCATCCTCTAACCTCAGTACATTTCCTCAGTGATGTTTTTTTATATCTGTCAGCACTCTGAAGGTGTCCTGTGGAGGTGTGCTGTTTGACCAGCATTTTCTAAGCTTTGTGAACTGTTAACTTACAGTTCCTGTTTCTTGGTGGGCTTGTCATGGACTTCAGAGGTCAAGGCTGGATCTACCTTTCTTTAAAATTATCCATGGCTTTTGTCATGATTGTTAATAAGAATATATATCTGGCAGATGGGGAGTACAGAGTATGAGAAAGTACAATACTCAGTGACTGCTGACCAGAAAGCTCTTTGCTTAAAGAGGCTGACAGTGTTTTGTACCCTTTAACATACCCTTATTTGTTTGCTTAACTATATCAGTTAAGCAATTAACCTCACTGTTTTGCTTGTAACTACCATTGCAAAGGAAGTTTCCTCTTTTTAGATAATTCTTGTGATATAATTCAGCTGGTGTTTATGGTCTGATCACATCAGGCAAACAACTTGTTGCAGTTTATATTTAGTGAATCTGTCCATGTGTCTAAACTGCTTATGAGTGTATGTGAAGGGTTTGTGGTTCTGTTCACCGCTAATCATTTCAGGCAGCTTCTTGCCTGATTTAATCATCTCTACCAAAAATACTATGTACTTTCTCTTGTAAAGCTTGACTGAGAAATAAAGCATGTAGTGAAATTAAACCTTAGAAAATGGCTTCCAGCTTAATTTCCAAAGGGAGTTAGGCATTCTACCACTCATACAAGGGCTGGAAAGTCTTTAAAATGTTCCTGTCAGATATCGATAAATCCATTGGTGAGGGAGAATTGTGAAACAATATTCTGCTTTAGCATTTTAGCCAGCTGTCAGAGATGGACAGCTGCAAACATCAAGATGCTTGCACTGTCAAGGAACCCTGGTTTTAAAGGTGACAACAGCATGCACTACTTGGAAACCTTATGGTCTATCAATTACTATGGGGAAAAAAAATATGGTAAAATACAATGGTGTGCAAGTCTAACATTGAGGAAACAAAAATGACACAGTAGGAGTTAACAATGTTATCTAAGCAATTTATTTTGTGTTGAAATCACAGACTGCATGATTACTTCACAAAGAATATTCTTGTAGTAAAAGTTGCCTCAGGTAAATTAGGTATCCAGGCTGGAATGATGCTTTTTCCTCTATTTAAATTTGGCTCCTGAATTAGTGGTCCTGAATTACTTTCTAGAGAAACTGATCTTTATTCCATTTCCTATACGCTGAATGCAGTATTGTAGCTTGGACATCTAAAGAGGAGGGCTAATATAGTATAATAAGTATGTCCCCACACTTCTTAATATTGGATTCCTAAAGTTATTTTGTCCAAATTGTCCTTTTTTTGGCAGAAGGATTTGAGAAGTTAATTATCTGGAATAGATAATACCAGTAACAATAATAGTACTTTTTATCATTTGTCTTTCATATGAGCAAAAGTGCTTAGTTGGTAACTATGTAAATGGTAAAAAATGTTAGTTATTCTAATCACAGATAATACTTAAGCATTCCATTTCTTTTATTCTTCCCCTTTTTAAAAACTTAGGCTGTGCTGTGTGTTACAATCAAGTTATTTAATCAAGTGTGGTAAATCATGTGTTGTTCTTTGTGCTGTTTTGACTAGTTTGACTTCTGAGAAAATGAGAAGTGTGCTTGTTCACAATGAATATAATAGTCTTCACATTTGATTATTTGATCATAGTCAATACTATCATCAAATAGTATCATCATCAGATACTAATGATAGTTTGTGTACTTTGCAGCTGCTACAGCTCTGATTATTCTAAATACATTTTGAACTTGAAAATGTCTTTAAGCATGATAATATTTATATATGAATCGTAAGAAAATTCTGGTTAGGAGGAACTTCAGGACATCATCTAGGCAAGCCCCCTGCTTGGAACCTGCTCTGACAGGGGGGTTGGACTAGGTGATCTCCAGAGTTTCCTTCCAACACCTACCATTCTGTGATTCTGTGGAAAAAAGAATGTGTGTGTATATATGTATACATATTTAAATAGAAATGTAAGCATATATATGGATACTATACTCCAACACTCCAAAAAAAAAAAAACCAACCAAAAAAAAAACCCCAACTAAAAGCCTTAATATGCAGAAGGATGCTCATTAGGAATCTAGTCCTGAAATTTAATCACCTATACTATTCACTATTGTGCTGAGCTAGGTAGGACTTGCTGTAAGTTCTACATTACTGCTATATTTGAGCATTCTTTCTAATACTTGCTTAACTGTTCAATGATTCTTAAGCTTTCTGTCTTTTTAATAATACAACTAATTGGCTTTCTCATGACACTTGGTACAGTTGTGCTAGAAATCAGTGGTTGTTCTGCATCAGCAGATACTTCAGGTTTTGACACTTTTGGCATACAGGGAGTGTGCAATCTAAGCGTTATTTCAGAGCGATCTGCTGTGTATTGTTTATATGCAACATACGCCTTCGGTGCACCTTTTTCTTTTCCTAGAGGAAATAGAGGAGAAATTTTATGAAATCATGAAGAACATGATAAGTAGTTACCCTTAGAAACAACACAGACAAGAATCTTGGATAAAAAAGGAAAATGTTTACACCTTCACTTAAGATGGGAGTATGTCCTGTTCGTGAGCAACAATATCTGCAGTACTGATAGCTGAGATGCAATATAGTCAAATTTTGAGCAATGTGACCTTGAACAGGTGATATGTCTTAAGGCCACGTGCTCTCCTGTGGCTGTTGGTGTTACTGCAGCTTGCAGAATACTTGGAGTATTTCTGATTTTGGTGATGCCACAATCTGAAATTGAAACTTCTTAGCTAAAGGGAGAAGAGTCTAAACTCTGAATTTAGTCTACTTATAAACAAGATATTCATGAAGCATAGTAAACAAATCTAAACATTCTAATATACATCCTCAATTTTGTTGTCCTTCTATCTCTCTTTGCCTCATTACGTGGAACTGGGAATAGCATTTAGAATGAAATCATGAGGAACTGAATGCTAAATAAAACTTAGCCAAAAAAATTCATACATAAAAAGCGCCAGAGAAATCTTCCCATAGATGGTGTTTACTCTTGAATATATCACACAGATTTCCCCCCATTTTATGCAACTGTTCTGCTAAATAGTTGCATAAAAGGTCCCTTCAGGTCCCTTATATCAGGATCCATATTTTTAATGGACTGACTTGGTAAAGATTTCTGCATAAACGCTTTCCCAGTCAAACTGTAGATAGATTGGCATAGTAACACCTTGATAACAGAGATACAGCTCTCTAGTAGAATAAGTGAAGTTTATTAATTGCAAACGTACTGTGTTGTTGAGCTGGGACATTGGTAACTTAAGAAGTCTGCATTGTTTATGTAAATGTGAATAGTAACTGTGGCACTGGGGTAAAAAAGTTCATGATAGCTGTTCTCATGCCAAAAATTTAATGAAACTAGGCCATCCGCTTCTAAAGATGCGATGTTCTTAATGGCTGCTCATAAGTAAAAAATTTATCTGGGATGGAAGAAACTTCACACCCGTGGAGAGGACTATGAATAATAATTAAATGATCTTCTAGTGAAATTTATTTTGAATCCTATAGTAACTATCCTTGAAGTTAGAAAAAGTGAAATACTTAAAATGCTTTTACTACAGCACATCAGTGAGAAGTGAGATGTTCAAAGTTTTGCCTCAAAGTCCAGAAGGAAAGATGGTTGTGGAAAAATATCATTTTCTGGTTACATGTGATCACTGTGAAAGAGGTGCACAACAGGTTTGAATGGGGAAGTTTGTGTCTTCAATTTCAGTTAATCATATGGGTAACTCATTTGTATGATAACTTTTTGAAGTTTTAGTGTTTAAAATCCTCTATAGCAACAGTTTGGCTGTGGTGCCTCAGAAAGAAGATAATGACAGACTTGGTGTTTTCTCCCCTACCTCATGCCTGAAGGTAGCTACTTAAAGGATTGTAGGAAAGGAATGACAAGGAATAGTTTGCATTTTGGCTAAGCAAAGTGTTGGAGTGCCCACTCAGTACATTTCAAATGCATTTGACCACCTTTTCCATGTAAGTATTATAAATAATAGAACTTTTACGTAGTAGTAGTTTCCATTATTAGATGCATTGTTAATCAGCTTTCTTATCAAAAGTCTTTTTTTCAGGTTTTGAATTGATACTAGTTGTGATCAACGTACAACAGCCTTGAGTTCTGATCACAGTCTGTGAGGTGTCTTCTGTAACTTTTGGAAGTACAGCATAAAACCTTAGATGGAAAATTTCACTTCAATACAAAAGCACCTCTTTGTACATCTTCAAAGATGCAAAAGAAAGCAGCTCTCTAAAGACTCATGAAACAAGAGGAGGTTTAGAACTGAACTTAATTGCATTAACGCTCTTTGAATGTTAATAGTTGCCATCTTCAGATCTCGCCTTACCCTGTGATAAAGAATAATGTTGGAGAATAAAGATCACAAGAAGCTTTGGTTTTATTATGAACTGTTTAAATTTTTTTAAGCTGTTAACTGTTTAATTTCTGTACCTTAAAGAATACAAACTAAAATGTAGTTCATAATTTTTTTTTCAATCTAATTCTAAATTATCATTAGGAAAAGTTCTTGTTGTTTTCTGCTGGAATGACTTAACCTCCTTCACTTGTATATAATAGTGTGTGTGCAATTTCCTCAGCTATGTTTTTTCCTTTCCCCAAACCAGTTATTAATCTGAGAAGACTATCGTTTTTCATCTTGTCCCAGACTAGCTGCAGTTTCTGTTTGTACTACACATCACTGGTCTTATCTACAACCTTAGCTCTCATGGATCATGTGCAATATTTGCTTTTATCAGGGATGTCTCAGATGCAGGGATGACCAGATAGTTTTACTTGGAAATAAAACTTCAAAAAGGAAAAATGGCTACTCTTCTTAGATTTTCACTTCTAAATTATTTTTTTCAATGTACACTGCCAAGTCAAAGGATGTGTACATATTATGTACTGTATTCCTCAGGGTGTTTTGGACATGGATTTGATAATTCTTAGTAATTTTGAAATTCCATGCAAAATACTTATTCTTCGTGACTCGTTCTCCTGATATGAAGTTTGTATACCTCTGTCTGTTTGTTTTCTATCTCTCACTATGTGTATGGTTATAGAGAATCTAGAATTTCAAGACTTAAAACTAAATATACTTCCTACAAAATGTTCTAAGCATTGTAATTCAGATACCATGTCCATATCCTTAGCTTTCTGTACTCAAAAGTTTGGAAATAATATCTATTGTAGGAGGAAGACCTACTTGGAAAGCCATGCTTGTTCCTGAATTGAGACATAAGTTATGTGTATAAGTTAAGAATACGTATCATGGGGAAAGGAAGAAAGTATGGATAGCCACCTGGTTTTGTTTGCTCTTACCCTTTCAGATACTGTATTATGGTTCAGTGCTAATGGTGCTACTCCGGAGGTCTGTAATAAGAGTGATAAGTCTTTTGACCCTGAGCTGAAGAGTCTATGGATAATAAAGACTGAGAAAACAGTGGTAAAGCTCGTCTACTCTCTTCTTGAGTATGATGTAGCACACAAATGAGCTATCTCATATTCCATTTCAGGAGTAATTAAAGCAAAACTTTGTGGAATCTTGGATTTTGCAAATAGAGACGCCAAATCTGTAAGAAACAGGACTTCTTAATCTTCCCAGTTTATTATGATGCTGTCCCTCTTGATGCTGAAATGATACCATAGCTGTGCATTGAGACAACTACAAACATTGTGCCGTTCTAACTCGAAGTCAAATTCTTGATCCTCTGAGCTTTTCTTCTGATGCTGAGGGACTAAAGATAGCCTTGAGAATGGCCCGAGAGAAAGGAAGATGAAAGATTTATAATTGCCCAGTAAAAATGCAGCTCAACAAGTTTGTGAGAATCTATGAGTAACTGTAAATAAATGCATTTGGTTTTATTGTGTTTCTGAGAAAGCAGGGTTTTTTCTTTACCTGTCTGCTGTTCTCTGTTTCCAAAATGTCATCTTGTGAGGGATGAAGGCTGACCTCTGCTACTTGATTATTTTCTGCTGGACAGTTCTGTGTGTTACCTTTTAAATCTCTTCTGGATTTGAAATTTGGAATTCAGAGTTATAGCAGTATGATTTACTTCATGCTAACCCTTTTTGCGAAGTGTGCAGAAACTCAAAATGCTACGGGAATCTACGCAAAAGCTACTTGGGTTTCTGAAGGCCCATAAATTTTAAAATAAGTAAGTGATAGGCAGGGCTGCTTTGCTTATGACTGAAAAAGAAATTGCTTCCTGTAAAAAGCCCAGTTCTCTCAGGATATGGAAGAGATCATAATTTACTTAAGGTGTTTACCTTAGCATCATGCAGTATGTGCTTACTGTTGGACTTAAATTCTATTCTGACATTAATGCAACTGTGCTTTTGTTATGAAATTAATGAACTAGTATTTTCACTGTCAAGATATAAAAATTTCAGCCCTTTTTTCTTGGGCACCTTATTCCTCCATGTAAACAAACGCTGATAACGAGCTGCCCCCTGCTCCAACAAATTTCAAGGTGTAGGTGGCACAGGGCAAGATGATGGAAAATCAGTTTATCAGACTGTTTATATTTAAAATACTGTGACCTATATTATGCCTGGTACTTTTTAAATGAAATGTGTTTCTAAAACTGGTGACTTTTCAATGTGCTGAAAAGCAAACATGATATGAGTGTCAGTGCAGAATATGTTTTCAAGCATTAAGAGTTCTGTTTTCCAGCATCACTGGTAAAAATTAAATTCTTACTTTATTCTTAGGGCTTTTAGTACACCATACCCCAAACTGCCTAAAGTTTTATTTTAGTGAGCTTTGCCACTAACCTGTTAGAACGATTCCCTTGCAGCTTTGCAGAATCCAGCACTGAAGAGTTGAGAAGTACCAGAATAGAAATTACTGTAGGTGGTCTGAGCAGGTTACTCAATACGTATTTCTCTTTAGAAATTTTTCATCATTCCCATCAAATAGCACTCTAATACTTCACAAGAATTAATAATTTTCCTAGTACACCTTTTGAATGGAAAAGGTTTTAGTTGCACTTTACAAGTGATGCATTGAGACAAAGATACAAGTCAAAAGTATCCTTTGTGCATTTTTGTTGCTGCGGCTTTGGCAGGTGGAAGGCTGCTCGGTTGGGGTTACTTTACTCTCAGACAGCGTTTTCTACTCTGCATAGACACTGACTGCAGCCACAGTTCTAAGTTCTCAGCAACTTTTCAGAAGTCCCAGCTCAATCCTCCCCTTCCCCTTGCCTCTGTAGAGAAAATTAGGAGCACGCAGTCATCAGCTGTGGAAAGTTTGCAGTTGGATTAATTAGCCCTGCTCAGATTCAGGGCTCATTAATTGTGTTTAGCAAAGCATTAGCATACTCATTGTGCATGCATTTCTGAAACTCGCATATTACTGCACTGCCTTGCTGTCTAAACACATCAACCCAATCGGACGTAGCATATTGTACCAACCAAGTAGACATGTCACTTAGCTCCTCCTAAGACTGTTGAGCAAAAAATAAAAAAACAAAACAAAAAAACCCCTAGCTGACAGAACCAGTAAGTTGTCATCCTCTATTAGAACTAGGACTATAGGAGGATGAAGTGTATGTATTGCTACGAAGTCTGTCACATGCTTGCTGATGAGGGAATGGTGAGTCTCGGGAAGCACAGGTCTGTTCTTTGCTTTTCTCTCGGGACAGTTCAGCAGCAGACTATCCAAATCTAACGTAGTGTCTTGCGTTTGCCTCCTGCAATGATTTACTGTAGTAACAGCTGTGTAAATAGTGAAATACATTACTGCTGGACAAAAACTGTCAATAGAATTTATGAGCTAATCAGTGTATTATATGTTTTGTAATACTGCAAGAAAATAGCTGGATACAGTTTACCATCTTGGTCATAAAAAGCTGTAAGTACACATAATAAGACCAAGAGTACAAGTAGTATGGAAACTGGAATTTGGCTGTAAACTGTTTAAATCTTCCTTTGATTGTTGAGGAAAGTTACTTAGCACATTTTTTTTAGTTATTTATGGTTTTCAGTGATGCTGGTTCAACTTGTGATCTTGTTAAGACACAAGAGGTAACAGATCTATCAGTATAATGCTGTGGTCGTACACTCTGGAAAGAACTGCTTTTTGGGAGACAAAATGGGTGTCAAAGGTCTTACCTATTTAGGGTCCTCTGGTATTTGTCACTAGGATAGGACAAATTGCAGCAAAGCTCAATAAAATTTTATATAAATGTTATTGCCCGCCCCCCTCCCCCCGAAACTTTTGTTAGTCTTCACTAAAATATTTGGTGTTGCTTTCTGCAGAAGGTGTGATAGACATTTATTTTGATCCTCATCGAAAGAACACAGCTGCAAATTCTTTGAGTTATTTTAAGATCCAAGTTCTTCATAAATTAGTATTTTTCTGAGTTTTTTCTTCTTTCTGTGGACACATTATTATTAATGACATAATAATATGAGTTAATCGGGTATTCTTATTTTATCAGAAAATAGGAGTCGAGTTTAAAGATCCAGGCTGAGTTGTTCCTTACTTGTAAGGTTTATGCTTTGAAACACAGAGCAGCAGTGGCAGCGGGTGACTGTGCAGGTGCAACATGGCTTACTCGGGATTAAAAAATACGATTTATACAGGAAGCATGCTATTTTTGGATACTTACATTGACGCGAATCCCTCATGAATTAAATCATTTAATATATGAAATGGAAAAAGTCCTTCTAATCTTCCTTTTGAATGAGCCATGAAATAGGATATGTGAACAGCTTGAAGTGTGAAGAGGTTACTATGGCTCGGTTCCAATATTTTTTGTAAGATATTAAAAGATTTGCACTAGCCAGGAGCTTAAAGGAGAACTTATAATCTTCTCTAAAATAATGCAATATTTATCTGAAAATATGTCAATTTTTTATGGCAAAAGCTTTTAGTACTCCTGAAAGTTATCTTAATGCTCCCTAACAAGTGCATAATGTACTTAACTGCAAAGTATCACTTCCGAGTAGAAAGTAGTTAAATATCACTGTCTGTAGTTGAACCTCTTTTTCAGGAAAAAAAAAAAAACAAACCCTCACATTTCGTGTCTGCTGTAATAGACAATAGAGTCACTATAATTAAGAGATTTATATGTAGTCAACTTTGGTTAAAAGAAAATAATTTATATTAAGTAACTTTTGGTTAAAAGTCCTGAGTTGATGGTGCAAGCTTCGAGACACCTGAATAGCTGTGATTTGTGTCATAGTAAACTATTTTTGTAATGCAGTGATTTCTTAACACTGTGCCAATTTTTAAGCGCCTGCCCCTTCAAGCAGCAATTTTTGTCTGACATTGAGCTCTTGCTTCTGGTGTGCAAATTAATAATATTGGTTTAATGGTAACTTTTTGGACTTTTCATAATACTTGTTATTAAAAAAAATCTAAATCTTTCTTTTCACATGAGTAACCTATTCTTATCATGACTTGATTTAGACTTAAAAGCTAAACCACAGCAGGTGAATAATATGAATCACAGTTGCTTCTTTGAACAGGTTTTTAATGATCCAGCGTTTTCTGTTGTGCTGACTGTTTATAGCTGTACTTTCCCTACCTGCAGGTTTGAGTCTTCAGCACTTCTGAAAATTAAGACCATATGAGAATTTACTAAAATGGCAGTGTCTGTGTATACAGCTATATTTGCTCTGCTGGCACTATTGATGCTGCAGAGCCCTAGTGGGGCCTATTTCTGCTTTCCTCGGGTTTGTGCATGCAACACTATAACTAGCATCACCAGAAATAACTCCCTGTATTTTTGTCTGTAACAGTAGAGATTGAAAATTCTACCTACATACCAGATCTGGAGGCTATCCTAATAGGAAAGAGTCATGAGGAGTACAAAATGTGTTAGGAGCAGACTTCTTGACTTGAAGAAATTGTGCTGTTGGCATGTGTCAGGTCACAGCCTGCAAGACTCCACATGCCCAACAGAGACTGCAAACTGTCCTGGAGAAGAATCTTTGTTTTTCAACTTGTATTAGTAATAACAGGTTCAGCAAGACTTGAATTCTTTTTGGAATCCCTAAGTGCCATCAGTACTAACTATAATGCCCGTTCAGCATCAGTGACAGAAGAGCTTGGAAGTGAACAGAGTAGCATATCAGTCCTTGTTAATGCTGGTAGGACAAGTGTATGTGGAAAGCGTGGCAGGAAACTAGCTAGTACTGTGTTCCAGGTAAAAGAACACTTTTGTGTTTTGAGGGAGAAAAGAATGCCTGAGAGGCCAAAGTTAGGTCTAGCATTTTCTAAAACTACAACAGGGAAATAAAAGATGGCTTATGGATAGTTTTGCAAAATGATGTGGTTTCTTTGGTGGTGGTGTTCTCATCTTTGCCTGATGCTTTGTCCAAAGAAATTGGTCATAGCACTATTCACTTAATGCTAGTTAATGGTTGCATGGAAGTCCTTCCCGCAGGTGTTGTATGGAGTGCTGTTAGTAGCTTAATGGGTACAGTTTTTCATGTCCTGAATAAATTAGTACCTTAGAAGGGGGGAATGTAGTAAGGCTGTTACTCTGTCTCTTTGGAGGAAACCTCAAATTAATATTTTTTGCCGTGTGTTCCAAAAGTCTGATTTTAATGAGTGGACTGCTTCGGTTATATGTGTAAATAAAAGCAAAACTGTGCACACCAGTGAATCACTTACCAATTTGTTCATGGTAATATTTTACAGCTGCTGATACTGGAAAGCTTGATTACTCACCTCAGTGTTCCTCTATAGAAGACCAGTTGCTGACCTTGTGAGTGTAAACCCTCTTGTATTGTGTTAATTGCTTAGTCTCTGTGGCACTTAAAATTCACTCATATAATCCATGAGGACATTAGTAGACATGTTCAAAGTTTATTTACTGATGAATAGTTTTGCCTGAGGAATAGAGCTCAAAGTTTCCTTTTTGTATTAAAAAAAAAAAAAAAAAAAATTAATTTGAGTTTCCAGGAAATCTTTTTTGTCAAATAATGGAAAGCAAGTATTTTCCTCATAGATGGAAAATTGTCAAGTATTTTTCTGATGGTTGAGCTTTACAGAAAGTGCTGCTTTTCTGAGAGAACTTGGAAAAAGTAAGCATTATTGTGCATCGGTGCAGTTGTATTAAGCTTAGCAGATGTTTTGATTTCTGCAGTTGATGATCTGGTGTGGGCAGGAGGGATTTAAAATTCTGAGTATAGTTCATTGATACTGTGGCTTCAGTCACGTAGTACTAGCATACACTCTGAACTCTATGAAGCTGTTGGGTTTGTGTTTCCAATGTTCTAAGTTGCTAAGATATGATTATTTTTTTTTAACAATGTTACATTTGCCTTATATTGAAGAAGGTCTGTCCTGTGTCCAGTATTCTACATGGAATAGTGAATCTTTTTCATGTACTTTCAGACAACTATCTATTCCTCTTCAGTTTAAGACCTGTGGTCCAAATCTGAGATCAAGGCTGTGAGAGTCTGGTAGTATGCACCAGCACAATGTGATGGAAGTACAGTCCATCTTTCTCTTCTCTGATCTTTGCTATTTGCACTAGATGCTTTTCTTACATACCTCACTGTGGGAGTTAGCCTTGTTGTTAGATGTCTGACTCATGAAAGTGTGTTACAAGAATGACTATAATGAATGAGATTGTTGCAGTACATTGGTCCTAAATGCTGGTCTTTACAATAAATTCAGATGACAGATCGGTGTAATTAATATTATAGCTGTGCTCTTGGCCAGGTTGGAATCTTTAAAGCATGTCCTATTTAAAGATCAGTTCATTTACCTTTTATTGGAGCAAGGAAGCGAACATCTGTGCTGCTTTTTGCTAATTACCTCTGATGTTTCTGTTTAGACAAGCTGTTCATATTCCCTCACTTCCGTACTGCTTGATTTCTCTCTCCTGTGTTTTGAGAGCTCTCTTTTGTCTTTGTCACTCCCTTCTCATTGCTTTCCTAATACTCTAAAATTCAGTTTGGTATTTTCTCTTCCTATCCTTTGCTCTCTCTTTCTACCCTTTGCCCTCTTATTTTGCAATTACAGTTTTAAGCAAGGACCCATAACTTTCCTGAGATGCTAATGTAAAAGAATATGGTGCAAGGTAAATGCATGTAAGGGGGTAAAGTAACAACCAGTGGGTGGATGTAACTGCCTTGGGGGGTTCTGCCGTTGCCAGCCTGAAGATTTGGCCACCTATTTTTTCATGTCTGGAAGTGTTCTGTGATTGATAGTCCTCACAAAAGAGGAGGAAGCTTTCTTATTAAGAAGTGACTAGATGAACTTCTCCGTATGGTTTTCTATCCGTTCTTTCCAACAAACCTGAAGAAATTTTGGTCTGTACTTCCAAAATTATTCCAATAATTATTTTTTTAATTATTTTTTAACATTTCACTTCATAGTAGCATATATCTATAAAGGACAAAATACACCCAAATTGAAGTGCGCCAGTCATTATTATTAGGGATTTTGGACTTTCTTGAATATATGAGGTAGGTTTTTATTCCCCCATTGTTGCCATTATGTGTCTTTACCCCTTGTACAGAGGAACTTTTGGCATAGAAAGTTTTGTATTATGCTTCCATTTAGGGCATGACTGAGAAATTACATAAAATATTGATTAATTTGGGTTTAGTGTCAGTTTCAGGATTCTAACTTTATTTCAACTGAATGTGTGGTGTTAGCAATGCATCCTTATTAATCTGTTGCAAAGTGTCTTTTATGTCATTTTATAAATAACAAATGTCTTGCCTAGTATTCAATATAAACAATTGTGGAGTGTGTAGCGAGTTGGATTTGTGTTAATATTTTTTAACAAACCCTGTCATGTGGTCATAAAAATGGTGCAACTCCTTTCTACTATTTAAAAAAAAAAATTCTTCACTGCAAGAAGTGGAATAAGGATGAGCAAAGTTTACCTTTTGAGACTTTTGTTTCACTGTGAATATTTTGCACAGCTTGCTGTGTTGTAGACCAAGGAAGTAATTGTACAGCCTTTGAGCCTGATTGTACTTAAGTGTATGGATAATAAGAAACACTACAAAAGCTCTCTAATTAAAATAAAATTATTTACAACATCAACAGCTGCTAGTTGTAGTGGCTGCAAACTTCTTTATAGCTGTTCCAATCTTAAGAATTTGGAGCATGTAGGATTTAGCTTTACTACAATTCAGGCTTTTGGCAGTAATGTAGAGGCTATGCTCAATCCTTCAGAAGTTAAAGAAATACAACAAAGCAGATTTAAGGGGCTTTTTAGGTTTTGGGCTTTTTTTCTTATACAAAGCAGTGTTAGGCATTTTCTTTGGTTGACATACTTATTACTGTTCCTAGTATGATACAGTAAGAGAGGAAGAAAAATTGCTTAGCAGTTCACATGAGCTACTAGAGAAACCTATTATAAGATTAATTCTAAGTCATTGACACTACTCTGCTGACCTTGCTATTGTGTGTGGCTTTCAGTAGAACTACATCTTTATTATGATTATTTCTTCCACTGTCCTAGGAGTCTGGCTTTGTCTCCCTTTTTAACAGGGAGTTTTAATGGAAAGCAGTGGCGCATTTGGCTCCCATCCTTGATATTTCTGCAGCCAATAATGTTGCTAGTAAGAGTTACTCATGGAGAAATGTGCTGCTCTTGCATGTGCAGATTCGATTTCGTTATACTTGTGTATGCTCCTTGACTGTGTTACAGCAGAGTGTATGGTCCTCAAAGGCTGCAAGCTTGTCTCTGCTTACTAGAAAATTAAGCTCAAAGGAGTTGGGGAGTGAAAACTGATTGGCACAGAAGAGAGGTTGATGAAAGAGATAGGAATGTCTTGATGTGAGAGTTGGAATTTTGAATTTGAACTGATTGTGAATGAGCGTTGCAACTGTTTTAACAGCTGAGGTTCTGCTGTAGTTAAATACTTAAACGCCCACCCACCCACACCTTTTCAAAGTTAATGTTATGCCTGTAAAGTTGAGCACTCAAGTGTTGGTTCTTATGGTATATTATTGTTGTATGTGACCATGTCAAAATGCTTGTTTTGTTTTCCCCCATTCAACATGCAGGACAGATGGAGTTTACTACACCAGATAACTGCAGCACTTGTTTTTTACTGTCCTCATGCCTATAGTGAACCTGAGTACAGAATTATTAACTACATTGGTTCTTTTACAGTGACTATCAGCGTAGTATCTAAATTCTTTGTGATAGTTTGAGTAATTTGAAATCGTGTATCTTAGGAATTTGTGGGATTGATTTATCTAGATGACTTTGCATTTTTATAGCATTTTAGGTGTAATTGTCATAAGGACATCTCTGGCTTCGTTTGCAGTTTAGCATGTAGAATGCTTCTGAGATAGTCAGCTAAACACCCAGGAAATGGTGCCCATTGTAATCTAAGCTATCAACTGTGGAAAAGCCTCGCTTTGAGTAATTTCTCGGGTGTTCAACAGAAGTCATTAATAGTTAAGTGTTCACGTAATCATTTACAGTTAAACATGCTTTTAGTAGTGGAGGGTTGTTCAGTTACTGCTTGAGATTTCTTTTGGTTTTACTTTGTTTGCTTTTGCTGTCCATGTGGAAGACGACTGCAGGCCAGGCTGTGACAAGAGCGATGGCAGCCTTCAGGTTCATACCAGTCTGTACTACTTGAGGAGTGTAGTAAGTGTTGTAATAACAGCTTGTTACCCTCTGCGTATGAGCCAGCGGCATAAACGCACTGAGGTGCATCTTGCCAGCAACCTAAATAGCTTTTTGCCAACTGAAAAGGGGCTTCAGCAAACGAGGGCTTCTAGGTTTACTGTCAAGTTCCAGAGGGAGGTATGCAGGTGTAGTTAAAAGACTGATATTTGGTAGAGTCTCCCACTCTGTCACACCCTACCTGTCTATTTCTATCACCCTTTCACCTTTCTGGCTATTAGAAGTAATTAACAACAAATTGAGTGCCTCAGTTCTAATGGAAGAAAGGAAACAGGTTAAAGAAATGTGACGTGTTGGCTTTGTGCCAGTAAACTTATGGACCATTTTACATGCGTCCTGAGGATAGCATATAAGAATATAGTTCACTAGAGACTAGTTAAAGATGTGTACTATTTCAAAGATTCATTAATAGGCACTTGGAAGTTGAATGATGATAGGTGCATTGCAAGCCACAGTAAGTTTTGCTTTTGTTTAGTGTTCTCATATATTACAAAGCACTGTGTTTAAAGGGAAAGGATCAATTAAAGATGACTGGGACAAATTGCACTGCCTGCGTTACAAGTAAATTTATTTGATCGTTTAACAAGGTGCATATTTGTTGTGTAAGAACTATGGTTATTGCTGTGCTTGAAGGCAATAATTTTAATGTTTTTGTACCCTATGAAATATAGTACTTGTATCAATGACAGAAATACCAAATTATGTCTTTAGTCCCATTCGGTTACAACACTGAACCCAGGCAGAGTTGAATAATTTTCAAGTAATCTGTAATAGCATTGTGTTTTGGTGAACTCCAAATGTGTTCTACCCCATGTAAACAGTTTGCTGCTGAGATAGCAGTTGACATTCTTTTCGTGGATTTCTAACCTTGTTGGTGTTTAACTTTTCATCTTTGGAAAGGGGTAAATGCAATCTTGTCCAAAACTGACATTTATATTATATTTTTAATGGGTGTTGACTCACTGAGAATACAAAGTATTCTAGTACAGTGAGAGACTCTACCAGATAAATTTAATAGGATTATTCTGTGCTTAGTTAGATGTGTCTAGATACAGGTTGTAGGCTCTCTTAATGGTTTTGTGTACTTTGGCAGAGAAGTGGAAGGAACTGGCACAAGGAACTTTATGGTTTTGATGAGGCGGATTGAAGGTAATAAGAGATGACAACAAAAATAGAGAGATGGAACTTTAGGCTGTGGATCAAAGTAAGCTATACTAGGTGAAACACTGGTGAACACTGGAATATGATTTGTGAAGTATCCCTAGTACTGTCAAGGGGATGAACTGAATAATCTAATATATAACAAATACAATTGTACCCTTCGTTTTGGGCTGTTTGTAGAGCTGAGTAGAGATTAGTTATAAACACTTACTATTTTTTTTCCCTGCATGATTTTGTTTGTACCCATAAGCTTTGCAAACATGTTTTAGAAGTTTCTTATGCATTGTCTCAGGCAGTAGGTGAGTGACTAGCATGTTTATGCCACAATATAATAGTATCTCAAAGGTGTTATTCGTGTATTTCTGAGAATATCTGTGTAGCAGTACAGGCCTCACCCTGTTGAAGAACTGCAGAACCTCTATCTTTGCTAATTTTAGGTGGATTTTTCCTTTTCAAAGTATGTGAGCATCTCCATAAAGCACTGTCTGTGAAGCTGTAATTAATTGTCAAAGCCCTGCTGGCGAAGTCTACTCTGCTCCAGAACATAAAAATGAGCTGTTTGTTACCTGTAATGTCATGACTTGTTTCCTTGAACAGTAATTGATGTCAATTGTAGATGATGTCTATGAACTTGAAATTGTGTTGTTTATCTGCTAGGGACCTTGAGAGTGTGATCTTCTAACTCAGTCACAGTGGTATAGATTACATCTGTAGTACAAGAATTGTCTAGGGACATAAATTACAGCAATTAAAATTAGCTAGAGGAGAGAGAATGATGCATTATTAATTGGTATAGTCATTAAAGGGCTGCAAAGAACCTAAAAGAGATACCATGTCAATACTCAAGCACTAAAAGTGATAGGCGGTGTGCAAAGACCAACGATTGTATTCAAAGCCTGAGGTCATTAAGACATGGGCAATTACATGGAATTTTATGACTGCGGGTTAAGATCATTCCAACGTACTAACAATATGTTAAAATGGAAATTTTTCAAGAATGATAATATTCAGATGACTACTTTGAAGACTGGGGCAGTGCAATTAATTTCTACCGAAAGAACGTGTAGCACTTTATTTTAAAGAAGTTGGAAACAACAAAGAATTGTAAGGAAATCCCATCAGCAATCTAGTAAATTTAAGCAGAAAATGACCATTTTTCAGTATTAAATATAATGATCTGAGCTCATATAAAGGCGGCTAAATCTTGGAACACTGAAGAATGAAGATTTAATTAAGAGTCTCTTTATACTACAGAAACAAAGTCTTGCCTGTGTCATGCTGAGAAATATGGCAATCTGAATAAGAGGCTCATGGTAATGCAGCTGTATATCAGCTACTTAATTATTCATAAACCTGCTTGTCAGTGAGTTTCAGTGATTTACCTATCTCAGCTAATTTGCCTTATTGGAAATACTGCTTGTTTTATAAAATAGTTCATTTATAGTGCTATAAATGAGGAATAAATGCTGAAAAGGGAGTCTCTTTCATGAGAGAGAAGTTTTAATAATTGATTTGCTAAGCAAAGTAAACTTTAAATACTGGAGGTGTTGGGACAGCAATGTATTTGTTTTGACAGCTATTGGAAGAATGTGTGTCTTCTGGGTGGAGAGTTAAAACTCCAAAGCAAACATCTTAATCTTTTCTCATCTAAGGGATCCTTGGAAAGTTTTGGCTTTTTAAAAGTTACCAATGCTTTGCTATTCTACTTGCTAAGAATTCAGATTTCTAATTCATCTCACTGTCTACCCCAAAGTTTAAACACTGAATGTGATTAGCTTTGCTGTGCAGATGCCAAATTGAATGGCCTCTGTTGATTCAGAGAAGCTGAGTAGTGTCAGAGTTCAGTTACTATGCTTTCAGGAAGGCCTCGTGTTGCCAAAATGAGCTTTCTTTTTTCTATTTCCAAGCTGCATGCCAGAGTCTGCATCAGCATGCAACTGGACTCAAGAAAAGCATGTATGTATAGCCACTGAAAAAGCAATACAAATGTACAGCTACATCTTCTCTAAGAGCAGCCACCCACACATTAGTTGTTCTATTAGTAAGTTAGGGAGCTCTCTGTTTGCCTATATTAGATGTGTACCTGTTTGCTTAAATAAATGTTTTTGACCAGTTAGTATCCTTCTGGGCCCCGAGAACCAGATATGCCATGACTCTGGCTATTTATTCTTCGAGCTGTGGTTAAAAACTATCACGTAAGACAGCCTTTCTCCTGCTGTCTCTGAAGTTATCTCTCTGTTCGGTGTAGTAGAAGAGTTCACTTGTTCCAAGTATAATGTTTTAGCACAATAACACTGAAATGTGTCTGGTTTATTATATCCAGCACTTTATTGTTTTGGCTTTAGGTACTTTGCAAATGTGTTACATCCTCAAAACTCTGCACTCATTTGAATTAACTGCTTAGTAGTCAGAGCAGGTATCATATGATGCAGTGTACTTCATCGTCGGGTTTGTTCTCTCTAGATGTTTCTATGATTCAGTGCACGATGCCGACCAGGAACTGTGAAATTCAAGGTCTCTGGGGTCTAAGTAACTAACAAGCTTCCATTATTCCATTCCTGGCTTCCATTAATTTTGCTGCTGCTCTTTTCAGACTTTCAGGCTGTGTGTGGAACTCATTGCTGGGAGCTATAATCATGTCAATCATTAGAATTGAACAGAATGGTGAATATTCATTTTAAGTCATATAGGCAAATAGGTTTGGCTTTTGTGTCCAAACAACGTTTGATGTTGAATGAAAGAAGTTAAGGAGATAAAGCAACAGGGAAGCAAAGAATTAAGTCAGACAATTCTGAAGAGAGTTTTTCTGGAGTATGTCAGTTCCAGAGGCTCAGTGAAGCACTATTTGTGTGTTCAGCCACTGTGTAGACATTGGCAATGTAGGACAATGATGTAAAAAAGTGGTGGTGACAGGTTATTTGCCCTAGGACAGCAAGAAATGGGCCATAACCCTAACTGCTTTTGTTTGCTTAAAGTAGCATATTACTGTTCCTATGTGTGAGTTTACCACCGTTCCCTCTAGTTAGCAGTAGTGAGCCAATTTGGGAAAATCTGGGTGTTGTCTCGGGACCATGAAGATGATGAGTGCGACACATAACTGCTACCTGTGGTGTTTTCAGCAGTGCGAATGCCGGGCAGTTTCTGTCCTCTGAGCCGAGTTGTGAAAGTGTAATCACAAAGCAATTGTCAGAAACCTTGGCTGTGCTCAGGAGGCTATTGACAGCTTTGCATACGTGAGGTTCCTGACTATCATTTCATGAGTCACACGTGTCCATCCTATATGTCACTGGGGTAGCTGTGGTCTAGTCTTACTGAAAAAATAAAATCACCCATTCAAAAAGGAAATATGTGTCTGCAGTCTCAGCTATGTTACCGCTCTGCTCCTATGGCTCAGAATTTCTGCAGTGCAACATGCACTTAAATCAATTGCACAAAACGCAAGCAACTAAAAGGCTTTGCTACCTATATATTAAAAAATAACTTTTTTTTTAATACGAAATAGCAGTCCAGATTAAACTGGTTTTACTGAGATTTACTGCTGCTGATTGGTGTGAGCACTGAGCATTTTGCTTTGACTTACTCAAATTAATAAATATAATATGGAAATAATTGTGTTCTGTTATTGCAGTGTAGTGTACTCCACAATGTCTGACTACAATAAAATAGCAGTACTTTGCCACATAGTATCAGAAAAATAGTTATTGTAAGAATTGTCTCAGTCTGCTTCCGGGGCTGTTTATTCTGTTAGTGGGGAGCTGAAAATCATGCAGAATATGAACTGATAGGATTATTAAGGTGAAGACATTTTTATTTTAAAAATTAAATACATAAATGTTAAAAATATGCTGTAGTGATTAGTGAGAAACATTTATATTCTTTATAGTCTTGTTTTTAACTGGGGCCAGGGGAGGAATAATGAAAAAATATATGGAACTTTGGTTTTTCTCAGTCCGTATTTGGTGAACGGTAGCTTTTTGATCCGGTTGTAAATAGCTGTGCAGCCAATTGTTACTTCCCTGCCCTTTGTTCATAACACGCCTGCATTGAAGTTAGTCACAGCATTACTATGAGCTAGTCTGACTATCCAGACAAATTAAGAGAGCTCATGAAAGTCAGGTTGGAAAGTGATGCTGAACTTTTGTGATGACTATTGGAATAGTTGCTTATCGCAGATATGTAGCACCATATGTTTCCATTTGAGTAAACAGGAGGCCCTACTGCTCAGAATTGCTGTAAATAATGATAATACTTAAGAAGAAAGAGATATCAGATAAAGTCTTTGTACTATAAATGAAACATATCTTTTTAAAGTACTTTGAAAGCGTGATTCTGATAACAATTAAAGGACGCTGTCTTACAGTTCTTGACAACAGACCACAGGAAATAGAACACACAGTTGTGCTACAAAAGGAACAGGTGATATCTCCTATAACTACGTTGCTCACCCTGCCTGAGCTTGTAAGGGCTTTGCACTATGTTAGGGTCTCTTTGGACTTTTTCTGTGAGTTTTACACTGTTGACTTTTGTGGGAGGACTATACAATTGCTTTCTAGGAACAAAAAAAGTGAAGTAAAAATTGTCTTTTCCTTTTTTCCTTATTTTTATAGTGTGTTAAAAACTGTTTTCGTGGGACTTAGTTTGGCTTGAGGAGGTTGTAGGAACAGCCTTTCTGATTTAATAGTCTTGCTCAAAGCATGAAAACTAACAAAAATGATTATATGATCAGTAGTTTCATTTGTATGTCTGGCAGCTCTCTTGGGGCAGGGGGGAACAAACCCTGTCAATTTTCTAACTTCACAGCAATAGTGTTTCCTAAATTTGATTGCATTCACTCTTTATTTTACTTTTTTAAAGGGTTTTAATATAAGAGCTTGTAAATTTTATTGATGTTCCTGGATTAGCAACACCTATGTTATAAAGTTACCTGTTAATGCAGCAGATTGTGAGAAACTGGCAATGCAGAGAACCTGTCAATGTAACTGGGCAAGCTTGGAAAAATCTACTAGTAACTTGTGTATATGGTACAGTCTTGAAATACTCAATTTAAAATTTCTTTCAAAGGACCCTCTCCTCTTGACAGTATCTTTTGCCAGATACATGAAAACCTGGCCAGGCAAATTACCCGACTCTGTTTGCACATATACAGGCTTATGCGTACAATGTTTAAAGATTCATCATTATTGATTTTCCTTTCTTGAGCTTCTTGTGTCATTTATCACATTTAAAATATCAACTTCACTTTCATAGGCAGTTTATCTGTGATGTCCGTTCAATTAACATAGACAGGGAACGACAGTTCCCCTGCAATAGTGCCACCTTTCATACCACAACTACTTTTCCTGAAGTATTTGAGCCAGATTAAAGTCATGCTGTGGATGATACACCTTGTGTATTCCCATTTCACATGACAAAATAAGTTATACTAGAAAGTTTGCAGTGGTCTTTGCCAAAATGTATTATTTTCATCCCCATTTGGAGATACTAGGGTGGTCGCTGGCATGTGACCTGAACTATGGCCCGCAGACTAACTGTAGCTAAAGAGCTATTGGCAGGTGAGTGGTGTGGATGTAGGGTACATGACTGACACTTTATGGGTGCAAAGCAAGGACTTCCTCTTCTTGCCTGTAACAAGAAGTAATTTTTTTAGCTTTAGGAATAGGTATTTTTATATATATATTTTTGTATACTAGCTGGTTACTGTCCCCTTACCTCCCTGCCTCAATTTATGGCAATTAGGTATACAAGATGTGACATCTGAACTAGTGAGGTGCTCAACAAAGAGGGGAGTTTTACTGACCACGTATTTTGGTCTCAATAATGTCTTTTGCTGGTGTTACACATTTTAATAATGCAATATGTGGGGGAAAAAAAGGTCTTAAACATATTGCTTGATAATTTCATTCATTTTCCTCTAGTTCTTGTAAGTGGTGAAAAATCATTTCCTCTTCACCTTCTCCATGCTTTTATAGATTTTTATAATATACCCCATTATATGTGCTATCTTCTGCCCCATCTTCACAAAATCCTGGTTTATGTCCTCCTACAGAAGACATTCCTTATCTTTGGTTATCTTTTTTTATTTTTTGGTTCTTCTCTATACTCCTTCTAGTGGTACAATTTTTTGAAGTGGGAGGAGAACAGAACTGCATAAAGTATTTAAGACGTGGGCAAATTAAGGATCAATATGGTGACATAGTTATGCCTTCTGTTTTGTTCTGTAGTCCATTCCTGTTCATATTTTCTGTTGTCTTGTTCATCATTGCTGGGCATTGAGATTACTTTTTCACAATGTGTCTGTCACAACTGAAAGTCTGTCTTGAAAGTTGGTATCTACTTCAGATTTCACTGAAGTATAGGGATAGTTAATTTTGTTTTTCTCCATATACGTTACTTTACATTATTGACTTTGAATTTCACCTGTTATTTTATTGACAATTACTCAATATTATGAAATTCTTCTGCAGTGTTCTGTTAAATTTAACCTACCGTGAATAATTGTTGTGTGAACAAATGTTGTCATCTTACTTTTTCATCTATTCCTAGGACATTTATTAAAATATGTTATGGTATGGGTCCCAATACATATTCCCACAGGGCCCTTCTAAAGGTCTCCTCCACCATGTTGGCTAACAGTCTGGTTTGATCTTTCATTTCCTGTTTCAAACACTTAAATCACACGTTAGGACTCCTGTTCATCCCATGACCACTTAGTTACTTTAAAAACCTTTAGTTGAAGGAATTTTTTCAAACGCTTCTTGGGAAACAGGTATGCCTTGTTAAATCAGATCATTTGAATCACTTATGTCTACTGACTGTTTCAAATGGTTTTAATAAACTTGTGGGGTGGTGACTTCTGGCTTACAACATGCATACGGACTGTCTTGCAATATGTCATGTTTATCTGTGTATTACTAACTGTGTTGTTTTCTAACTTCTGTATTTATTGGTTTGGTCACGGTAGCTTAAAACTGGCATAACCCAGTGAAGACTGAGTGGCATAATTTAGGACAAACAGGGTGATGATATAAAGGGCTACACAAAAAAAAACTAAACCAAAACACACACACACACCTTCCCCCCCCCAAAAAGATGCTGAGGATTCCAAGAAAGAGCAATGGGAGCTTGAGCTCTTTCATTTGTAAGTCCACAAGTCCTCTCGCTTTCGGTTTCTCCTCTCTAACGAGAGAACATACATATAACTGGGTTATACAAGAAGCTGGTCAATTTTAACCACTATCTTACGCATTTCTATTTTTTCACCTCGTTACTAAAATAAGAAACCAGCATTACTGTGCTGCTGATATGGAGTCAATAACTGTGCTTACATCTATTGCTTATTGCATAATTTGCTATATATCATCGCAGAAGTTAAGGCTTTATCTGCGCATTTTTTTCAAGGTATGAATGGAGTTCTTCTGACTTTCTTAAAAATCTCAGTTTTCTTGTAAGCAGAAAATAAGCCTGCTATCAAAACATTGCATTGTGTGTTATTCTTGTTGCGTGCTTGCTAGTTGGGTGCTGAAGTGATGTTCTATTTGAGGGAAAAGGTTTTTAAGCAACTGAGAATATACTTCAGCCAAATTACATTATCTGACACTTCTGTAACAGAACATGGCTTTGCATTTTGCTTTTTGTGGGAATTTGAAGTTGTAAATCTTCCTACTTAATCTTAGTCTCCCCTTTCCCAGAATGTGTTTTGCTAGGCAGAGGAGTGCTTTGTACTATCGGGTCTCCTGGGGGTATCCACTTCAATTGTCAGTTTATTGTAATTTGCTTTCTTTGTTGAGTCTTAATTTCATTTCATCATAACTTGGCACGTTGTTTAGGACATTGTTCCCAAGGTCTGCAGCTCCCCTGCCCTCGTCATGTCACTTTTGATTAAGCAGTTGCAAAGCCCTTACCCAGCTTCTAAAGGGTAAAAGTCAAAAATCAATAATGTGCCAGTCCTCCCCGAGTGCAGTAGCAGTCAGAGGTAAATGAATGATTAAACATGATGAATAACAGTGTAATGGAAGACGCAAAGTAGGGAAAAGTGCTCACTTTAGCCTAAACTCAGAGATTTATTGCTGAGTACTACAAATAATGGAATCATCAATCTTCCAAGGACTAAAAAAGGCATCCGCTGCAGCCGGTTTAAAATGCAGTGAAAGAAATCTTACCTCCTCATCATTGCCTGTTGTGGTCCAGTTATTCTGTAGTATCAAATACATGCTGCGTAAGGAAATAAATGTATAAACTTTGTAGTTAAAATTGGGTACTTCTTGTACAGTTTAAAGTCTTAACACTGTTTGTGAGAGAAGAAAAAATAGCCAATATCAATTACTATGAATGTGCGTACTAGGATGCCAGTATTCAAATATTTAAGTGGTACCAGATGACTGACATAGATTAGTATTGTAAGATGGGACTGAGATGGTAATTATACTTACTAAAATGGGAGCGGGGAAGAAGTATTGTTTAAAGAGTGAAGCGAGAAACTTTTCAAGGACATAAGGCAAAGATGATAATTTAAAAGCTAGCGCATCTACACAATAATGAGAGTAATTTAGTGATAGATGCTCAACAATGACTAGTGTTTCCAAGTTAATTCTTTACTTGGCTATTGACCAAGGAGAAGACTAACTAGAGACAGAACAGTTTTCCTTACCTTGCTCACCAAAGAAGATAAAAATATACAGAAATGGAGAGTGCGTCGGTGTTGCATTATTAGAAGAAGTTAGTTGTCTGTTTGTAGCTGTAGCCTCAGAGTTAGAAATAATCCATACCAGAGAAGAAAACCTTTCAGGACAGCCCAGCTCCTGCAGGAAACAGTGCTGTGGGTTTTGGTTGAAATTCTGTATGTTAAGAGTTTTAAATTTGCAGCCTGGTGAAGAGTAATGTCTAAGTTATCTTCAAGCCATCCCTACACCCTGAAGTATTATCTGTGTTGCTAAAAGTGCGTGGGTGTGAACAAGCTCAGGGAAGCGCAGAAATCTTTTCTGGGGCAGACATAACAGCAGGAAGTCCCTAAGGACTGTGTGGTGTGGCACAGAGCAGCATTTCTATAGGTGTGGGGCTGCAGCCACCTCTTTCTGTGAAGAAATCTCTTCTGGCAAACTGAAGATGTTTAAAGGCTCTTCATTCGTTAGGAAAAATAGAACAGCAGTGAACCTTCTGGTTTTCTCTTTGTACCTTTGAAGAAACAAAAACCTGGTGTTAGGACTTGTTCTGTCTTTTGTATGAGAATTCTTGGGTAACTTGAATTATTTTTGAATTCAAGAACTCCATCATTATCTTAGTTTTCAGTACCAACTTCTCACACAGTTGTATTCTAGATGGTTAAATTCATCCTGTGGTTTTTAATGGGATGCATCATCACCGTTTTGGGTTTCATTATCACCATCATGTCTCTTGTGTATGCTTCCTTGCTTCTTCCCTATAAAAAAATCCTTTAACTTTCTTCACTCCTTATATTTCGCATGACCTGTTACCTCTTCAGAGAAATTCCTACTCTGACCTAATACTCTTTTGTACTCTCCTCACCCCAACTACTTATATGGAATCCAGTTTTCTGATACATATGTATGTCTTCCATAAATATATGGAATCCACTTATCTTATACAGATCTCTAACGGAGGATTCATGACTTTTCTGTGGAGCTTGAGAGATACTGTACATTTAGTTTCACCTAGTGGTTCTGATATTTAATTCACTTTAACAATGAGGTCAGGAAGGTGGTACAGAATGGCCTGCAGACATCTTGGATCCCTAGTTCCCTTGCCCAGTGACACTTTTCAGCAGTCTTGCAGTAACCTCTTTTCATTTATTACACGTACTATTAATTTGCCATGGGGTCTGATATTGATCTTTCAGTCCCATTAAAATCAGCTATTTTAATTTTAACCCTTTTTCCTTGGAAGAACAGAACTTGTATCCTGAGGTGTTTCCCAATTACTGTCAAGTAGTTAATCCACCCTTTTTTCTTTAATATTCTTGACTGAACTGCAGTCCAAGAAATAAAAAGAAGCTTTCCTGAAGAGCTTGCAAAAGCACTGTCAGAAACAGTATTCTACCAGTAAAGAGAAGGAAGACAGCGCAAACAAAGGCTGTGACTGATTTGCTTCCTAATCCTGCTGAGTAGAGTGTTATCTATGTTCCTGGGCAGTTCATTTCTGTTTGATATGATCAGTCAGGCTGCATCATTAAACTCCTAGGCCCATTTGAATGGGAACTGCACTGTATTAAATTTTATTACGTGCAGTCTGTTGTTTCTTGTTGGCTTTCATTCTCTGCCTGATTCTTTCTCTCTTTCTCATCTTTTCTGGCTCTTCTGCCTTTTGGAGCTGTTTTGGGGGAAGGCATCTAAACACATGGATCTATTTACTGTTTATATGGACAGTTTAGATTTATTTGATCCATCTAAATTATTGCTGTCTTTCTGCCAGTTGGGAATGTAGCTGAGACAAATATGTTCTGGCAGACACATTCTTGGGTTGACCTTTTTTCAGTCAGTGAACTACCACCAGGGATTCTTTTGATGTAAGATTATTTTAAAAAAACCAATAAAAATTAAAACCAAAATTAGATTTCTAATTTCAGAAAACAAAACATGCGTATCCTGCTGTAGTGTATCTTATCACTCTTCCCTCATAGGTGTAGAATTTGAGGTGGACCAATGTTCTTGCTGGAAGCTCTGGGACTGTGGCCCATGCTGCAGCTCAAGCCATCAAATTTTCTGCCTTCAGCCGCAAGATAAAATGCCAGCTGAACTGCTCTCGACCATTTTGTCTTTTAAGCTTTATTCATTTTAGTGAGTAGTGACTTCTTATTTCAGTTTCCACCCCTCTTCTTCTGAGGTGAAGAGTGACTAGAGAACTCTTGCTCCCTGTTCCATTTGGTCCATCACCTCTGTGCCTCACTGTGGCAGTAGCGAAGATGGGAAAGCATGGAGCCAAGTCAGAGGGCTATGGGCACTGTTAAGATACGGGCTTCTAAGTGGGACACATGTGGAATTCCTCAAGTCTCCCGAGAGCTGCAGCTCCATTCTGTGAGGCTTAACCTGGATGTGCAGATTCTCACAGAAAGATTTCCCTAAAGCAAGGTTAAGTCTGGTGACGTTGGACCCTGCAAAGACAAACCAGTGCTGACAAGCAAGTGACATCAAAATTGGACAACAGACTCTATCTTCCTATCGTGAGGAAAGTTTTTGTGCATTTCTTCTCGCAGCAGCTCTTTCAGTGTTCTGCATTAGGCTCTGCCACAAATCTCACTTTTTTACAAATGCTTGGACCACTTGTGAAAGCCAGTATTGGGATCTAACAGAACAGCCTGATGTGCTCTTCACAGACCCTCACTTTCAGGGCATAGAGTCTGACCAAGCAAAAGGAATGTGTCTGTCTTTCCTCTCAGTGGGCTTGCTCTGTATTAAAGTATAAAGACTGCTTCAGGCCATCTGTGACCAAATGAAAGGCATATGAACTCTTCTTTCCCTATGCAGCTGAATCATCAGGGGATTAGACACATAAATAGGAAAACATTTCTTATGTTTTAAAGTGACACTGACTTATGGGGGCGCAGGGGAATAGCATGCTGTCTGAAGCTAGCCAGGGAGAATCCTGCACGCTGCCACGAGGGGGTACGCCCCTGCCCAGCTCTTTCTGGAAAGGCCATTAGTGCCGTGCGAGGAACTTTTAAAACCTAGAATCTTTTCCCTCAAGCATTATGAAAGAAAAGGTCTCTTATTCAAACCCCATTAGAGGATCGCACAATAGCTAAATGAAAATTTATAGTTTAAAAAGAAAAAGAACTTAAAAAAAATAATTATCCTTTACTTTCCAAGTTTGAGAAACAGGAAAAATATGGGGTTTCTTTCCTGGGGTCACACACTGATTCTGTACAAACTTTCTCTTCTCACACAGACACTGAATAAGAATCACCAGTTCACAGAGTTGACACAGAGAGGAAGAGGGAAAGTTAGCAGACTTTAATCCTCTAACTCTCATTTCTTCTCTGTGGTGATGGTATTTCTGTGTTTTTAGTACAGGACCACGGGTTGTCTTTAACCCTCTGCCTCTGAATGTCAGGTGTGGGGGGCTGGAGGGGGCCTGTGACACTCCACAAAGCACAGCAGCTGCCTATCATGGGAGTGGGTGTCTGTTATATGATATGGTGCGCTGGAAGGGAAAGAGACCTTTTTCACCTTTATCCTGAGGCTGCTTCCACCCCTTTTAATGCACCTGAATTCAGAGGGGCACAGGGAAGTTCAGGGAAGTATTAGCTAAAAATGCAGGCAGAGGTCAGCCTTCACTATCAAAGGCAGCACCATGTGTTGCGTATCTCTGCTCCCACTGAAGAGAACTGGGATGAAACCACCGTTTCACAGGGAGGTCAGCCTTGATATCTAGCAGCTCTGGTAAATAGTAGCAGTAACAACTGGGTTCTATTAACCTTCTCTGTCACGAATAATTGCAGATCTACAATTAAGCATCTTAGAAACACGGACATAGTTTTACCTTATGTTCCTTGGACAAACATGCGTATGATTAAGTCTCGGGTTTTGGTAAGTCAACTTACTAGATAAACTATATCAAACATTGTGATTATCATTACCTTTCAAAGTTCAATTTGATTCTTTTCTCTGTGCGCATAAAGTATATTATATCTTTTGTCTGCAGCAAAAGTTGCTTGGTAGCAACTTTTTGTCTTCTCAAGGCAAGTTCTTTCTGTGCATACTAGGAAATAGTTTCTACATCATGTTAGAACCCTTACTGGTTATTTAGAAGGCTTGGCTTCGTGGAATCTCAAAACAACGTGGTAACCATGCCAGTCTTATCCTGTTCATCTTGCCTTTCTCAAAATGACTCATGGTCTCAAAATTGCTGCAAGCAACGTATTAAAATCACTTAGCAGTTGACATACAGGACATCCTGGAAAATTCTTAGGAATTATGAAATAAATTTCCTTCCTCTCAGTCCCCTACTGACATTCCTGAAAAGAAACATGAGGCACACGTGATGACTTGGAAAGCAAGTTAAAATTTGTCTGTGCTGGCATTTTTTGGGTGGGAAGTTGCTACTGGATCAGTTCTGGCATCATTCTAAGCAGCCTAAACTTCTGTTTTATATGAAGGGTATTCCTATACACAAGAGGAAATTGTAACAGAAAATTGATTGGATAAGAAATTTCTCATTCTTTAAACATTGTTGATCAGCTCATCTGTAATAAAACTTCTAGAACTTCTGATTGATAAATGTTTTGTATTAACGTACTTCTCTGTAGAGCAGAATGAGCGTTTGATCAGTTTATGCTGTTCTGTCCTCCTAGGCAATAACACTTTATTTACTCAATAACAACTTATTTATCTCATCTTACTAGAAGACTCTCACTTTGTGTACTCTTTATGAGCCAACTTCATTACAGTTCATTATATTGCTTCACTGATTTGCACACACCTTCAAATCCAGGAAGAGAGTTACAGTCCCAAGCTGGACGCCTTTTGCTGTTGAATGTCAGCTGCATCTTCGTTCCTGTTTGTCTCTCAGGAGCTGCTTCAGGAGTTCCTGGTGTTCAGTTGACATCTTTCAGTGCTGACCTCAGCTGCATGAAAAACATGTTGGAACAGACATTGTTTCAGAAATCCTTAATGATGACAGAACCTTTTCACAAATGCAGCATCCATTAATCACGCAATGGACGTTATTTCAACGCCGAAGGCTAGAAGAGGGTGGCCATACATCTTCGTTGTTGCCTATCTGTCAGTGCACCAATATCAATGGGTTTTACTCAATATGCAACAGTAGGAACCTGTATCAGGAGAGGCAGACTGTGCCTAGGAATCTTAGTTATTCTGATGGATATTCTCAAAGTTAACTTGTCAGGTCCCTTATTTATTTTTAAAAAGACTGTAAGGGGTTCTTATTGTTTGAGCATTATTTAGTGAATGCTCAATTCATGTTAAGATTTTTTTTTTTAAATCTTCTGAAGACTTAAATAATTAAGAAAACTCATTTTAACATGCACCTATTGACTTCCTAGCTACTACCAAATGACTCGAAATAAATAAATCATGAAAACAGCCTGATATTTCACAGACAAAAGTGTGCATTGATGAGGAATGAAGGAGTTGATTCAGTTAGGGGAGCAGTGAATACTGTTGGAAATGACAGGTATGTGCAGAAATGCAAGTCTGGCACATCAGACTCCACTAACAAATACTAGTGTATTTCAAAGGGCATTTGAAATGGGTTTCTTTCTTTGCAGATGCATTACACCTTACAGCTGTTCGGATTTTTTGTAGTATTTTATCTTCTAAATGATTAATTTATAGATCAGAAGAGCCAAAAGAGATTGTATTTTAATGAAGGCTTCAGGATGCTAAGTCACACAGAAATGCATAAAAAGATGCAGCCTCTGCTCTCATCTAATTTAATTACAAATAATAAGTGGGAGGCTGGAGGACAAACAATATAGGTTGAATTATCTGCTTTCTAGGTGGCTTTCTACGTAAACCAGCACCTTAACAAGCCTTCCAGTGTGTTTTCTTTTAAGTTAGCAAGACTCCTGATTACAGATGTACCAAGAAAATAAGGAAATAGTCAATATATAAAATAAATTTGCTATCTAGGTCAGAGTATGGACAATAGTCTATCATGTAGGGCTTCATGGTTGTCTCATAAGGCCAGTATACGTGCTATGCTTGCTGTTGTGCCTGCTCACAGCAGTATGGTTTATAGGAGTATAAACAGATTAGTATCTTTTCTCTAAAAATCTGGCATGTAGTCACTGTACAAGTCCCTAGAGTGCCTGATAAATATGCAATATCAGGCTCATTTCTTTAAAGAAACATTGGCACTTACTCTGTGCTGCTTTGAAATAAAAAGCTTTCCTCCTTAAGCTGTTTAAGAAGATGATGACCCCCAAAAAAACTTTCTTTTTTTTTTTTTTTATATTTTTCTTAAATACAGAAACCTGTCTGCTTGGTGATTTGTCCCTTGTCACTCTGTCCTTTTTTCTATTTATTTATTCTAGAAATGGACAGTTTTTCTAACTTTTTTCATTTCTTCTTGCTGGAATTTTCCAAGCTAGAGTTTCACAGAATATCTTGCATATAAACTTTGTCTCATTTATTGAGCTTGTCAGGGCATATTTCCTTTGAAAGCTCAAAGCAGTCTGGTAGATGCTGTATTTTTCTCTTGGACAGTGCAGTATTTGATGATATTTGTTACTGAAGAGGTTCAAAGGACAAGCTATGATTCACTTTTTTTCTCTCTCTCTTTTTTTTTTTTTAATTTCACAAGAGATGTACGGGATTTCAAGAGGATTTTTTAATTCCTATTTTTGCTTCAGTTCAGACGCATGCAGCCATATATACTCACATTAAGCTGCTTCTAACGTAGAAAGTGCATTTGCAGCCTATTCTTATATCTAGCTATCACCAACCTATGGAAACCCTGGGCTCTGAAAACGCAATGTTGTGCCTCGTGACCTAAATGAACAACAATAGTAACTGAAACAGGGAAAAAAAAAATGCTACAGGTGTATAATGGATACGCTTCCCAGTGTTACAGCAGAAAACTGTATACCTGCCATCTTACCCAGTTGCGAATCATTAATGAAAGGACACAGCAGCATATTGCTTACTGAACATAACCCAGCTGTTTTTCCTACAATTTCAAATAATAGTATAACCCTATCTGCTTGGTCACACTGTTCAGTTAGGTTTGTCCAGGAGCTTGCATGGGTAAACCCTATTGTATTTAGTGTGTAAGTGGAAGAAATATAAACAGAAATAGAACTTCAAAGTTTTCATTGTTAGAAATGTCAGTAACCGTTACTTGGTCTTTCTGAAGTCATGCTAAGGAGAGTGTGTTGCTGTGATGAATCTAGGCTGCTGCTGTAAGTGCTGGGATGGTTTTCATTTAACACCTCTCTATCAGCAGATGTTCAGGTGAGCAGATCCCTGCGTGCAATCAGACTTTGTGTGCTAAGCTCTACAGAGCTCAGAAAAATACTAAATACAGCCTTACTGCTTGAATTCTGTTATATGTTAGAAGTGTCTTCTGTTATGTTTTCTACTTTTCAGGTGCTCCTTCGTTTGGAAATTAAGTGGTTCGACCTTTTTTTCAAGTAATAGTGCAAGCAGTATCAAAGGCTTGAAATTTGCTTAGTTTTGAAGTATAATGCACATGAGTGAGGAGGAAATCTTTTGTTCTAGGAATTAGGTGTGTGGTTCGTTTAAAAAATGTTTTACACTCATACATGAATGTAAAAAAAAAAAAAAGTATTTTTATAAAGGGCAAAGGTACTTACGGTGGCACACAGTTTTTCATATTAGATGAGTGACAATCGACTATTCAGAAACTGTAAGCTAGGGTTTCCTAAAACGCTGTAATTTGAATTACAGTCTGACTGGAAGAATATGAGTTTACACAATGTGTCCTCTGTGTAGAATGCTTTCTTTTTTTTTTTTTCTTCATCTTTTTTAAATGAAAGTTCATGGATTCAATGTACTTTGCCTGAGTATTTGTAGTCTACCAGATATGCAGGAGAACAATAAAAGGAGAACAGAACTGAGTAATAAGAATAGAGGGGGTAATGTGAAAGTACCTAACTAAATATGGATAAATGCTTGTCAAGGCATTGTGATAAGGCCTTCGCTTTGACAGATACAGATGAGAGAACATCAGGGGAAGTAGAGTTGATATGAGCTTTGTGCTGCAAACAGGCAGTGCACCAATTTGGGGTGTACAGTAAATTTATGACTTGTCTAGAAATCTGGAGCAAGTGTGTTGGGAAGATGAGATCGTTTGTCATATCCTAGAATACAGCAAGCCTGGTAGCCATCGGGTTTGCTGACCTTAGGTGACTCAAATTTTGACGCGGCTTTTTGAAGTGTTGCAACCATTCTGTTTTTGTTTGATTCTTATACCATCCAGATCAGCATAATGTCTTAGCATCTGGCAGTGTGCTGTCACATAAGGAACAGTTGTCTTTGGATTAATTCTCTTGTTCATTCTCAGTTTAGATAGAGAAGTGGATGTGCAATGCAATCCTTAGTTTAAGTAGATTTATTTTTTTGATTTAAAGATACATTGGGTAAGATTTTTATTGTAAAAAACAAGTTTGATGTGCACTTTGTTCTTAACAAGGTGAGGTTTGAATTTTTTTTCACCAGGGAAAGGTTTTGTCAGAAAAACAAGAGGAATCAGGTATCCTTGAACCTTGTTCCCTGTTGCTGTCATGTCTATGATTATTTATGTTGGTACATGCGTAAAATGAGGTGGATAGCATTACGTGCAAGTGTTTTACACCTTGTTACTTAGCTACTCAAAGTACTGCTGCTTTCTAATGAATCACACTGTGATTTTGAACAGATAACCACCTTCTTATGCTGGCTCCCACTGAAAAAAAATGAGGGTAAGAGTGGTTAATCACAAGGATACCGGGACTGATAACTAGGTTTCTTAGCTAACTGGTAAATGAGCAGAACTGTGTAATTTCTGAGAATGAGTTTGAAATTGTCAAACTTGAAAGCCTCAGATTAGTCTCCACTGTCCATTTTTCTTTATATCCTTATACTGCTTTGCTGGGGACCAGAGCTTTAGAATTTCGAGACTCCAAATTTTTGCCTCGGTTTTTTTTTTTTCTGTTTGCCCTGAAACTATTGATAAAGATACTGCATCTTACTTCTGATCTATGGTACTGCTTCTTTACCAACTTTGCTGACAACCAAACATGGTAAGTCTCCCTTTAGATGCCACTATGTAATACTGTTCCATTGTCAAGATCACATCAGGTGAGTGGAGAAGATTTTATGAGTGTTTCCTGCTGTGTGTGAAGTTTATGAAGAAGTATTGGCAACAACATAGGCAGATGTAAACTAAGATGATATTTTAATATTCCATTCATTTTCTTCTAAGTGCATTCTATGTAGTCTAAAAACATATTGAGTGTATGATGTCTATTTTCCTAACCTCTTCCTATCACAGAAAATCTTTAATGACACATATTATTTCAGTTGACTGAATTAAGGAGGGTGGTTAACTGGAGGGAGGAAACTCAGGCTACTAACTACTGTCTCTACCTACTTATCTAGCTCTAGTTGTCTCTTCTTTCTAGGAATATTTACTTATCTAGGTCTAGTTGATTCCTCTGGGAATATTTATTTCTTTTTCTAGCCTGGTTTTCCTGATGCAGTTTCTTGCCTTCAGTGTTAGAACATGTTGTTTTCCCACTGCCTATTGACCAACTAAAGGAAAGGGTCCAGTACCAGGTAGTCAGACTGCTGCATCCCAAAGAGTTTCTGAATTACGGGAATGCAGATGTGGCGAGGTAAAGTGTGAGCTGAATGGCAGTGCACGTTATAGTGGTATGAAATATTTCACACCTGGCAAGTCTAACTTTTAATGAAGCTTTCAGACAGGGAGATGAAAACGGTTTGACTTTTATCCATTCTGTGTATTACTAGTGGTTATCAACTTTGAAAATTACTTTGTGTTACTGTTATGTTTCTCATATTTGCTGGTTACTTTCTGCTACTTCTGATTGTATCCTAAATGAATTCAAGGAATACTGGAAGAACAAGGTGCCTTTTGTTGTCATAAACATCTGAAGCAATAATTTGAAATCATAATAAACAAGCACATGTCTTCCTGCTTGAAGATGCTCACTGAGGCACCCACTCAGACTTCATCCAGTTCCCCAGAATTAGTTACTTAATGATCTGCTTGGCCTTTGTGGTAAGTTGTGGTAAGACTGTTCCCATGTGTATTACTAAGTCAGAGAAGCATTAATAAAGCTGAAATAAAGCTGGAGAGTATTTACAAGCTTTTGAGGGTGCATCACTGTTGATTTATGGAGTTACTAAAATTTAATAGTAGCTAAATGCATGGGAGTTTTGTCCAAATTTTTGAAAACCATTTCTTCATTGAGGTCAAGTAGTACGAGACCTGAGTGTTACCTATGTTTGTGACGTAGCTTCATATGTGCATTCAATATTGAATTGCAGCATTGTCTGAGTATTCATATTTACGAAAGTATGTGAAAATGCAAGCTTCAAATCATGCCCATTTTAATTGTACTTGAAGAATTCACAATGTTGTATTTAATTTGACAGTTGTAGTTCAATCTTTTTAACTTAGGAACTGCTGCAAAGCTATTTGAGGCACTCAGCATTTATTTTTAGAGCTGTAGGTCAGCAAGAGAACTTCTAATGCTCTGTTATAGCAGAGATAGTGGTATTATGCTTCGTTGTAGCTACCAACATCAATCTCATATGCAGCTAATATTATGCCCCTAGGAATAGCCATCCTTACTGTAATCCTTAGACTTTATGATAATGTGTCAGAATGGGGACAAAATACTTCAATGCTTAAATTGCGGAAGGATTCATCATCACATAAACACAGATGTAGAATGACCTGTAAGACTTTTTAAATGCAATAAGTTTGTAAAAATTAAATAGGTTGGTTATTCTAATCTTACATAAGTGCTGCTAAACATAAACTACAATTTCATGTATGCTGCCTCAGACCACTGCAGTTGGACCATTCGTATGATATTCTTTATTTCAGTGAAAGTGGTATGGGGAAAAGCACTGAGATAATACAGAGCTGACATGGAAAGGGGACAGTCAGGGACTGATGTGTATCTTAAGTAAAATCAAAAGCAGCTCGACAACATAAGGCTTACAAATCCAACTTCAGTTAATCATATCTATATCCATGCTATAACTATTTACCACAGTATTTAATTGCTCCTTTCCATTAAACTGATCAAGCTACTAAGAAACTTAAGCTTCTAACTTACCTTAGTTCATCACTGTTCTAGACACTGGGGCAGATCTAATGAACTTTTCCCTGAATTCATTTTTGTCAGACAGTGAGAGGTTAAAATCGGCACATTGCAAACAGAAGGAAGAGAAATATCTGCTATAAAGTTTTTGAGAAGACTTTCTATGAGATTACTGTTGTTAAAGGTCTAAGGAGCTCCTGCTTTGTAACACAGCCTATTAAATAGATACTTTCAATCCCTTTGCCTTGTGTTTATGTCTGATAAGCAAATGTTAACACTCCCACTCCCTAGCTCTGTTTTAAAGCAAGGAGAATAACATTTGCAGATTGTATTTGTGATCATTAAGATTAGATCTGTGCACTACTGGATTATCTGGAAGTATAAACTAGATTTAGATCTGTCTTTTTGCCAGATTGAACCAAGCTCATGATTTATTCTGGTGAACTATGGGAGGAGAAATGATACCTGATCTAGCACAAAGTCTCTTGGGATGAAGTTAATCCAACAACATTTTTAAACATGTCTGAACTAGCAGAATAGTTTAAAGTCAGCCCTTTTTTTATTGGTTTGATCCATTCAGGCCATCCTAAAATTCAGTAGAATTTTTTTTTTTAATTTGATTCCAGCAGCAAGGAGTTTTCTATCACTCAACATGTGACTTTTACGTCTAGATTTGTCAGTGACATGCTCACAACTGGGAATGTGTATGGAAAATTAGAACTTGCAGAGGCAGTTGAGGAGGGAATGAAAGAAAAGATGTGCTGCTTGAAGAAAAAGGTTCTAGCCTAAGAATGTTTTCAAAAGTCAAAACAAGCCCTTGGGGTTTTTCTGATGTTCAAATTTGATCACAGAGTAAAAACTGATGAGCGGTGCTTTCTAACTTGAGATGATGTTAGCGGCAGCGGAGTCTCAATGATTTGAAGAGTGTGCACGAGGCATATGTGTCAGCATCCTCAAGGCAGTTTGTTGTTAAGTACAAATTGGTAAAGCTATGCAAATGCTGTGAGTTATCACCATTGTTTGTTATCAATTCTGCAACAGACAAATCTGCATTATGCTTAAGTTTTAAAAAACATTTTAGTCTCTTAAGATCTCTTACAGCAGAGGCATCAGTTAAGGACTGATGAAAGGGACTCAGTTGGAACATGGTATTTTGTTCTGGATCTTGAGTACTCATCTGCAAATTTTTTTCCATCTTTTTCGTTCTTGCGCTGCGTGCCTGTGATCCTGGTATGGGTAACCCCGGTAGGCAGCTAAGCCCCACACAGCCGCTTGCTCACTGCCCGCAGTGGGGTGGAGGAGAGAATGGGAGGGTAAAAGTGCAAAAACTCTTGGGTTGAGATAAAGACAGTTTAATAGGTAAAGCAAAGTTACATGCATCAGCAAAGCAAAATGAGGAATTCATTCACTATTTCCCATCGGCAGGCAGGTTTTTAGCCATTTCCAGGAAAGCCATTCCCACACGTAACAGTTACTTGGGAAGACAAATGCCATAACTCTGAATGTCCTCTCTTCCTCCTCCTTCCCCCACCTTTTTAATGCTGAGCGTGACATCATATGGTATGGAATGTCCTTTTGGTCGGTTGGGGTCAGCCATTCCTGGTTGTGTCCCCCGCCACAGCTTCTTGTGCACCCCCGGCCTACTCGCTGGTGGGGCGGTGTGAGGAGCAGAAAAGGCCTTGATGCTGTGTAAGCGCTGCTCAGCCATAACTAAAACATCAGCGTGTTGTCAACACTTCTTTTTGACGGAAATCTAAAACATAGCACCATGTTAGCTACTCTGAAGAAAATTAACTCTATCCCAGACAAAACCAGTACAGATCCTTAGGGGATCAAAGTAAACAGTCTGCCTATTAACTGTTGTAGCAAGATACTGAATCGTGACTTTCCATCATAAATACATTGATATTTTCCTACTTGCCTTTTTTTTTTCCTCACAAACTGGACAGGACTGGGATAAGTTATAAGTACCTGAAGTTATGTGAATATATCAGAATCCTAGTTATTTATTTATTCTTTGAAACTTCCTGTTCTGTTTACTTCATGGCTGTTGAGCAATTGAGCACTTGAGCATTGTGTCATCAATATAGATGGGTCTATCCAAGTCTTCAGACAGCCCAGAATACCAGATACGGAAAGTATAAACTGCTTTACTAAGGTTGCGTTAAGGAGTTTCTGTTTCAAATTTAACACCAGTCAGTGTGTAGGTCTGTGTCTTGCATGGAAAGGTTGTTATTGCCTCGGATGCTGTACCCCACCATTCCCCTTGTTCTTCTCCCTGTCTCCCTTCCTCTGCCTCACCCTACACCTCAGAAACATATGTGCATATTGCCCACTGCAGTAAGTGCTGGAGCATTCCTTAGTTGACACTCACCAGATGTACCTGCACACATGTAGGTACCTCGTTTGCTCTGGAGGCTTCTCCAGAGTACAGGGCAGTTCTCATATGCTCACTCCGTGGTAGCATTATTTGAATGCGTATTGCCTAGAGCCCTGCATTATTGCTCCAGTTATCTAAGTGGGTGACGGTTCAGAGCATAATTGTCTGACACCTTGGTTGGCAACACTAATCTGAAAGCCCTTCCATGTGCTGGAGTATCAAGGAGAGCTGTTAGCACAGGATGGTTGAAATGTTCTGATGCAGGTGTAGAAACTATCATAAGCAAACCATGTGATTGCATATTATGTAGCCTTAGAGATTTAATCTGCGGAGCCTCAGGGGTCCATGGGCTTCAAGTAGGAAAGTGATAGCAAATAGAACAGTGTTTTGGAGCCCAGGATGTCTGTTCCTAGATGGATCACTGACCTGTTGAATTGACCTTGAGTAAGTCATTTTAACTTTCTACAGCTCAGTTTCTCAATCAATGTAACAAATATTCCATATCTGATTCATAAGCCTCTTTGAGATCTAATTATGAAAAGCAGTAGGTAAGAAGTCAAGTTACTATTAGAGAATGTAAGATACACAAAACCAGTTAAGCTAAAAATCTAACAGAATTATAACTCATATTTTCATCTAGAAAAAGCCAAAAGTAAAGTTTAACGTAACACAAAGTGGCCTCAGATCTGAACTACACTGCCATATGATAATGTAATGTCCTGATGCAGATCTCATCTTAGTGTTCTGCAGTGTCAGGCAAAGGGCAGGCTTAGGGGTTGCAAAAGATCAAATACTGTGGGAAGTGGCTGGCTATTCCCACCTCATACTGAGATCTGGCAGTCTGGAATAGCTTTCCTGTTGTTTCTCTCTGCAGAACTTCTTTTAAAGTACCAGCATTCATCCAGCATTCATCAATCTGGATGATTGATATGTGCAGATACAGGCTGAATTTACCCTGAGCTGCAAAGGAAGCGGCTCAGCCCAAAAACATTGTTCTAAACTAAAATTCGTGATCAAAAACTCATACCTCATAGTAGGAAAAAAAAAAAAATCCACCACCAAACCAAAAGAGCTCTAGAACAATACTAACCTTAGTGACTTGAATTCCAATTGGGAACTTTTTTTGGGGGGGGTGAGGGTGGGTGGGTATGGAATTGGCTTGAGTTTTAGGAAAAGCTGCAAGCTACAAATTTTGGCCCTTGTCTGTCTGGAGTTCAGATCCAAGGGTTTATTTTAGGCGTATCTATAGCAGTGGGATAAGAAAGGGGAATTATCGGGTGGGGGGAGGAGTAGGAGGAGGAGTTAGCTGGGAGGAGCAGGTTTCCAACCTTAACATTTTTGTCTTTAAAAATTGCATCTGAATATATCAAATGAATATATATCATTCATCTTTCTGCTCTTCAGGCTGGTTTTGACAAATTACTAACTGAGATCTAAGACTTTCAAAATGCTGTCTTTTTTTCTTTGCACATATTATTTTTAAACAGAAGTATTCCTGTATTTTGAAAGATTTTTTTGGGTGCTTTTCCTTTTGACTGTTTTGAATTTTAATAGAGTAGATATATAGCTACATTAAAAAATAAGTGAAACTAAACACATTATTTTTTGAGATAACACTTTATCCCAATTAATAGTGAAAAGTCTTTCATAGTCTCTTTGTAGGGCATAAACAATATCTTAAAAGATCTGGACAAGAAGATGAAATACTACTTCTAACTTCTTATCATTCAGTTTTAATATGGTTCAAATAAAGATGGTTTTTAAAAGATATTAAGAGATTTTTTTTTTATTGTAAGAGATATTACTGCCCATAAAAAATTAACGTGTTTTCCACTGCTGTTAGCATTTGAAGTGTTATCAGCTTCCTTCTGGCAGATGATACACTGCTTTAAGTTTCAAATATCTACTAATTCATGCAGCATTTGAAAGCAAACATTCTAAACAGGTGCTACCTGATATAACTCATTTTGATTTTGACTTGATGAGCCTGAGACTGGGTTATTATTTGCATATGTTTCTCCTTTTTCCATACCTTGGATATTGTAACCACCATGTTTTGCAAGAATTTTATGCCCAGGATAGTTTTTTTAAAAAATTAAAATTGCCCAAGGCATTTTAGAGGTTTCAATCATAAAACTGTGAGTGTTGAATAGATTCTCATTTAGCAAGTGTGTCACGGTGCTTTTGGTGAAATTTTTTTTTTTTGTGTTGTTGTTCATTTAAAATACTTTCTTCTTGGTAAAATATACTAGGCTATTTCAGTTACTTTGTATTAAGCTGATGCAAGCCAGAACAAAATTTGGTGTGTGAGTGTGTGTGCATTTAGAAATATGCAAGACAAAAATCTGCTGGTGGGTAGGAAATGACATACATACTACTATAGCCAGAACTCTTCGGATCACGGAATCACGGAATCTTCAGAGTTGGAAGGGACCTCTAGAGATCATCTAGTCCAACTCCCCTGCTAGAGCAGGATTGCCTAAAGCACATCCCTCAGGGCTGCATCCAGGCGGGTCTTGAAAATCTCCAGAGAAGGGGACTCCACAACCTCCCTGGGCAGCCTGTTCCAGTGCTCTGTCACCCTCACTGTAAAGAAGTTTTTCCGTGTATTTGAACGGAACTTCCTATGTTCTAGCTTGTGCCCATTGCCCCTTGTCCTGTCGTTGGGAACCATTGAAAAGAGCCTGGCTCCGTCCTCCTTAAACCCACCCTTTAGGTACTTGTAAACATTAATCAGGTCCCCCCTCAACCTTCTCTTCTCCAGGCTAAAGAGTCCCAGCTCTTTCAGCCTCTCCTCATAAGGGAGGTGCTCCAGTCCCACAATCATCTTGGTTGCCCTTCGCTGGACTCGCTCCAGTAGTTCCCTGTCCCTCTTGAACTGGGGAGCCCAAAACTGGACACAGTACTCCAGTTGTGGCCTCACCAGTGCAGAGTAGAGGGGGAGAATGACCTCCCTCGACCTACTGGCCACAGTCTTCCCTATGCAGCCCAGGATGCCATTGGCCTTCTTGGCGACAAGGGCACACTGCTGGCTCATGGATAATTTGCTGTCTACCAGGACCCCCAGGTCCTTCTCCTCAGAGCTGCTTCCCAGCATGTCCGCCCCTAACCTATACTGGTGTTTGGCATTCTTCCTTCCCAGGTGCAGGACCCTACACTTGCTTTTGTTGAACCTCATTAGGTTCTTCTCTGCCCAGCTCTCCAGCCTGTCCAGGTCACGCTGGATGGCAGCACGGCCCTCCGGAGTGTCGGCCACCCCTCCCAGCTTGGTATCATCAGCAAACTTGCTGAGGATACACTCTGTCCCCTCATCTAGGTCATTAATGAATATATTGAACAAAATTGGTCCAAGTATTGACCCCTGAGGGACACCACTCGTCACAGGCCTCCAACTGGACTCTGTACCGCTGATCACAACCCTCTGGGTTCTGTCACTCAGCCAGCTCTCGATCCACCTCACTGTCACCTCGTCTAGCCCATACTTCCTCAGCTTCCTAATGAGGATGTTATGGGAGACAGTGTCAAAAGCCTTGCTAAGGTCAAGGTAGATGACATCTACGGCTCTCCCCTCATCCAGCCAACCCGTTATAACATCATAGAAAGCTATCAGATTGGTCAGGCATGATTTGCCCTCGGTAAATCCATGCTGACCACTTCCAATAACTTCCTGTTCCTCTATGTGTTTGGAGACGACATCCAGAATGAGTCGCTCCATTACCTTCCCAGGGACAGAGGTGAGACTAACCGGCCTGTAGTTCCCTGGGTCCTCCTTCTTGCCTTTTTTGAAGATTGGAGTGACGTTAGCCTTCCTCCAGTCCTCAGGCACCTCTCCTGTTCCCCATGACCTTGCAAAGACAATGGAGAGTGGTCTAGCGATAACATCTGCCAGCTCTCTCAGCACTCGCGGGTGCATCCCGTCAGGGCCCATGGACTTATGAATGTCCAGCTTGGCCAAGTGGTCTCTGACCCGGTCCTCCTCAACTAAGGGAAAATCTTCCTCTCTCCGGACCTTCCCCCTTGCCTCCAGGGTATGGGATGTGTGAGGGACGGCTTTATCAGTGAATAAAACATTCCACTTCACAAAAGATTCTGTCCTTTTTAAAATCCATTCAGCTGGAAATTACTAAGTCTGAAGTTTGTCTTGACCTATTTCATTGCTAGTAAACAAAATTAAAAACATTTTAATATTGAGCTATAAATATTGATAGGCGCTTTACTGTCATTCATACTTGAAGGATAGCAGTTACATTTTTTGGTTTTACCACTGTTATTACTAAAAATCTCTGTGATGACTTGATAGGTACCTCCAGGAGCTTTTTGCTGATACTGCCTGGTTTTAGTCAGAAAAACCTAAGAGCCAAATCTGCAAGAACAGATTTTGAGTTTAAAATCTGATTTTAACTAATTGCTCTGTATCTACAGTTTACATGTCAACTTTTCAGTGTATGGTAAGAACTTTTTCCAACTAAGAGCATCTGGTCCTATCTTGAAAAATAATCTCTTAAATTTCTAAAGAAATACACTCAGGTAATCTTTTTCATGTCAGACACTCTTATTTGGCAGGGGGAGGTAGTTGATCTCTGCTATACTTTGGGACTAGAAAGTTTCTTGAGTTATTACTATAATCAGCCATGAGTGTGATGAGGTATGCAAATAACATAAAGTCAAATAAAGTACAAATAAAAAGGTTGCATTGACAAACATTGGGATTTTTCAGCTACAATTTCAGGACATAAGGAAAGCTACATAATTTTTCCAAACTGTTTCCCATGAGTGCTAACCACTTCTGAAAAATCAATTCACTCCATTTTAAATGTGTAAATGAGACTTACTATATGTCAGATATCTGACCTGCAATTTGTTGCTCACTGGTAATGAAGAAGCTTTGCAGTGATAGAAATATAAACTGTGCTTCTGCTAAAGTTAGTAATAAAGTTCTCTCTGAATTCAGGATCAGACATAAGTTTCAAGGAATGATTGAAATCAGAAATAATACGTATTTGAAGCCAGAAAGGGCAGCTGTGATGTTTAAAAATAAAAAAAAAAAAGAATCAAAATGATGTTTAGAGGGACCAATCAGGCTCAATTTGTTCTTTGCCAAATATAGCTGCAGCCAGCTTTGCTCCTACAACGGTGATGAGTTAGGGGTTTTTTAAATGGCAAATAGAGTGGATGCTGCATGTGAATCTAGAGAAGATGACATAGAGCTAAGTATTTTTCTCAAATGGAAAGAGAAATTATGATTACAAATAATAACTCAAAGTGATGGTATTGAATAGCAAAGGAGCTCAGTTGGATCTTGTAATACGCCGTACGCATGAAGAAAACATAGATATAAATCGCCTAAAAAGGGTACTTATGTGATAGAAAATAAAAGGTTGAAACTAAGATAATTAGGTAGAAGACCAGGATGCTAGTCAGATTACAGAATTGGAATCTCTTATCTTGTTATATAAAATATGAAAGAAGAATCTAATTGCACAGGACTGAACACAGACAGTAGCTGAAGGCTTATTTTTAGCACTTCAGACAACTCTATAATCATCCTGAAATCTTTGAAAGATGAACAAAAATCAGATCTATTTATATGGATGTATTAAAAAAATTTAACACCAAAGATGAGAAGAGGAAGAAACGGCATTGCAGGGTCCATTTCCGACATCACTGAGCCAGTGGCTGTTAACAGTATAGTATTGTAGTCATGGTCTAGGTTTTCTTGCACACGTGAATCTTGTCACTTCTTTATAGGAGATTATAAACTATGAAGGTAGGGAGGTGAGACTAAAGATCAAGTGTAGATGCAACTCTGTTTCTAACTTTCTGGAAATGAAAGTAAAGCATTCTTTAGCAGGGATGGGACATGTTTCTGTTTCAGTATTTTTCTCATCTTGAATGAAGTAGAAAGCATTTGGATGGCTTTAGTGTCCTTTAGATGTTGTATAAATAATCTCTGCCCTTGGGACCTAGGGAAAAAAATTGAAACTGTTGATTTCTAATTGAAAACTTTTTTACGATATAATAAATTATATTTTAAGAACACTTAACGTATGCATTAAATCTTGCAAATGACTGCACGTTACCTGTACTGAGCTACCATAACACTATCAAAACTGCATATCTACTTGCTGATACATCTCTGTAGTCCCCAGAGGAAATAACCTGTATAACAAAATGACCTTAAAGAAAGGGAGTCAGGAAACCCCCAAGGTCCTTGCGGTTGATCAGTAAGTGAGAGATGCCGATAACTGGTGGGTGAACACTTCTCATAAAGTAACTGCTCTGTCTCTGACGAATCAGTCCTGACCCTCAAGGGACATCTACAAAGCACCTTCAAATGATAAGCCTCAATATTAAAATTCATGACTCTGTTAAAAGGTAAAAATGATAGACTTGTTAGACATGCTGGTTTTATAGGCACTGTAATTTTCTTAACCTCTCTTCTGATTTCTCCTGTATCCCCACCCCAGTAATAAGTCTGTTTTTCAGGGGATGAGTTACTTCTTTGTTTTAACAGTTCAAGCTGTGTCTCCTCTTTATTTGTTAGAAAGTCTTCCTATATCAGAGATATGAGCTACTTTTCTTTCAGATGGATTGATTAACACATTAGTTAAACTCTGAGCAGTTTAACTTTGAAGATTGCTGCTTCTATTTCAGACCTGAAGAAGTAGTGCTTGATATGCCTGAGGGCATGTCTGTTCCCTCCCATGTGTAGCAGTTGATCTAATAACAGGTATCACATCCTACCAGAAGCTTTGCCTCCCTCGTGCTACTGAGAGAACTGAAGAAGAAAATGACTTAGCCTTCTTTGTGTGTGTGAAACCCTGGCAATTGTGTAATTTGTTCTGCTAATATTTTTTAAAATTATGCATTTGAAGTCCAACTTAGAACATATGAATATTCAGACAGATCCAGATACCTGTATTATTATCAAAAGTATTTGAGGTAGAGAAGGAGGCCTACTAAACAGTAATGATTAGAAGACATAATGAAAAGCAGAGTAAGTAAACAGTGAGCTGTAGCTTTTCTAATGGAGGTGAAGTCCAGTTGCATCCCTTTGGACTTAGTGCCTACAGAATAGGTCTTTGTTAAGTGAAAGTACTTCTGCTGTAGATGCAGCGAATTCACCCGAACATAAAAACCACAAACTAAACATTTATATGGCAAAGAGTACATAACTGTTGTGGTTTGACCCTGGCCAGCAACTAGGGCCACGCAGCTGTTGACTCACTCCCCCCAGCTGAGCATGATGTTGATGGTATGGAATATCCCTTTGGCCACCTTGTCCTGTCTGTGCTCCCTCTCGGCTTCTATGGGAAGCTGAAAAAGTCCTCGACTTACTGTAAACATAACTTAGCAACTACTAAAACAATATGTGTTGTCAACATTATTCTCATACTAAATCCAAAACACAGCAGCTACTAGGAAGAAAATGGACCCTATCCCAACTGAAACCAGGATAATAACATACAGTGGGTACCTGCTCCAATTTGGGAGCTATTCAGAGGCAGGAGATGAAGGTGACCATTCAGGGTGCCAGGAGTGCTTTACTGGAGATAGATGGAGATAGTGTGGTCACGCGGATAGATCCTTGACTAACACTAAATGCACAGTGAGCCACAGAAAAGAGTGGACATTGTAGTGTTATGTTAAGGTGAGGCCTCCTGTTCTATCTATCCTCTATCAGTTGATTATACATTTTTCTGCTCTAATAATTTCAAATCCAGAGGATAGGTGTTTTTTAGATAGGCACAGAGTATTTCATCATTACATACTTTACTACTTTCTTAGGAAATGTTATTTAAATAAGGGCAATGGCTATTGACTTCTCTAAGAAAAGTTTTACTAAAAGTGAATATAAGTCTTTCACGTTTTGCATCACATACCAACTTGTGCAGAGATTGCAACTAATCATTAGTTGAGTGATGTGTTCAGTAGGTTATTGTCCCATTACTCCCTATCCATACATTTTCAACATCCAGGTATCAGAACACGAGGCAGTCTGAGCACCATACTGAAATGTGTTTAAAGCCTACAAGGGAAAATTGGATCAGGATGTCAAAAAAATCCCAACCCTGAATTCTTTATGAAAAGAAAAAAATTTTATTGAAATAAATTATTAAATCATTGCTGGCTTACAAGCAGCTGTTCTAAGGGTAATTTATAAATGGGCAAAAAGGAGGTGTGCATTTTTCACTACTGTTCTCTTTTCTTTTTTATATGGACTGTGTGAAGAACAACAATTCATTAAATTTACATCCACTGTATAGATCTTCAGATGCATCTTTGAGCCTTATTAATAATATTAATGCTCAGAACATGCATATTAATTCTGTATGTGAACTTCAGAATCATTCTAGTGGTGTTTTCTTATGGATTTGTTTGGCTTTCCAGGAAAGATTTGTTTTGAGTCTGTTGTCCAAATAGATAAGCTATCACTTCTCTCAGTGCACTGGGGTGTTACTTTGACAACTTCCCCATCGTCTTTGCTGCTTCAATATTTCTCTAAGTAACTTGCATCCACTGTTGTCAGTTGTGATCAAAATTCATTTGATTAATCTTAAACTAGAATTATATTGTCCTGACACATTGTAAACTCATAGTTGTAACTAAATTCATACAGTATACTACACTTAATCTTTCTTTTCCCACTGAAGAGTATAATGCATTTCTTTGCTTAGCATCTGGATCAATCAAGTGAGGTGAATTTTTTCCTTCTCGTTTGCTTTTCTTGGCTCTGTTCCCCTTTTCCATTTTCATAGTACCTCAAACATATAAACCATTTTCTCCCATAACGTGATTGCATATTTATAGAAAAGATAAGACTGGAGCAATTGTCCACAAAATCATATTGAGCTGGAGTCTGTGATATAAAATGCGTGCCATGTGAGGGCTCAAGGAGTGGAGCATATTGTGCTGTTTGTGCCTTCCTAATAGCATTCTGGTTTGCTGCTGAAGCAGTATTTCCACATTTTATGCAACTGAAATGCAGTTGAATAAAGAAGTAAAAAATTAAACTCTATACTGCCATAAGGTCTCTGACCAGTTTAATTAGTATAACTCTGGATTGATTACTGTAATAAATGACACTGAGGAAAAGCAAGTGAGATCAGACTGGTATTATATTGCTGGCTTTATTTCTGGGTCTGTAAAGATGGCTCAGAGCATTAAAAAATATGAAAGTAGAGAGGAGAAATCAAAATGACTAATGGTTTGAGAGGTTTACACATGATGAGTAGTTATAATGATAAAGATTAGCCAGTCTGAAGAAGAGTTGGAAGGCATTGACTGAAGTATATAAAAATGTGAAAGCCGGCCTTTCTTTTCTATTTCACGTAACGTGAGAAAAGAACAATATTTGAGCTCTGAAAGCACAATGTATTTGGCAACAGCGAAAGACATGCCTTGCACAGCATGTTACTTATCTTCTGGTTTTGGGGTGTTGTTTTTTGTGACTTTGGACTCTCCCTGACTGTCTTCTCATTTCCCAGAAGTTGCTTCTCTGTATCGCTGACGTGCTGCTCTTCCTATTGTGCTCTTACGGGGGACAGTTCCCCAGGAGTGCTTGTTACACCTTTCAGTTTCAGCTGTTGTCTCAGAACTCAAGAAAAGGTAACAGGTGTGGATCACCACTGTCTATCTGCCAGCTGGATCATAGTGGCTCCCTTCTACGTGCAAATCCATAGTCTAGTTAACAGCCCAACATGCATTGTTCAATATATTTTTCTATGCCCCAGTACTCGAAAGTAAGAACCTGTAGGTGAAATTTTTGGAGGGATTTATGTGCCTAACAATGCAGAGAGACATGTGATGATATTTAAAGAAATCCCTGTGCATCTATTTTCTCCTAATTTTAATGGGTATATCCTGGGATTGGTTGGTTTTTTTAGACAAATTGTTTAGATAATAGGCAACATTGGTTTTGAGGTATGGTAAAATAACTCCAAGCTGTTCCATGGCATACTGTGAGAGAGATCTGAAAATGAGGTGGTGATGCACAGCGAAAAAGCGCTGGTGTGGGAGTTGAAAGGGAATGATCTTGCTTCCTCATTTTATCTTTTGAACTCCTGATCATTTGTGGTGATCCATATACATCAGTGGAATCATTTTCCAGGTAGTGAATTACAAGAGTTTGTTTTGTTTAAAAAGTAGATAACTAAAAAGTTCCTTCCCCATTGCACCAGTAGGCTTTCAGACCTTGTTTTACCAGTAATTTCACATGATTTTGTTGCCCTGGACTTCAAATAAACCACAGTGTTTTAAATATGTCTATATCCCTTGAATTTTTGGCAATAGGAAAACTAGCTGAAATCACTAAACTGCTTTAACTTTGGAAACTGCTCACCAAGTATGCATAATAGTTGTTATCCATCCTGTTTTGTAACAGTGCCAGAACAAGTTCTTTTGAAATGCATGAGATGGAAACCCCATTCTCTTCAAGAGGAAGCACCTTTCACTTCGCAGGGTTGTCTCAGACCAGGGGGTATATTATCCTCTTAATGCACTTGCATAACTCCCATTAACATTAATGGAAATTACATGCACTCCCTGTGAGGTGGATATACCCTTTTGTTGAAATGAGTGATCTATTGCGACAGATTTTTCCAGTGATGTTAAATCGAATTTAGATCGCAATACTAATGTCACTAATACTAGTTTTAGTATCTTTGTTGCTTGTAGCTTATATTAATGAAAATTCACAGTGGTCATGTGTTTCTTATAATGGAAAAATCCCATTTACCATGCTCTGGAAAAATTCTATTTTAAACAGTGAGCTTGCCCATTTCCTTCTCCAATGTAAAATGTGTAGCACTGTGTAGAAAACTTTGTATTTTCTTTTGGTTTGGTAGAAACTGTTTGCAGTCCCTTTGGAGATCATTTGTAGAGGTTGTGTATTGCAGATGACAAACTGTTGGCCTGTGGTTAGGACAGAGGAACGCTGGGTTCCTGGGTCTCTTCCTGGCCTTGTTGCTGAAAGGCTCTTTGGCTCGGGGTGACTCGGCTGCCTTGTCTGACACTAATTCATGTCTAAAATGCGCAGAATCAGAACATTGTAGCTCACAGGTGTGTTGTAAAAATTAATTGTCTGCAAATTGTTTTATTGTGAGATGGAAGTCGCTAGCAAAAAGTCAAATGTTATCTCAGAATGCAATATAACAATTTTCTCAACATGTTAGCAAGATGTGGGTCCTGTTTTACACACAGCTTTTGTCTTAGTGCAACGCTCTGTCAGGGAGCAATTTATTTATACCAATACAGTTATACTGTTGCAGCCCCTAGTGTGGACGGAGTTGCACTGACATGAAGTGCTTCACTTCTATTGTTTATTCCTGTCCATACAGGAGCATGCTTGGTACCTTGGTAGTGACATACTTGTATTTGGAGGAACTGTGCCATTTCAATTTTTGCTAATTTAGGGTCAGTCTATGTGCAGCCAACAATGAAAAAAGGCTCAAGATGATTAGCATTCTCCAGCAAAGTCTGTCTTAGGTCATTGGAGGCAATGCTTGTTTGAAAGCAAAAATCCAAATAAATCATAGGTGTTACAGGAGTATTTTAATATATGTATGTTGCATTACTTTTCAAAATACTTCTAGAACTCTATAGTTCTTTATGTGAGTCTCTTCTGCTCTGGCTTTTTCCCTTAAAACTGCGTCTAGTCATTTTCCTATAGCATTTTCAGGAACCATCATATTTCTTGGTTCTGCATGGTTCTGCAGCTGTGTGCGTATTTTGACTTGAGTAGGGGAATTATAGAATCTTCTTTTTCTGTCTGTTTCTTACTCCTCCTCTTCCATTGATTGTTGTTCTTGCAGAGGAAAACTATATCCTGTCTGTTTTCAACCACATAAACTACTTTCACTGTAGCATCATTTTATGATAAAAGTAGTGGCATAAAGTTCTTTTTATTTTCAGATGTATGTTTTCTGATGCATATTTTAAATATAGAGATTCAAAATAAAAACTTACAGATACACTGGAATTTGTGATCGATGGTCTCCCCCATGGATAATTCGGTATTAGGGGTAGTAATAAGTGTCGCGAAGTTCTGCGGTAACCTGTGTTGCATGTGTGACATTATCAGCATGGGAATGCTGGAAGAAAGTGTTACACTCTTGTATTTTTTTAACATTTAATGTACCAGTATCTTTGAAAGATGCGTATTTCAGAGGTCCTTACAGAATACACTGGAGATAGTACATATTTAGATATTTATCCAAACACTGATGAGTTCCAGGAGTAGACTGTAATGCGTTCCAAGTAGCATAGACTGCACCTGCTGAAAGAAGAACTTGATTAAGCTTTCCTTAATTACTGATGAACATTGCCTCCTTTAACTTCAACTGCACAAGTGGACTGGGGTCTGCATTACCACCCCATGAAGAAGTCATCAGCCTCCCCCTACACAGGTGTGTCTGCAGGGCCCCAGGCAGCCCCTAGCCCCTTCGGTGTCTGCCCCCGCCCTCCTCCGCCCAGCAGCGCTGCGGGGGGGGCTCAGCTGCGAGGGCCCTGCCTGGCCTAGCGAGAGGAGGCAAGAAGGGCGTAAAACATGAGGGGCACTTAATTCGCTCTCCCCACCTCTCAATGGACTGTCCCCTTTGCTTATAAAGGCTTTGTGCACCCGGCGGCAGCTCAGCCTCGGCCCCTTCCCCTCGGAGGGGGGGCTGCCTCTGCGGCCTCCCCGCTTCCCCGGGGTGCGGAGCGGGACCCCCGCCGCGTCCCACCGGGCGGGCAGAGCCGCAGCCCGTGGTGCTGCCGCCGGACTTTGAATGAGCCGGGGTCTGGTGGAACAGGTTTCCTCTCTGCGCGCTGCCGGGCCATTGCGTCAATCCTGGGAGGAGGATCCTCGAGGTAAATGAACTTTTTTTTAAACGGGAAAAGGAGAAGAAGGGAGAGGAGGAAGAAGCGGGGGGGCAGCAGCACCCGCCTGAGCCGCTTCCTCTAAACGCTTGTTCGGGAAACGGGCTCCGGCCGCTGCCCGACCCACGGCCGGAGGATGCGCTTCTCCGCCCCGCCGGGCGCCGGGCTCTGCCGGCGGGCTGTGAGAGCACCGGCGCGGCGCGGCTGAGCGCCAGCTCCGCGGGTGAGTGTGCGGCGGCGGCGCTGCCCGCGCAGGCAGCGCTGGAAGAACGGGGTGTCTGGAGCCCTCCCTCCCGCCCTCCTCCCCGGTTGGGGACGGCGCGGAGCCTGGGAGAGGCCGGGCGGCGGTGCCCTCGGATCTGGGGCTGCCGGAGGCCGAGCCAGGCTGCCATAGCGGGGAGCCTGGGCGGAGGGTCTAATGCAGCAGGCGGCGAGCAGGTCTGGCCGCGCTCCTGCAACATAGGTAACGGGCGGGGACGGAAGTTGAGCGAGGTGTTACGAGAAAAAAAGGGGCTTGGGGCTGGGAGGGCAGGCAGGAGGCTGGATCGGCGGAGGCTGGAGGAGAGGGAATGCGGTCCGGTCCGGTCCTGCCGTCGGGATGGCTGCGCCCCCGCTCTCAGCCCCGTCTGGTGCGGCGGGAGCTCCCCTGGAGCGCCACCGCCCTTCGGCCCTCCCGGCCTTGAGCCTGCTGCCGGCACGGCGGGGTGGGCGCTCGCTGCCAATTAATCCTGCCGGGGGGGCATCGTGCCGCGCCCCTGTCCCTACGCGGGGGAGGAGAGGGTACGGTCCCGGGGCGGTGGGTGCTGGAGGGGCCGTGTGCTTGCCGCCCCCTCGCCGGTGTCCCCCGGTCGGTGAGAGGCAACCGTGCCGGGCTGGGGCTGTGCGGAAAAGAGTTTCCAAAGACAACTGATGGCATAGCGCTTTGCTTCTCATTGAACAGATTCCCCAGCGCATCCGGGTAATGTGTCTATCTGAATGTCTATATGTGTTTGCTTATGTATATACACAGCGTGATTTTTCTTCTGTATGCGGCTACAAAAAATTCTGTTTACTTGATAGAATGTATCTGTGTAATGGTAACTGTGCTTGCCTACTTTTTCGGTTAATTCACTTGCCTTCATTCCCTTCTGGTGTTTCCAGAAGTGAAAGTCTGTGGTTATTACTGTACTTAATACAAGTTAATATAATTATCTTTAAAGTCAAAGACCATGTATCTTTATTATTTATAAATATGTGAAGATAATAAGTATAATAGGGAAATGATTCTTAATCTCTTTCAAGTTGTTAGTGGGTTATCATTGCATGTGGCGCAGAAAAGCGTGTTTATTATTGTGTATTTGGGGGATCCAAACAGCAATTTAACCTATCTGAGGACTAACTAATTTTGTGTGTATCACTGGGAAGCTCTAATAATAGCACACAAGCAGTGAACAGAAAGAATAGTATGGATTCATGGAAAGTATACTGTGCTGTTTAAAATACTTTTTAAAATATCAAGGCCTAGGGAAAGCTATCTAACTTATGATTCAATTTTATTTAAAATAAAGTTACAGAATAGGAAAGAGATTCTGTAATGCAAGTAAGCTTCCCTGTGATAAATATTTCACTTTGGTACAGTTCCACCAGCATAAGCAAAGCGAGTCAGAAGAACATGTCTGAATAGTAATCAAGTGCTCTAATAAGTCTGGAAGCTCTTTTCCTGACTTCTGAAGAAATGGTAAATACTTGCAAATAAAAAATAATTTATCCGTAGATTGTGTAGGTGAATCAGCACAACTGTCATCTTTGAGAGTCACATTTCGCACTGGGGGTTTGATTTTGTACTTTCTCTTAAATTTTTGTCTGTCGGGTGAAAAAAAATCAGAAAGTGTAAAACTATAAGAAAGCACAGCATGCTGTTAGATTACAGCAGTAATGTTGATAGCAGCCTTCCCCTGAGAACCTTGTTTGATTGCAAACAAGATTCTTCCCAGTCCACATATAAAACTCTGTTTATCTCTTACAAACAAAATATAATGGTTTCAAATGATGGTTGACAGCTTCAGTGAAAAAGGAGTTATAACGAAACCTGCGTGTATAGGAGTGACTCAAGAGTTAAAAGAACAGCAGCACCGCTGAATCCATTTAGCTGGCAAAGTGGTTTTAATTGGGTTGGTTGCTAGGGAATGGCTCCAGCACCATGTATTTCAATGAATTTAAACATTGGACAAATGGCACACCTAAGTCTGCTTAAATAATACACCTGGTATTGGCTCCAGCCGTATTCAGAGCAGGTGTGCATTGTTTCTTGCTAACCAGTTTTCCCTTATTTTGCAGTTCCACTGTGTGTGTTACATGCTGTTACCATCTTCTGTGGTGGCTGCTGGGCAAGTTGAACTTGCCATACCAATTCTGTATTTACTGTTTTGCAGTATGCTCATTTAAAAAAAAAAAAAATCAGTTAATGTAAACATAACTAGAAACAGCTTTCTAGAAGTAGGCTCAAAGCAGGATTAATTTATGTACTTGATACAAGAATTAACTTGATACATGTTTCTACCTTTTCTGTTACAGGAAGAGTCAGATACTACTCTTGATTATATTGGAATAACTGAATTATTTGACTTCAGTGAAGTTGAAGTGGGATTATGCATGGGACATTTGTGCTAGGACTTGCGTTAGCGAGGTTGGGGGTGCCAGTGTGTGCAAGCCGCTGCCCGTTACTAGTTTTGCACACAGCGCCTGTTACACCTGCGGCAAGTAACACTAATCAAAAACGTGTTAAAAATACCACTTGGAGGTAGAACTGACACCGGTCATCCCTGTGCATCCTGCCTGTACTGCAGTAAAACTGATATTAATTACTGACAGCAGTATTATAAAGAAGACTTTCCTTGGTGTAAATGCTGCTTGGAACAGAACTTGGCTCCGTTCTCTTAAAATAGAATAAGTGTACTGAAGTCTGGCTTTAAGTCACATTATAAATGTTGAAGAGATAGTGTAATGTTCTGTGTTGCCACACAGGAGAATTAAGTTTGTCTTTATTCTCATTCCCCATACTAACAGGAGTTAAGAACAAAAAGAGGCAGCTGTATCTAATTCAGGCTATGAAGGGAATCAGGGACTTGTTAAACTCGACCATAAAGCATAGAAAATAAGAGGACGAGACTTTCTCGAAAGCAGCCTGCTACGAGGTTTCATAGGCTTAATAAAGGTCAGCTAGACGCTCCAGCTGAAGAACATTTCATAAATTTCTGATAGCACTTTCCTAAATATAAAACAGGAGTGACCAGACCTGTCAAGTTCATATGTGTAATCTGGGAGAAAATAAGAGGCACACCTAATTCTCCTGAGAGCCACTACAGATTAAGCATCTTTAATATTGGAGGATGGCCTGCAGAGGCACATAAAGCAGTGGACCATCTGTACCACTCAGATCAAAATGCATCATTGGAGAGGGTGCTATATTAAAAGTGAAGGCTGATTGGGGCACTGCTGTGGAACTCTTCTGGCTTTATCTATGAGTTGCAGATTAAACTTGTTGACAGAAACGGGGAAAGAACTGTTAATAGAGACTTTATGTCATATTTCTTCCCTGAAGTTCACTGAAGACTAGGGGTTAAAAAAATCAATCTGTATTTGACCACTGGCAATCCAGGCGAGAGACTCTTCTGTTGCTATTCTGAGAACTATTTAAAGCTGGCTTTTAGATTTTACTGCATATATGCTGTTAGTTGTGGCATGCCTGTCTTTTATGAATACGTACTTCAAGAAATGGGTTATTTTCTAAAATTGCTTTAATTTTCTTACCTAGTTATTGGTATGAGTTTTGCACGTAATTACATACTTTGAGTTGGTTCCCAGCAGTACTTATCCTGATAATAATAGGAACGTAACACACCAGAATAGTTGAAAAATCTTCATTGAGGAGGGGGCTGAGAAAGAGATAACAGGTTTGGTAGAAGATGCCTGTTGTACTTGACATGAAATTCTCTCTTCCACCCGCAGTATCCTCTCAGAGATAACTAATTCTTTTAACTATAAATATACAAGTGTGGATAAAGTAGCTGTGGAATAGCAGTTTATGTACACCCCCAAATGCATTAAGTATTTTATGGATAGATAAGCAGCTCTCTGAGCTGGGGCAGCTTCTATTTTTAGATACAATGGAGTGAGTGAGGGGCAATAAACTGTGAGGAAAAGACAGGCTGAGGGGTGAGAGGCAGTGAGGTCATGAGGTTACTTCCATGCATTTGTTTAAAAAAAAAAAAGTGAGAAAAATGCAAGGAAGACTGTTACATGCACAATAATCCAAAGCGAATGTAGTTATGAGCAAATACAACAAGAAAGGGCAGCCTTCTAAATGCTGCAAGAAAAGTCAGCAAATGCTAATATTCCAAGAAGCTATTGGCTAGCATAGAGCAGAAGAAAAAAACTACATTAACTTTTCGACCTTCAGAAAAATGTTTGTGTGTAATCAGTTTTGGTTTTGGTTTTGTTTTTTTTTTTAAACTGAAGTACCTATGGAGTCATTTCTGAAGAGCAGAAGCCATTTCTCTATTCCCTCCCGCAAAAAACTAGTGTCCAAGAATATGTGTCTGCTCAACTAACTTCCCCCCTCCCCGCCCCGGCTTTTGAAACAGATCCAGGTTTGCCTCTCAAGCTGCTTTTGACTACTCTGGATAGTAGCAACACATTGAATCTGACATGATTCTTCCCAGTTGTACTGCTGCAGATGGAATTCTGAGTCCAAGGAATGAAAATTGATAGGACTTGTCGGTGTTCCTTCTGCTATAGCCTGGCAAATCTCTGAGCAGCAGCAGAGGTACTAATGCTGTATCCGTAACTTTAGGAAGCTGGACTTTTCTCTTTCCCTGCCCATTGGAACAAGTGCTAGGATATTTAAAATCAATTTTTAGTTTTAATGAAAAAAGTTAATTTCACCTGCCTGTGAAACTCGCTGGAGAGACTAGCAAGAAAGAAGGATCTTTCAATTCCTTAAAACCCTATTAGTATACATTTTTGGAAAGCAGCCTTAATAAATATTGCATCATACTATAGCTATGTATCTGTTGACTTATATGAAAATTCAATATGCATTTTTTAAATAAGCATAGAAGCTGAGTATAATTTTTCAGACCAGTGGTTTTGCTATTGCATGAGAACTTTCTTAATCAAAGTTTATCTCAAAGAACAGACACCGACAGAGATGAAGTAATAATGTGGCTATGAAATAATCTGCTGGAGGAAAAACTGTTTTCCCAAGTGGCTTTAGGGACAGAATAGCCAATGTATTTCTTTGGGTAAAACACATTGTGCTGCGTTCTTTCTACACAGACGTTTCTGGTCTTCACAAAAAGCAGATAGTCTCCCTTGTGTCATTTTTAATTGATTTTTCACTGCATTACAAGAGATCGTTGGCACCAGTCCAGGAAAAGGCAGGCAGCAAGTAGGGAATTAATCAAAAACTGACTCATTGATCACTGTATCTGATGAAATAGTTAGTACTTTATATTTTCAGTACAGTTTCATACTGTTATTTTGATTTCTGAAAGCAAGAGAAAATCCCTTTATACCAGAAGATCACTGAGCAAAACTGTGATTTCAAAAATTCTTCAGCATTCATTGGGAATTTCCTTGTAGGAATTGCTAAGAATTTTTTATTGGCTCATTAACAGTAGCAGTACCAGTTAGACGTGCTCTGTTTTGCAAACAAGTCAATTTTGGGACATTGTATTTTATGATGGTGAGAAGTCATAGGCAGCGCAAATCATTTTTATGCATCCATTCCCAAACTTCTGCAGTAGTGGGCCTTCAAACATGTTCGTTAATAATAATGCTATTTTTAAAAAAGAATAAATCTTGGAAACCAACACGAATGCTGAAGGGATATCACACCGACATCAAAGCTGTAGTAGACTTCAAACAGTATCATACCATAGTTCCAAGATCTGGGCAGCTCTGCTCTCTAATGAAATGTGTAAGATAAATCAATGTATAACAAGTCTTCTATCTGAGAATCCTCTATGAATTTGTAAATGTGTTGTTAACTCAGTAAATTTTACCACTGTCCTGTTTAAAAATATTCATAGAAGAGGGTTTTTTTCCTTCAACGTCTGCATTTTTGATGCAGTAAACAAAAATGCCATCTCAAAACATCACAGAACCTTAAGGAAGAAGACTTCTATATGTATCAAAGCAAAAGTAAGAGTCTGATGACCTGCTAAATCCTTGAACTTGCTGCCGAATTTGGGCATGGGCTGAGGCTTCATTGCCTCCGTTGGTAACAGCTTATGAACTGTGAATTTTTCATGTTTCTGCTTCTAGCTAGCACTAGAAAAACATTCAGTTGCTTTGTTGTTGTTTTGTGTTTGTTTTTTTTTCTCAGGAGTTAAATTATTTCAAGTATATTGCTTTTTACTTCTTTGGAGAGAACCTTGCTGTTCCTTGGTGGGGCAGAGGGGTCAAGGTACAAATAAATACTTGTTTCCCTCTCCCTTACAGGCGACCTGCAAACAAAAAAGAAAGAGAAGCCATTAACTCACCTTGTTCAGAGAGAACACTAAATCAGCACAATATGGCACAGCATAGTATTGTCCTTGGATTATTCGTGATGGCGGTTTTATCATTGTTGGATGGAAGTTCAGCTTTCCTGTTAAATCAGCGTCTGAAGGGAAGATTTCAAAGAGACCGTAGAAACATCCGCCCAAACATCATCCTTGTTCTTACTGATGATCAGGATGTAGAACTTGGTAAGAGCCCAACATAAAGAGAATTTTAGCTAACGAGTATGGCACTGCTTTTCCTTGAAGCTTGATGGTTGCGTTCAAAATAATTATCTTTTTTCCAGTGTGAAAAATGATAGGAAGAACAAGTAGCAAAAGTTTAAACCTGCCTTTCTGTAGAAAATACTTTCTGTCTGCATGCAATTCAAGGACAGCAAAAGTCAGTCTCAACTTAAAATATCAAACTTCCTGTTTCTGTGGAAACATGAGATTCCTGCCTATCTGTCTTCATCTACACCCCTAAACTATGCTCCTGGCAATTGCAAGTATAACCTGGGAAGCTACGTGCCAAAGCAGTAGGTTTAAATTCATAACTGATTATTGCACCATGTAATTACCCAAATTTTTTCCTGTAATTGCAGACATTCATTACATGTACAATTTTAATTTTAATTACTTAAACGTTACCTAACATAGTCATACTATTCCTGGTGTTGTCCGTTTAGATGCGTAGTTAATTACTGACCAAAATCACTTAGTATGAAAAGGTTCTACCGTGTTATTCAACGCTATGTTAATTGTTGAAGAAAGGAGATGAAGATTAAACACACGCTTTGCCTAATGATTTGGAATAATGAATTAACTGACGGAGTCTGGGTTTTGTTCTGTTACCTGCACAAGCTTATATTTACCAAATGTCTGTAGTTAGGAGAAGTGATTAACAAGAACCAGTTTACATTAATAATTTTGCATTAGAAATATGCTTTTAAGTGAGTATAAAGCCTGGATCATCTGAAAGATGAGAGGTTGTATATGTGTGGTCTGGTGGGGTTTTTTGACAGTTACTGCATCAAATTTCTAGAATGAATGGGAAAAATTGGAAAACAGACCTCACAGAAGAAAAAGAACGCAATAATAAAGTTAATGAACTTGTATTACTTATACACTTACTCATCTAGCTGAAAAGTTAATCACAGCAACATGTCAGTATTCTTACAGATACTTCCTTTTTATCAGTATTACTGCATGTTTGCAGGATCACGGGTGTCACGTTCTTCTCGGATGTGGCAAGAAAGCCTGCTATGGCAGTAACCCCGCTAAATACAATGTATTTAAATTAGTAGGATCAGAAGAGTTGGTGCTGTTGTCACTTTTTTCTTTTTTTAAAATGGTTATTTGGATCACAAATAAAGCAGTTTCAATAATGTATATCCAAAAGAACCTAAGTACGTTATCTTGCAGGCTCAGAAGGTGGTCCTAAAAAATTTATCATCTTCTGTTTTATGCTGGCTTGCTTGTTTCTGATGCAATTGTCTAAGTCCTTTGGGCAGTATATTTCTCTTCTCTGATAATCTGATGCTTTCCAATTTCAAGCATAATGGGCATGTGTCCACACAAATTAGGATCTAACTAAGGAAAATCCATTTGATGAAGCCGAGATTTGATATTTGTCATTTGCTGCTAATGGCTCTGTGAGACCCAATATTTGTTTGAATTAATTTTTATTCTTGTCTATTGTCTGGTGAGCTGTCCAAGTTAATCAAAATTGCCATTTGTGGGGATTGTGGTTAATGCATTTAAGAAAGATGAAAACAAGATGTGAATTAAAAATACAAGCTAAGGAAAACTTGGAAGCTATGAAAGTGTGGACAAAGCTGTGCATAAGTAAGATTTCATCTGCTTCTAAGAATATTCTTAACTGATGGCAGTTGTAGCTTTCATTGTTGTTTTTTTTTTTTGTGGCTACTTCTGAGGCAAAAGGGAAGACAATACAATCTCAGGTGCTCTTAACAGCCTTTCCTTTATCTAATTTAAGATAGATTTAACAATGTACCAGTAGCAGGTAGAGTTTACCAGAAAGACAATGGCATCATTTCAGAAAAGGAATAAAACTTTTTTTTTTTTTTTTTAATTTGCACTACTGTTAATCATGAGTTTCACTTGGGAGACCAAACCTCAGCCTTGTATTGAAAAAAGGAAAGACTGATGAGGGGCTGATGAAAAGGTTGCAGAATATCCAGGTCAAAGGAGAACGAGTGTAAATTGTAATGGATACAAATGGGAGGAGACAAATGAGAACACCAAGAACTACTGAAACATACACACTCAGTTGACTGTCTAATCAAAAGAGTTGTACTGACAAGCAGAATATAAAGAAGAGGACTATATTGATAAGGAGAAAGAATTAATTAGAAAGAAAGACTTTTTTTTTCCCCCATTAGAGCCATTTAAGTCCAAGTTAGTATAATGCTGATGTCCCCTGTGTGATGGACTCAGCATCTCCAGTTTAATTAGGTTTTCCTACCATATTGCTGTGGTTTAACAAACCAGCTTATTTCATTAGTTCATAGTTGGAGAAAGATCTGATTATTTAGAAGATACTTCAGCCATGTTAGAGAAATCTGAGTGCAAGGTGATTTGTATGTTCCCACAACTTCCTCTGAAAAACTACAGAAGTGGCGTGGAAGATAATTTTTGTTAGTATCATACATGGAGATTAGGGCCTTAGAGCTTCGTTACAATTAAATATGAGGGGAAAAAAAAGGAAATGAAGATGTGAAAAGGGTGCCTAATGAGTTTCAAATAGGATAAAAATAGAAGGCTTTAGGGGACAGTTAATTAACATTCTGGGGTTCGGTTAACTTACCTGCGTGTGGATACTGCTGTGTAAATTGTGCTTCAGAGTAGACTAAGTCACTTGGGCCTTAATACAAGTTCTTCAACAGCTGGAGCTCCCAAAAACTCTTGTAAATTATGACCTCTGACAACAAAACACAACTAATGAGAAAATCAATATTATTTTGTAAACAACTGGTATATTTTCACCATTAATATTAGTTAAAATATCAGCCTTGTCCCTAAAGTGAACTGTGAAGACAGACTAAGCAAAGTTTTGGATACCACGCAAATTTCAAGTGGATTTTCAACCTAGGTTTTGCTTCATTTTGTTTAGTAAGCAGCTTGAATGCATCAAATTGATTGAACTTTTTGTATTTTAACAGTAGTCCAACGGATAATTTTTTTTAAATAGCTTGAACTAAATCATTTTTATTTATTATCAGGCATTTTAGACAAGTAGCAGAACGTTTTCTGAATTAAATATTGACACTTCAAAGCATGACTACCCTTGGTACATTCACTAATGAAACCCCAGAAGGTTTTCCAACTCAAAAGGTGATTTGATGAGGTTCTAGTTGCTGATTAACACATAACTAATCTTCTGCCACAGAAAGATCAGTTTCTACTTTTTCTCACAATTCTGTGTTTGTATTGGAGGCAAGCTGAAGTTTTGGTTGGCTGGCTTAATGCTGTTTAAAATATTTAAAGCTGGCCTATTTAAGATTGTACAGAAGAGTATGCTGGATTTTTACCTTCCAGTGATCTGTCACTCTGTATTAGTTCTCAAGCTGGGGAAGCAGATTAGATCATATGTTTTTGTATTAAAGACTGTTGATATATAGGCCCTTGTCATTACAGCAGTTTTATTAAAGGAGGTTACTGTCCCCAAGGGGAGTCTTAACGTGTACTGTTATTTATGCACAGATGCCTCTGTCATTTAAAGGAGTTGTTAAATTGTATTTTAATATTGGGATGACAAAACATTCTTTCGTTCTGCCTATTTATGCTTGGGCTGGCTCATAAGACAACAGAGGAAACGGATGCAGTTTTCAGGCTCACATAATGTATAATTGACTGTTATAATTGTTAACTGTGGTGTTAGTGCCTTTGAGTGCTAATGCTTATCCCACGGTTACGGAAGCAAAAAGTCTTGATTTCTTCAGAAATTTCTTTTTAATATGTGAATTTTATCAAGTTCTAAAGGGGGGAGTGCAGTAACCTGCCTTGGTTCTTGTCACAAAGTGATGTGACAGGGGGGGTCTCCAACCTGAGAAATGCAGAAACATTTTTTTTAAAACTTTTTAATATTCGCTCCAACAAAATGATCTCAAGAGAACTAATACCATGGCATTTTTTAGGTGAAATGACCTACAGTAGCAATGAACCTTCCTTCATGGTGCCAGAGAGTCAGATTTCATATGTGGCTTATGACCATTTTCCCTCTAGGTTTTGACTCCTGGTTATATCAATGTGCCCTGTATCAAACCGACTTACAGTTGCAATTTCATAATGAAATCTCTGCCTAAAGAGCTTAGAAGAAACCTAAACCCATTATTGACAGAAACTATATACAATTTGTGCCAGGTGGTTGCAGGATGTATTGATTAAAGCTGAACTATTAATTCAACTCAACCTTGGGTAAGTTAGCCCCAACCCTACTCCAGCATGAACCCATATCTTCATCTCCATGTTGTCTATTGGCTTTCCTTGCTCGTAACAAGAAGGGAGGATTGGTGATGGAAAGGATTGCTTTCCTTTGCAAGGTCATGCTGATGACAGATATCATTACAAGTTATTTGGAAAATGGAAATTCTTCCTAGGTCAAGTATAACTCACTCTGATGCAGTTTTAACTATCAGGCACCGATAGATGAGGGAAACTAAATGTCTTTTCTTCTCATCCTTGGTGTCTCTGCGTGTGGAAAGAACTGTGATATGTATCCAGATTTAGTTAGGTGGATGTTTAGGATAAAGATCCAGTCTTTGTCCAAAGCCTTCTCTTAAATAGGAAACAGAACAGCCATTTGGCAGCAGTGTGGCTTTTGGTAATTGTTGGCAAAAAGACTTTTACTCCCGTTACTCTAATTCATTCAAGTCCCTGCCAGCTAAACTTGCTTGGTTGGTTTTAGATGATGGCTATAAACTGCGTGGTGTTATCTGTCCCAGGTAGTCATCTAAAAATCTGATAGTGCAGAACCAAGCCTAAGAAAATTTAGAGACTTTTAGGTAACACTGTTATAAAAATGAATCAAGTGGATGGATAGATAGAAAGAAAGGACTCAGTGGGCTGGTTATGGAAATTATGAGGGCTTTACTTCGTTTCGGTGAAAGCTACCGAAATCAATACCTGCTAATACTTCACATTAGGGAAAAGAACATTCTATCTACAGAACAACTAACTCTAGCAGACCCTGCTTGAGCAGGACTTTGGACTAAATAATCTCCAGGTGTTCATTCAACCTCAATGCTTTTGTGATTCTGTGATTACAATCCTCAGCCTTTTGCAGAAGGTTGGTACAAAAGGCAGTGCATCAGTTATCTTCTGAAACCAAGGATTAAATAATACTTAAGGAGCATGCAAACTTTGATCATGGTTGCTGCACAAAGTGAGCTACTGGAACAGTACTAGTGGCTCCAAAAAGGCTGCACAGACAGTGCAGATAGTTACAGGGGTAAATCTTGAGCTTAGAGAGAGAGAAATTAAAAAAACCATTATGATCTACGTCAACAGGTTTGTGTCAAATCTTAACTTAGGACTGCAGTATTTGGTCCTTCTTAAAACAATTCGAGAACTTTGCTAGAGGGGAGAGAATAATCTCTTTGGATTTGGCTTCACTATGAGATTGCAGTGCCCTTACTGCCTGTGCTTCATTCTGGTCTCTGTTGTAACATGTGAGCTCTTAGTTAGCTTATGTGACTGAAACAATGAAATAATTCTGAGATGGTTTTCTTCTTCCAGGTTCTATGCAAGTGATGAATAAAACAAGGCGGATCATGGAACACGGAGGTGCTCATTTCATCAATGCCTTTGTGACAACACCTATGTGCTGCCCATCTCGCTCCTCTATTCTTACGGGGAAGTACGTCCACAACCACAACACTTACACTAACAATGAGAACTGTTCTTCTCCATCCTGGCAAGCTCAGCATGAAATACGTACATTTGCAGTGTACCTCAACAACACAGGATACAGGACAGGTAAGATCAAGTCTGGCTCCATCTGAAAGCTTCCTTAAACTTACTAGTACAGAGGCTAATGTATATAATATTGTCATTTGTTCTCATACTGGACTGAAGCAGTGCAGAATGCCAGAGCTCCCGTTATGCATGTACTTGAGGAAATTTAAAAAACAAAATAAACAACAACAAAAGACAAAGACTTTTTTCATAAGCTGGGAAGGATAAAATAATGTGCATGCTTGAACCAAGGGCATAGCACATGTAGAATATGCCCTGCAATTACCTGAAGAACAGACAAGAAAGATTCTATGGAAAGGAATTAGTCATTTGAATTTTTCATAAAACAGATAAATTAATCAAACTAAGAATACATGAGAAGGGACTGCTCCTTCTGTGCTTTGGGGCAGAGATGTCACCTTGATTGGTTTCTCCAGACTTCCATTCCCAGAAAGATGTTTAGGATAAATTACGACTGAGGAATAATTGGAAAGATCAAATGTAATCCTGAGAAAATTTGCATGTAGTCTTTGCATGCAGTGCTTTGTAGGAGCAAAGATCCTTCAGAAAGGATTTCAGAAAATATGTAGCATGTATTTCACCCCTATTTCCTTCTTGCATTCTCCGGACATGAGATTTAAGGTCCTTGCCTGATACAGTGGTTTTGTCACGTTTCTTGCCTCTTGTCATGATGAGAAACAGGCATAAGCCTGGTTCTATTTGTGTTATTTGTAGTACGTATACTATGGTATAGTAGTATAGTTGTTATCGATAGTATACATTTGTTCTTTGAATTTATAGTATTTGAGGCGTCCAGAAACTAGTATAAATCTTGAATAATAATTGTAACAAGATCATTATTTTCTTTCACTATTCACGTGAGTTTTACATGTCATTGCTGCAAAGTCTTCATCTTAAAACAAATAGGTAATTTCCTCGTTTTGTTTTTCTAAAATAAAGACCTGAATTAATCTGGAAAGAAATAAATTAGGGGAAGTGCCCATGCCTTATTAATTGGTTGCTGTTTCCCTCCATTTATCGTTCCTGGCACTAATACCAGTGATCGTATGACTACCACCCCAAGGTTAATGTTTTATTCTTCGTAGATTACTTGTTTTGTGTTTACTGATGTTTGTCTGTTATAATAATTTTTATATTTAGTGACTATATTTCAAGCACCTGCACTTTCTACTAACTTGCACAGCTATTGCAAGCATCCTCGTATTCATATGTCTTATATTTTTACATTATGGTTTAAATTTAGACCAAAGATCTTAATGAATCTGTATCACATTTTCAGTCTGCCACTCAATTTGCAAACTTAATTTATTGGAATGCACAGAAATAGTACTTTTACAAGTAACAAAGTAATCTTTAGGTGTAAATGAGATCCGCATTCATGTAGTTAAATGTGATACGTTATTAGATAAATTTAAATGGGAATTTCCATTACTGGAGGCTGGTGTTCATTTCTGATCTCTGGTTAAAGTCTTGTTGTTCACTGTGAAGGATAAGAAGGTGTTGGAGTAAGAAGGTATTTTTTTACCTTTCTCTCCACCCCCCCCCCCCCCCCGACCTGATCAGATTTACCTGATTTACCTTTTTTATCAGAAAGAGCAGGAAATTGTACTTTAGATCTCAGTTTCTCAAGTTTCCAAAGTGACCTGCTAAGGAGAGTATTTTGGACATTATGTTTCTCTGAAATGGGGATTCGTCCTTGAACATGACTGCAGTCTGTGGTAGTACTGGTTCGCCCTGCAATCATACAGTTTAGCTTCTTGATCCCTTTTTTTTTTTTTTTTTTTTGAAGAAGGAGAAGAAAAAGAGGCCATGAGAAAATGAGAAATAAAGCCTTTTGAGGCTTGATTTTATATTTTAGTTCACAACCTTGAAGAGAAAAAGGGACAAATTTTGGAAGGGAGTTTGATATTTTTTTCTTAATTCATAAGACGGGCCTTGTCCCTGTGTTTCTCTTCTCTCTCTTCTCTAAACTTGAAGGAAGAAATTGTACTCTCCTACCCCACTTAACCTTCCCTCTGTTTTTCTTTTCTGCTAGTTGTTTCACATCTCCTTGCCCTCTTCTCTCTATTCATTGTGATCTCCATGTGTTTTGTTCTGTTACAAAAGACGATTCTGCTGGGGACCGTTCTTCCTGCATTGTAGGATTTTCCCTGTGGTGGTGGCATTTGTGGCTTGGACTGTACAGACGCGTGCTGCTGCTGACACCTTTGGGCAATGTGCTGGTGGGAGCAGCATGGCTCAGGTTTCTCCTGCACAAGTTGCAAGTAAAAAATATGAGAGCAGGTGGTAAAGGTGCAACTTCCATATAACTGTTTCTCACTTTCAGCCTTGGTCATCAGTTTTATATTTCCCAACTATGGCACTTTAAAAAGTTTGACCAACTTTGTTAGGCACTAGACTTGGCAGAATAGAGGTGAAAGGAAGAGGCTGAGCTGAAGGGAAGTTCTGTCTTTGGCTTTAATAGCCAGGATTTTGACCATCATGCATCGGGCTCAGTGTCACTTTATGTGGATCAATCAAAATAAATATCATGACAATGCAAAGGATGGGTTTTCCTTCTACAATGGAAGCCACTGAGGCAGTAGGTGTTACAGGTATGTCTTCCTCTGCATTAACCTGTCTCACAATCTAAAAAATGCCGGTGTCGTGAATAGCAACTGAAAGGCTGTGTTCTTGTTACACAGCCACTACACGTAGACAAGTTCCCAGTCTCAGTATATTAAGAAATCGGTCTGATTTTGCAGAGCTTCTGACATCATTGTCCTATTACATATTGTGGGAAATTGGGCAAGAAGGACAATTTATGTAAAGAAACCAAGTCAATTAATGAATTAATCTTCAGAAAAGTCAGTGAAAGACATCTGAATCATTACTAATTTAAAGTAGTGGACAGTAGTACTTTCAACTTTGAGCAGGAGATGATTAGAATGGGAAAGAAACAAAGAGATCCTGTGACAAACATTTCTGAATGTCAGGGAATTTCTCTGCCAAAGGTTCCTGTGTAAACATTTACAGAGAAAATGTTCTGTTTTCCGTGAACATACACATCTCTTTCTGCGAGACAGCTTTTAAAATGCACAATGCATTGTTGCATGCTTGGGTCCTGCAGCAGCAAATACCAAGATGTTTTACTGGAATACAGATTTAAACTTCCCCTTAGACATTACTTAATGAGAAAAGCTTCTCGTTTCCATTTGCCTGGCTGGCTGAATGATTAGGTCTGAAAATTGGTGACCGATTCCAGAATATTTTGTCAGCCTTATCTGCAGTCAGGAAATGAAAAGACATGTTTATCTTATTAAATTCAACAGAATTAGGGATGGTGGGCCAAATTCAGCCTGGCAGAAGGACACTTTTGCTTCAGTGAATTTTCTGAGAGAGTTCTGTTCATTTATGTTAGGGCTTAATGTGGCTCAGTATGCAGCAAAGGCAGCACACATTTTGGCTAACTTACCATCCTTGTTCCTGTTGAGCAGTACCCTACAGTACAGCTAACCCTATGCAGTTAAATGGACCTATTAACTAAGGAAAAAGCTGCTACTTGTATGGTGATATGTCAGTATCTCACTCTGATGATAAGTCCATATTTAAATTATGCAAGGAATTAATAAATGCCATTTTGTAGCAGTCGTCTATTTTGAACCTAGAGAAAAGTCATTGTGGGAGGTCCATCTCTGCCATTATAAAAAATTTCTTGGGAATAAAAGTAATAATCATTCTTAGCACTTTCACGGGGCTTTACAATAATTAACTAATGAATTCATTAAAATTCAGTGACAATCTTCCATTTCCTCCCATTAATATTAGACTAAGAAGATACGGTGGCTGACTGCATTCAAATAATTATTTTTCCACTTCACTGTCTGAGCCTTTGACATTTTGAAGTGATTTTAACATTATAAATTGTAAGAAAGAGGGGAAACGCTATTGGTAAATGTTTATTAAAGGAGGAACGAACCTGAAAAATATGTGACCAGGTTTTAATATCTACATACATGCCAGGAGAAAAGTTCTTAGATTATTAGTTTCCTGCTGTAGAATTTGCTGTCCACAATAGTTGCTGGTTTTGATTACAGAAATACTTAAAACTTAACTGAAGTCAATCTCTATGTAGAATTGCTTGGTAGGGAATTATTGGTGACCTAAAGAGTCAAAGGATAGACAGAAGTACAAACAGAATAGAGAAGTACTTTCTACAAGGTCCCATGCAGGTGAAGAGCAGCATTAGAAGAGACGTGTTGAATTTTGATGCACGCTCCGGTGCCCAGGCCACTCTGCTGTGCTGCGCTCTTCTGTCAGGTTACGTGCATATAAAGAAAACAGATTTTCCAAGTCAGAGTAACATCCTATATGCAGGACAGATAGCTTTTGCAGCTGATGAAGAACTGAAGGCCATTTTTAAAAATAATACCCAAGCAATTTAGGAGTCAGACTTAATTTTCAGAAGTGATTTGCGCAATTAGGAACTGAAGCGTTATGGTATTCACCTCCAAGACATCCAGGTAACTTTTCAAAACTGGATATCAGGTTTCTGAATTATTTATCTTGAAGGTAAATTGGTTTCCTTAGATCTTTTCCTCGCTATATAGAAATATTATCTTAGCAAGGTCTGTCAGATTGTATCTGTTATATGGTTTGAGACCATTAGATTTGAAAATGGTGTGAAAGAAAGATTCAGCATAGTGGCTATATCGTGATAGCTGTTATTGTAAAAGGAAACAAGGATTTGTGCTGGAAAGGATGTAAGAATAGAAGATGATGTATAGCCCAAATCCCCCCTTCATGTTACTACTTCTGGCAGACTTGGTCCATGACAGTGAATTATTGAACTGGCATATCCTGCAAATATTCTGGAGAATCACGTTTTCAAACAAAAGGCAGTTCTAGATTTCCTTCCTCATGTGGATTAAAGACTTTTTTTTTTTTTCTCCCGCGGTTCTAACTTCAGTTCTATACTATAAGTTGGTTTCAGATCAAACACGTATGTATCTTTTCCCTCTGTTTCTATAAATTGAGTTCTAATCATCAGTAATTCACTTTAAACATATTATAATGTATGCTAACTTAAAATGAGAACACAGTAAGTAGAGCTGTGGTCTCCTGAGGATTACGCAGAGGTTGTAAAAGTGAAACTCACCTGTACAGCTACTGTTTCATCACCTGTCTTCTGCAGGTAGTTTTACGTTATTTAATGCGCGTTTTAACTATCCTGAAGAGAGGACTAGATGCACTTCTGTGAATAACTCACTGAGTAAAATCCGGTCAGACCTTCCCAGGAGCCTGAGGTGAAGGCATCCACGACTACAGAAATAAGTCTGTGGTTCCCTTATTTCCAGTCATATTGTGTTTCCTTCATGCTCTCTCACTTATTTCTCCCCCGAAATCTATCTGTTTTCAACATAAAATGTTGTGGGTTGTGAGAAACACCTCATCGTTTTCTTTCCCCCTGCTATAATATACTCTTCTGATGGGATGCCAATTCTAGCATTTAAAGTGTAATGGCTTTGTCGTACTGATTTATCATTTCAAGCAAGAAGTAATTCGTATCTTCATATTTCTTCAGAAATAGGATTATCATTTCATAGCAGTCAAAACAGCTAAAAGTTAAACAGTACATTTGCACATTGTGAAAATATTTTTAAAATCTTTGTTAGTTTAGATCTTCTAGGGTGCCAGTACTTACGAAGTAAAAGAACCTATTGGCTTCTTAAGTTTTGAATCTTCCAGTGCTATTCGTGTTCAATATTAGGTAGCTCATCAGCCAAAAAGGAGAAATTGATTCCCTCCGTCTCACTCCAATTTAAGATCTTTTGTTTTATCCAGCTAGCAATTTAAGTCCTTGTGGTATCTTCTTGCATTGTTTTTGCTTTGCTTTTCTAGAATGCTGGGGTTTTTTGCAGAAGTCTTTCAAAATCATCAAATTTAATTTAGTAATGTAATTTACTGAATACAGTTTTCCTAAGTTGTCTTTCCTATATGCCCAAAGGTGTGAGTGTTCCATGTGGCCCGCATGGATACATACTTGCCCTGTGCAGCAGTGATACACAATTTAGTGGGCGCTGGAAAAGCTTAGTGATACGGAAGTTCAAAGCCAGAACAATAAGCTGAATGCCAGCTTTAATAAAGTGCGTGGGAGAACGGTGGTGATTTCAAAGACTCACCAGTGCCTACAGTGTAAACGTTGCAGGTAGATTCTAATTCCAGTTTCTGTAAGTTGAATTGCCTTTGAATTGGAACATCCTCGTGTCTTTTTGTGTGTTTTAGTAGCACGAGTTCTGCCCTGAGACCTCTGTCTTGTCTGCCAAGTTAGAGATAGTAGCACTTCCCATCCCTCTATCCGTGGGAGGACTATGTATGTTTTTGAGATGGATGCATTTCAGGACTGTAAGAAGTGACTAGTTGTTTACAAAAAAAAGAGTGTCAAATATATTTTTTTGTCAAAAGTAAAAGGTAGGCAAGCAGATAATAAACTGTAGAACCTAGATTTCTTCTCTTTCAGTGAATATCTTGTTGAAAAGAATTCTGTGGTTGTATTGAACCAGGGCTGGACTTTTCTCCCAATTGGATTCAGTAAGATTTTATTGGCTTTATTTATGAACTAATGCTGTTAGTAGTGTTCCTCCAAGTTTATTGCTAGGTGGAAAAAAACAGCTTTGTTAAAGTACAGCAAATATTTCTTCTTGCACAGCATATCTCACTAGCTCCCTGAAAGCTGGCAATCGGGTTTTCCTCAAATCCTATAGACAAAATGACTCAAAATGAAATTCTTTTGGAGTTGTCTCAAACAGCATGGTGCAGACTTTGGTGTTTTAGTAAAGATTCGGTGTTAAGCTAGATAAGCTTTTGCTTAGACTGCTTATTATTAAAAATGGTCTAACAGTCCACTGCTGGGGAGGTTTTTGATTTTTATGTGTGGAGGAGGAAATGTTTCATGTGATGAGAGCAGGATAAATCTAAAGGTTAAGATTCTTCTGTGACCATGATGCATAAAAAAGGGGAGTGATTACCCATGGTAAATTTTTAATAAAATGTCTCACTGTTGTGGTGGTTTTGACATTGGGAAAGGTTTTGTGGAAAATATGAATGGTCAGAATTGGCCACCAAGGCTGACTTGCGATAGCGAGCTGTGTTGTAGAGTAGTGCTCTACAGCAGGGAGCCAGCCAGCGCCCCTCCATTCTCTTCTGCTGCCCATATAGGAAAATATGCTCTTGCGGTACATGAAGTCATCTTGTCCTGAATTGTAATAAAGGTTGATGATATGAAGATTGCCATTTCTAGATTTTTTTCGTTTAACTTTTGGAGTATTTGTGTGTGAGAGGGACGTTCAGAAAGATATGTATGTCTTATAATTTTAGTTCTGCTTAAACTTTTGTAATCTGTGCCATAGACATTAGTGAAAGGGGGCTTTGGCCCCAACTCCACTGGGAATTTGCTCACCTGAGAAAGACAAGCAGGACTTGGCTCACCATCAGCATTCTTCTGTTTGATTCCTTGTTGACCATTTCAAAATATTTGGTTTGAGCCCTTTTGTTTTATTTGGCTTCATCTGCTCCCCTTCAGCCAATTCCCCTGGTTCATTAAATAGATCTTGGCACTGGTCCTTGGCCACAACTGAGAAATGTGCAATGCAAATTCAGGAAGAGGAACAAAGGTGTCATAAAGATTGCTGTGCGTTGCCTTTGTCCTGCTAGATATCAGACTAGTCGCCTGGCATAATAAGAAAGCCGGTAGGCTATTCTTACTGCAGTGGTTACCAGTCACTGTACAACATGTTTTTTACAACTATTATGTTTCATGAATTGTAGCAATAATTTTTATTCCAGTTACAGAGAAGAGCTGTGCATGTAAAGGCCCTTGCCTTTAGTACTACTCTTTTTATGTCCCTGTGGTGGCGGATGGAACATGTGATCTATAAAAATTTTTTGTGATATCGCTGTACCGTAGGTTAGAGAAAAACTGGGCTACTGTGTGCGATAGACTAAAATAAAGTGTGTGTGTGTACACCTGTACTTCTCTCCTTAGTCTAACTGATTAAGTTACTTCAATGAATTCATCATTTCAAGGACTGTTGCAGATGTACAAAAGAAAAGAAATAGTAAAAAATGTATTTGGAGCCCAGTCTTCCTTAGCATCCTGAAACTGGTGGAACTAAAGGGATCTGAGAACAAAATATGGTCTTAAGCCCCTCTTTTCCTGCTTAAAAATACCCTAACATTTAGGAACTCACTGTATATTTTGTGCAACTCATTAGATTTACTGCAGTTACCAAGGCATTAATACTAATGCCTTATCTTCTAATCTTTGCAGTAGTGTCATATTTTCTGTTGTCACCAAAGGTGCCAGCTGGGACCATTTTATTCAGGTGACTTCAGCACTTAAGAGTTACTGATTTTTGGAAAAACTGGTCAGTTATTTTGATACCTGATGAGAACTGATGTCTCTTGAAAAACCTTTCCCATGGAACCAAATTTAATGCTAAATTACAGGATGTTATCTCGGAACCCCCATACTTCTGCTGTAAATCCATTAATTTCACTGGGGTTATTCCATTGTACGTTGTCAGTTAGAGTATATTTGGCCATGATGTGAATGCAAAGCTGACTTGACCTTTGGTCTTACGACTTGTTACATGTGTACTTAGCCATGCTGAGAGTGCTTTCTCATCTGCTTTCCTCTGATTGCCTCTTACAGGACAAAAAGTACTGAAAGTAATTTTTCTAGATATACAGCAGATAAAAGATCAGAAATGTCCCCCCTGTCCCAATCGAAGAACTGAGAGATTGCTCAAATGTAGCTAATTGTTCAACTTTGAGCTGGGGAAAACTGGTATCGGATACAGAAGTAAAAGATTTTAGAGGGGTAAACAAATGCCTGTGAGTAACTAAGACTTGCAGCTCAAAACCTAAGTTAATACCTGGAAAGTTGTCTCTTGTAATATGACAGAAAAACAGTGCTTTAAATATGTCTTTAATGTACTTAATGCACAACATTCGTGTTTAAATGTAGAGGGCTAATAGCTTAAAACATGAGTTTAACTTCACAGTCACGGTGGTAAGTACAATTTAATGGAGTGCTAATAGGTGGATACAGCTCAGTAGCATGAAGGGTATGAAGAGAAGACTCCAGGAGGAGGGCTGTGTGGTATGAATATTGAGCTTACTGTCCAGGAGTAACAAAAAGCTGAATTCTACTTTTTCTCAGCTTTGGGATTTATTATGAGAACATGAATATTTACAAATTCTAGTCATTGTTTCTAAATTCTAAAATCCTGGAATCGTGTATATTCAACTGAAGATGGGCCTCATAAGTCACTTAGCCCATCATAGCATCACTGGCTAATTCAGGTTGGAGGGGACCTCAGGAGGTCTCTTTTCCCCCACCTCCTCAAAGCCTGCCCCAGGCCGTGTTGCTGAAGGTTTTATCCAATCTAGACTTGAAAAACACCCAGGATTGGAATTGCACAGTCTTTCTGAGCAACCTGTTTCGCTCTCTAACTCTTCTCTTTGTGAAAAAGCTCTTCTTTACATTCAGGCTGAACCTCGCTTTTTTCAATCTATATTGGTTCTTTCTTGTCCTGCCACCATGCACCACCATGAAGACCCTGGCTTTGTTTTCTCAATAATCTCCTCGCTGGTGAAAAGGTTATTATGTCCCCCTGAAGCCAGGCTAACATTGCTCCACAGAGTATATTTTTCTAGCGCATAGCCTGACTTGGCTCTACGGATAGCAAGAGCTTTATCTTTCACTGCTTCCCAAGAGAATGTAGCGCATCGCTGTCAGGAAATTATTACCAGTACTCCTCTCATGCATTCCTTTCTTGATTTCATCTTCTTACTTTGTTTAAAATGAGCATAAATGCTATGATCATATTGTTAAACAAGTTTTTAGTGGAATGGATAAGTGATCGTGGCCAGTAGTTAACAGAACTGTGTATAAACAAGTGACTAACTACGGTCAGAATCAGAGCTACTAAATCAAGGAAAATGAATGAAAGACTGAAATTCTGTGTCTAAATCTGATCTGCTGGCAATTTTACACTGAGGAATCTCTGTTGACTTCCACTGCATTCCTGTTTCTAGTTTGAGAACTAAAAAAATTCTGTTATATCCAACTCCCAATGTTGGGCAGTCCGTATGGAGTAAATAGGGATGAATGATCCCCTGCATCATTTTATTGATGCATTCTGAATTATCTTAGTTTTCAATTTAATGCAAAGTTTTGTGGATATCCTTTGTTGCTGCATTTTAGTTGTGTTAAGTATTTTTAGGTAGGTATTAGGAAAAGAATTACTGTTTTAAAAAAGGGGAAAAAACACAACAAACCTGTAGAGTGTGGTAGATGATATACTAGATGAGAGATACTGGTTTGAATATTTCCAGTGGTGGTAAATGGTGCTCTGATGTCCATTCTTTTGATTGTGCTCTTACACTGCATTTGACAATATGCCAGGCCTGCTTTTTAAGCAACGAGCTGTGGCCTTGGTGCATCTGCGGTTGTGTTACATTTGGAGCAGACCTTCGTATTAATTGGTAACGCAGGGAAAATTCTTTCGTGTGCAATTTTTTTTTCTTACAGGAAGAGTTTAAAAAACAAAACCTCTTGTAAAAATTCCACTCTCTACCAAAGAATTTTCCAGGTGCTTATCATCGAAGGGCGAGACTCTGAGAAAAGAACCTTAGAAGGTTACGAACCCCTGCGGAAGTGGTAACAGTGTACAAAGGACTCAATTCTTGCATATCCTGTTTTCTGGAGTCTTAGGAGAAACTATGTTGTATAGTATTTAAAGCAAAGGAAAATCACATTCTTAATGCACTTATTAAAAACAGTCACTTGGATGTTTTTTAATGATCATTTCATAGACTGGGTATAGGAACATGGCTGAGCATTTCAAGCAGCCTCCGTGAATGTGTATTAATGAAATCTTGGAGCAGTTTGAAATTGGGTGTACCAAAGGCATGTGTACTCCAGTGAGCAGCTGTCTCTGGTGGTGAACTAATCTGGTGAGGGGAAAAATTGTGTTAGAGAGAATCTTTACAATCCAAAATCAAAATCTTTCACCAGCATTGAGAGAGATTTATTGTAACCCAACATTTTGTACTACAGAGGAGTGACATTTAAAAATTTTTTAATAACAAGCCTTTAAATGGCTGAGAAGGAGAGGGAAAAGAAAAAGATGTGAAATGGAAGATTGGAAACAGCAGAGAAAATTATTTAAAGCACTTTGACATCCATGAAAGATTATAAAGACATCCTGAATGTACAATGGGGGGTATGCAAAAGGTGCTGGAAGGAACTTCCGCCAGACTTTCCTTTAATGCCTCTACAGAATAACAATGAAGTAATTCTTTACAGAATGCCTCTTTCCTGAGTTCTTCAGCTGGCTCAGCCAAAGGGTTTAGGAATGGATTGGTTCCCGTGAGCAGAAATGCCAAATATATCTCTGTTTGGATAGACTGTGTTGAATGGGGGACAAAAGGCTTTGGACTGCCTTGTGTGTACCTGCTACTGTAGACGCTGGTCAGTGTTTCAATCCTGGGTTCTTTGTTACTAGGACAGGAAAAAACGTGCATCTGTATTGCTTTATTGCCCATAATCACTGTGATATCCCTTTCATTCTTTAAAAATTAGAAGCTGTTCATAAAGCAAAATCATTTGAAAAAGTGTATATCCTGTATAAATGCAGTCCCTGAGTAATGTGATAGTTTTTCTTTTCCAGTGGAGTAGATTTTGCTTTGTTCTTTGCTGCTAGTTTTCTCTGCTTGGTTAAAGAAGATGTCAAGAGGTAGTTCAGGCCAGTGAAACAAATTCTTTTCTGCAGCATGCGTATCAATCACTAAACCCTTTTGTAGGTGCTCATCTGTAAAATAGCACAGCACCTTACCCACTTTTGCAAAATATTTTGAAAGCACAGTGTAATTTTAAGGATTTCTTTACTTGTGTCCCAATAGATGTGCCTTCCTCATCTGTGATGAAAATCTTAATTTTGTCAACACTTTCATCTCTTTTGAACACTTTGAAAGATCTCAAACGTTCAATTTCTCTTGGCTCACCTTACACATTAATTGAATACACTGAAATTCATTGAGAACGATGATTCAAAATATGCTTTTGCATTCTACCTAAGCACTTTGAGTTGGATCTTATGGACATTCAGTGCACAATGTACTTACTTCCTGTAAATTTATTTAATTCCATTCCACTATATTATTTTGTTGCTAATATAATGTTTCCCATTTTTTTTAGGGGAAAAAAACCCCATCAGGTAATGATATGGAATTCCCTCACTGTTTTGAATCACTGTTTCTCACTGTGTCTGTCTTTTGGACTGATGTTCAGCCTACTACAAATAGATGTAAATCCATTGAGTTCAGTGAGGCTGGCCCTTTTTACGCTGGCTGCAGACCTCTTCTACTCTAGCCACAGTATCGCTCCTTGCATTTGTGTGAGTACAAGAAGGTGCAGTAACAGACACTATAGGCTGCAAGCTTAAAAAAAAATCTTTAAGAACCTGTGAACTGTGAATTGTGTGCTCAGATCCCATAGCTTATGAGGTGAGGTTTAATCTAAGTCTAAGAACAGAATCTTAGATATTCTGTTGTCCGTATAGAAGTACAGACGTTCACAATGGACATTGTGAGATGTTGCAGACGCTGTGTGCCTCTGGATTAAAAATATTTGTAAGGCAAGTGGAACAAGTGTAAAGATCTTTGTGCTAGTCCCTGGGGTAGTGTTAACTTGTATTGCCAAACCATTCAAAAATTGAGATCTGAGCTCTAATCATGGAAAGTCAGATGCTGAATCATGGTGCAGTCTGCAGACCCAAGAGCAGAATTTTGCCTTTAAGTTTTTAAAAAAACTAGCTAGACAAATGGAGTCTTCCAGTATAATTTATCCTGTAATTGCATAGTGAAGATATAATATATAAACCAATACTGAAAAATGTGTTCCTTTAAATTATTTATTTTTTTACTGGAATACTGTGAAAGCATCATTTGGTACATCATGTACTTTAGAGAATTTGTGTCCTTCTCATAGAAACATAATGCTTTTCATTTTCCTTAACCGTTTTCTGGAAAGTAATTTGTGTCTGTACACTTGTGGCTTACAGAACAAGGCTGGCATGTACATAGCTCTTCTGGGAGCATGGCTCAAAGGCCTGCCCTGTGTTCTGTGCTCATTCTGCACTTGTCCTGCCAACCATGCTGCTGCTTCATTTGTTCTATGCAGCAAGTTTAAAATCTCATCATATTTATGGTCCTCATTTGTCATTATGTCTCCCAAGTCAACCTCCTATTAGTGACTTCACTGCTTCTGCCAGTTCCTTAGGTGGAGATGGCTTAAATGGGTGTAACCAAAATGAAAAATGTAGCTAAATTGGGTGATTCAGAGTAGGATGAGATAATGTGGCAACTGGTGCTATTTTAAGCATTCTCTGTGTTGTTTGTCTGAATGTATCAGGCACTGAAGAAAATAAAATGGTAATTGTGGTCCAGTTTCTCGCATACATAGTCAGGTTGTAAATCAAAAAATCTGTATTATGGAGCTCTGAAATAAAGAAACACAGGCGAATTTACAACTCAGGACTTATCTCTTATCCAAAATGTATCGGAATGAAGAAAACCATGTTCCTCTCAGAAGAGATAGAAAATAATATGGTTAAGTACGGTGTCTTTGAAGCGTTTCTGTTATGCCTTCTTACTATGCTTCTGCTTTCTCTACCCCTAGCTTTCTTTGGAAAGTACCTTAATGAATACAATGGCTCCTATGTGCCTCCTGGCTGGAAAGAATGGGTTGGATTACTTAAAAACTCTCGATTTTACAACTACACGCTCTGTAGAAATGGAGTGAAGGAGAAACATGGATATGACTACTCCAGGGTAGGTCCTCTTAATTTATTTCTATTTTTTTAACATTTGGACATGACTGCAAGAAAGCTCCGCTTTATGGTTTCAGTCTAACTAAAGAATTCTTTTTGTACTTGAAAGCTGCTACGTGTAACGTTAGCAACGTTAGCTACAACCCAATAGGCATCGTGGTTGGACTTTTCCTTATCTTCCGTTCTGGGAGGGTCACGTTACTGAAAATATTATTACCAGCAATGGAAACAAACCAAATGTCTGAGACTGTAGTATATATTATGAGCTGAAGATGTGAAAACGGATTTAAATGCTGCATGGTAACTCTTTCTGTGCTTTGTACTTTAATTATTGTGTGCTGAGTCTGATTGTCATCTATTCCCCTGGTATAGAACTGACTCCAGTGGAGTTACACAAGCGTAAATGAGATAAGAATCCAGTTCCCTCCAGGTAGACCCATCTTTTTATGTTAGTTTAAGGAACTTGTTTCACAGCCATAACATGATGGAAGTTCATAATATCTTGGTGTATCTTCTGATAATTCTGAATGAGTGGAGAATTTAACTATTAAATGTATATCTCCCTGCACTGTTACAGGCGCATATGTTTCCTAATATCCTTGCAAGGATGTTATACCCTGGCCAAGCTTACCTAAAATGCTTGGTAATCATTGTCAAATGCAGTATCATTTTCTTCCTCATCCAGCACGTGTTACGCTCAAGCAGTTACCTGCTTGCAGTCAGGAGTACGTTTATTTCAGCCAAAAGTGTTACCTTTCCAAAGGAACCAGCTTTTGTGAATTCCTAAAATGGCCTGAATTGTCCCTGAAGTATGTTGATAAATAAATTTATCTATAAACTGCTGTAGTTTAAGTAGTGTATAACTTAGGAAGTTGACTCACTCTGGAGTGATACTAATTTGTAAGGTGTATTTGCTTAACAGGGATTCGGTTTGCTTTCTCTTATTGAGCACAAATCCTGCCGCTGTATTTGTGTTTCATTAGCAGGGTGTTCACAGTCAGTTTTTCCTTTAAAAGGGTGATGTCTGTGTGATTTCCTCCTTCCCCTCCCCTAATTGCCATTTTTAATTAAATGTACTTTGTGTTGAACGATAAAACTTAACAGGCTTCTAGGGTTTTCTTTTTCTATTACCAGCTGCTAAGGGGAAGGGGCAACTGATGTACGGAATTATTCATCTTTTATTTCCCCTCTGATCTATGAAGAGTGAGAGAGCTAATCTTTACAGCCATGTACCAAAAATGTTATGATGGAAATATATCCTATGTGGAACAATGTCAGGCAAATGATTTCGCAGGGCAGCGTTCCCTGTTGTACCAAGGAGCCAACAGGGAGCTTCATGTTCCAGTGTCCTCAGCTCTGTTTTGTGTATGCAACACTTGAAAATGTTTAGGTTTTCATTAGGTTTAGTTTTTCTTACCAAGTTTGGTAATAAATAAATAAATAAAAGTCTGATGAAAATATAAATGTTTTGATAATCTTCATATTCTTACATAATCTGCAGCTATGGTAATAAACAGATGATAGTGTGCAGAGCAACAGCGCTTGTTGATGTTAACGCTGGAGTTCAAATGAACAAACAGAAGCTAAAATACAAGACTGCTTCTCTTTCTTTCCTGGCATTTTTGTTGCTGGAAACTTAATTTTCCAGCAATGAACAGTATAATCAGATTAATTTTTAGCCCTATCTACTTGACATAGTTAATATTAATTATGTATCAGTGGAAAACTAGAAAAAAACCATTACTGATTCTGTCCTCCAAAGCGACCGCCAAGCACTTACCCTCTGAAAATCAAATCTTTGCAAATTCTTTCAGATTTTCTAAAAGGATATATTCTACTTTGATTTTTCTTTTTCAGTTTCTGGCAACTTTCTTAGATAAATTTTTTGTTTTGTATGCATTCGCACGGTCTACTACAACCCTACAATCCGGAGCTTTAAAAAGAAAAGAAATCAGTTAAGGGAAATGTTTGTGTTTGGTCTTTTGGCCTGGCAAACACTTGCAACGTTGAATTTGCATGATTTTCACTTTGGCCAGGTGAAAACCTTCATCTTCAGAAGGAAGTTTGAAAACTATGCTCGTGTAATGCCTAACTCAAAAATGAGTTACACGCCTAAGAAAGTGATAATCCAGCTTAAAGAACAGGCACGTTTTAGATAAATGCAAGTGCGTTTTTGTGAGCCCTCCAGTATTCTCTCTCAGCTATGAGTATGGTCTCAGGTATTGAAAGTATGTTCAGAAGTGAGTTTTCCTTTGGTCTGGCTTATCGTACATTCTCCCTTTCCCTGCATATGCTCATGAATGGAGGCCCTTCAGTTGATTTTGATGGAATTATGCCCGTTTACACCTGTTTCATGAGTGACATTGTCATATCAGTAACAGTCATAAGCACGGCAGTTTCATAACATGCACATCTCATTGGGACCAATGTGTAAAATTATAAATGGAGACTTTGCCAGCCTTGTTCTGGGATACACAGGAAATAACTTGGGGAAGTAAATACAATCCATGAAAAAGGCTTCCTTTGATGAATGATAAGCTGACATTGGCAGCGGTAAAGAGGAGCAAGTGTCTGAACCAGGGACAGAAAGCTGTATGTCAAAGGAGATGCAATACAGTACGTACCACATCTTGTACTTGTTCACTTGACCAGAGACAGACATTATGTCTGATTTTTACATTCAGCTGTGACGTGACAGTTATTATTTTGTGTTTTAAAGGTGCAGTTTCATATCCTACTCATGTTTGAGGGTTATTTATATTTGCATTTCCTGTGACGCAGCCTAAGAGAGAACATGGCTTGTCTTTAAAAATACTGTTTTCAATCCATATAGCTCCAGCAGATACCAGAATAACGATAACAATGCTTGTAAGAAAATAGAAAGATAGTCCATAACTTCCAAAGGAAGTTTTTTTAAATTCTCAGCAATTTATTTGATAGAGCTATATCTATTAGATTGTTACTGTGTCTGTAATATTGAATGAAATTTTTGGTCCAATTAACTCAGCATCTTCTGGCGTTAGTGACCTCTGGTTCAGAGGGAGGTTAAGAAAAGTGAACATCAAGCCATTTGGATTTTCAAAGCACTTTTATGATGTAAGGTCAAACTATATACCTTGAAGATATTGACACTGAAATGCAAAGAAATTGACCTGTAATTTTCTATTTTTTATATTGATACCTGGTCATTGTATTTAGTATTGTTATCTTCATAATGTGATTACATACTCTGGGAAGAAAGAGTCCTATTTGATCTTTTTTAATGTCATTCATTTCTGAGAGGGAGCTGTTGCTTTTCATATTTCTAGGCAGTGAAGAAAATTATTTGGTTTTAGGTTTTGAAGTTTTAACATCTGTAAATGTTTTAGGTTTTGAAGTTTTAACGTCCCTCCTCCTCCCATTCTGAGTGAAGTGGCTTCTTTTTTCCTGTTTCGTGTGATACCTCAGACCTCCCCTTCCCGTCTCACCCCCCATCTTGAAATTATTTTTCAAGTATCTCATTATACTTTTACTTCTACTTGCAGGATTATCTAACTGATCTGATTACCAATGACAGTATTACCTTCTTCAGAATCTCAAAGAAGATGTATCCTCACAGGCCTGTACTGATGGTTATAAGCCATGCTGCTCCTCACGGCCCTGAAGATTCGGCCCCTCAGTACTCACATCTCTTTCCTAATGCCTCACAGCACATGTAAGGAAAGATAAAACCCTTTCATTTCCAGGTTCAGGAGTATAGAAGTCCTGGGTACCTCTGGGGGAAAAATGTTTGCTTTATAATACTGTTGGTGCGTTTGTCACGAATACTTTAGAAGAGTTTCGAGATTTATTTTGTTTTGCCTCTTCAGACTAGTACAGGTATCTTGCAAATGACTACTGTGTCTAGAACTCAGAATTGTAGCTCACCGGGATAAATGGAAAGATTCATGTTGAATTCATTGGACTTTGTAACAACCTATTTGGGAAGTAAAGCACTGTTTTACTTTGAGCAGAGGGATCAAAATCTGGTTCTTGGTCTGTAATGTCTTCAGGGGAAGAAACTCTACCTCCCTGTCCTTATGTATAAACTATATTATTTTATGGGTATTACTAAAAATCACGTAGTATGCAATACTTGTTACTCCTGTTTCATATATGGAGAGAAAGGAAATAAAGGCCTGCAGCACCAAATCAGCCAAGCTATTTCTGAATGAGCTGGTATGTCTGTACATGACCCAGTACAATGTCTTGAACAGGTCCCAAGAGCAGTATCACCCGGTTCCTGAGTTAACATGTTCATAAGCTCCAAGGTGAGATGGTTCTTGTTAATAGCACAGAAATATTTTACAGGTACAGCTCTGTAATGCTCCATTACAGGCATCTCCTCGCGTGCTGATAAAATGAATGGTTCTCCCAAATCACCTTTTGGCACAACTGAAAACTTTCCAATATTTTTTTCTAATTACAGGCTTCATGCATTCGTTGGTGTTCAACATTTGTAACTTTCTTCAAGTGCTCCCCCCACCCTTTTTGTTTTTTTAAGGGGAAATCTATTTTATTTTGGATTTGTGAAGGAACTGGGAACTAATATTAATCAACTGGTAGCCAAAGCTTCCTCAGGACTTCTCCAAAGTCCAGTGAAATCCATTTGAGTTTTTTCACTTTATTTAAAATAGAGCCTGAGAGAAAAATCTTCCTTTGTTCTATTGTCTAGGTATTGCGTAACTTAGAATTACATATTTCATTATTTTGTGCTGTGCCACCGAAGAGAATCTGTGTCCTAGATCTACAGCAATGCAATATTTCGTGGTTGTTTGCTGTCTTATGCTCATTTATTTTCTTTGAAATTAAAATTACAGAAATGCCAAATGAGCAACTTCCTAGAGCTTATACCCACTATTGACCTCAGTCTTATTAGAAGTTCCTGTGGAAGGCATTCATATCTCAGAGATGATAATCATTTATCAAGCAACGTTCCGTAGCAATTTAACTATGCTAGGCGAATGAAAAGGAGTAGAAGAATTTGAGCAATGAAAATATAAACTACATCTATTTTTTTCTTTTGCTCATAGTTTAATTTTTTTTCCACACAAACTAGGTTTATCTTCCTGATTATAAAGTAGTTACACAAAACTTTTTATTTGTAGGTGACTTTTCTTACAATTATACAGGAAGTGTCACTTTGTGGGAACAAGTTTTGTTTGTAAAGAAACAAGTTATCTTATTAGATTAAGGAAACTGTGTTTTACTTTGGGATATGAAAATAAAATAGGATTTTAAGTACATCTTGTGCAAAGAAACTGTCAATCTTATTCTAAACAATCTTACCAGGACTACATAATAATAATCTGCAAGGGTTTTCATTGGCCTAGGTTTAAGATTAAATGTAAAAATGCAGAACGTGCACCATTCCCTCACTGTATGTACAAATTAGTTCTCTACTTTCCATTTTTTCCCTTGTTCCCACATTCCAGGGGATCCCTCAGTAACAGATAAATCTGTCAATGATAAAGAGATGCGGGCAGTTCTCCCTGTTTTGTTGTCATGTGGATGTGGTAGGGAAGGATCAGAACACAGGTAGGGCACTTCTTACGAATTGCCCAAAAGCAGTAAGCACTACCCTGAACAAAGTCCTTGCGCAGCCCTGGAAGCAGAAGGCAGTAACCACTGGTGAAGTCTGCAAGTAGATTGTAGAGCTATATCCACAAAGCAAAGCGAAGGTGTGACTGCAGTGCTTACGCTGGTTGACATACATACTGCATCGTGTAGCATTGCTAACAATAGCTAAAAGTGAGTGGTACGGATTTTAGCATGGACTGACAATCAGAGTACTTCTTTGCTTGGGAAGTCTAGTATGTACTTCTGTTGCTAATTTATGCTGCTGTTCTCTTACTTCTATTATTACATGTACTTGCTGGCATGACCATTCCGCCCTATACTGCAGTCTCTCTCTGTCTCGGTCTGTAGAGCTCCTTATCATGTGCATCTGCAGTCTTTTCTTGTTTGAAAATTATTCACATCAACCAGCATTCACGTAGCAAATCCCCTAGGCTGCATGGCTGGTTTTCCTTTTTTACTGCCTATACTGATAGCTGCAGAGAATGCAACAATGCAACAGCTGGGCAGTTTAACAGCAATCAGAAATGTTATTTCTACAGAGGGCACATTTTACCACACATCTTTTCCAAGGTCAAATGCAATCAGACTAGGACTTATCTTCTGAGTACATTTGAAGAGGTTATCTTAACCAGCTTCTAGGAATGTTATATTTGTGTATTTTTCCCATAAGACAGACAAATCTGTTAAGTGTAAGAGGGTTACATTTGTAGTAATCAAAGAAAATCACGGGCTTTGGTTGGATTAAACAGCGGGAGGTTTCAAATCAGCCAGGAAATCACAAAGTAAGCTGAAAAGGAGTTTGCCAAGCATTTTTGATTCATTCTGGGCATCACATAGCAACAGTTTCCATAACTGTCAGCGTTTTCAAAGAAGCAATGTCATTATTTCAGCCACAATAACATTCTGAAATTCAAGAGGCTATTAACAATACAGAGAGAATAAACACCAGCCCTTTCCTCCCTGTATGAAGAAGCCTCCATTTGCCACCTACATGCGTTTTTCAGATAGCATCTAACAGAGGGAGGCTTTCGGCATAGAACATTTCACTGTCAGATTTTTAATTTCATGTTTATATTAAAACTCTTAAGATTACCTGTCATATTCAAAGAGACCTTAGATACACAGTATTTTGAGGAGAAGCTTCAACTTATATTGCTATTGTTTATCTTAATAACTTACCCTGCTGCATACACAAAACCAACAGTAGATATTTGCCAAATAGGAGCTGAATTTATCAGGAAATTGTGTGTTGGGAAGAAGAAAATAACTGAATATCTGCTATTTTTTCCTGTGTTACTGTGTCACCCTCTTGTCTTGCACATTTGCATAGACTGAGTTTATTGCTTTGAATGAAAAAAGGAAGCCTCCACAAATCAAGAAAAGTAATTTTTAATATTTTAGACTCTGCAGGTGATGTGTTTGAGCCAGCGTATGAAGAAATTGACAAAGGTGGTTCTCAATCTTAAGTAATAACATTTTTTTTAGGAATTGATACCGTAGGTAAAAATAACATTTCTTGCCAATGTAAGCTATAATGTAGCTTTGTAGTGAGTTGGACATGATGCAGAGACTCAACATCATGGTAATGATATATCAAAATAAATATTTTCGTTAGATCCAGCTAACCTAGGGCAATCTAATTATGCACAGAAAAGCAATCTCTGCAACTGCCAACAACATGAAATTATGGACAATAAGTGATATTTCTCTTCATCACTTTAATGGTGTCCCAGGATTGTGAGAACTTGGAGGGGCAGCATGATTCCAGGAGCCATTGAATCCAGCTCTTGGGATTTTTGCAGGGACTTTATTAAAGTTTCTGGTTATCACAAAGGAGATGATGGTTGGAAAATGTCTGCAAAATACAGTCCTATTTCCCCTCACCCCTGCTTTTCTTGGCAAGTCTTTAAAATCCAGCTGTGTGTCCTCTTCTGCTTGCTATGAGCTCACATGCAGCATGATACCACTAGGTAGGATGTCTGTGCTCCTCTAAGTACATCAATCTGAAAGTATTCAAGTAGCCAGTCATGTTGAATTCAAAAAAGCCATTGAAGAATATAGAACATTTTCAGCAAGTTCTATGGTTATTATTAAACAGCTTGCAGAAACCATAATATTTGGTGCTAATGTGGGCAGAGCGAAAGCAAAGCAATTACGTGAGTAGGGACTCTATAGTACATGCTTCATCCAGATCGTATGTGTGGAGTTAGACCTCTGAGGTTAGTCTTTTGGCCTTGAAATGTACCCATGTTTGTCTGAAGACACTGCAAAAACAATGTATGTTTACTTTTTTTAATAGATTTTATTCCCCACAGAGTTCTTCTCTTTCTCCCATGTTTCATATAGAACATAAAATTTTAAGAAAGTAAATCTAATATTTGCTTGTCCACCTCAGAGAGTTAGTCCTATAGTGTTGATTAAATAGAAGTTATTGGTAGACATCACTATGACTTTTTTCTATACTGCTAAAACATTCTGGTTTTCTCTCTGTTCCTTAGCACTCCCAGTTATAACTATGCTCCAAACCCAGACAAGCACTGGATAATGAGGTATACGGGTCCCATGAAACCTATACACATGGAGTTCACTAACATGCTACAGAGAAAGCGCCTTCAAACCCTCATGTCCGTGGATGACTCTATGGAGATGGTAAGATTAGTAGTCACTTTTTTTGGCTAAACAGGTTCTTGTTTCTTGAGTTAAGATCCAACCTGTGCTGCATATGAATATAAGGGGGAAAGGAGGAGGAGGACTGCATCAGTTTTTTAATAGTTTGTAATCCTCTCACCTCTGAGGATTTTGTGTCTCTATTCAATGTGTAAGGATCCTCATCTCCTAAAGACAGGTACCGTGAGTTGGGTGGTGAGCGAGCTGATTTGTTGCCACAGAGCCACTACTGATGAAGGGGAAGAGGGAGGGATCACCTGAGAAAATGTGCATCATAAATGTTAAGACTGTATCACCTGGTAGTGAAAACTCATCCCACAAACTTCTGGAAATAACCACCTACCTGTGGGCCTGTTTTGATCCTCTAACACTGAGTTTCTGAGAGAGAACAGCAACAGCAAAAAGAGATGCTACAGGAGTCCTAACTAGAATGATCCCATGGTAAAACAGGCCCAGGATGTTAAATGTTAGAAGTAAATAAATATATAGGTAGATTATTTTTTTTTAATTAAGTGTGAATCGTGTAATAATGAAATCTCTTAGTGCAAGCTGGGTGTCTTGAACAGAAACGTCTGAATTAGCTAAAAGCTACTCTGAAAAAGAATGGGTTTCCAGTTGTAAGAGGGCAGATTCAAAGGTGTTGCAATTTACTGCTTATCTCTTGGCATTCTTATTCAAAAAAGGTAGAACATATAAAGTAAGAGGAGTCCTGTAAGGCAAAGATGAGATTATCTGGATGGCATTGCATCAACTTGCTAGTAACGTCTTATAATTACTGATTCAGGCAAGCGTGAGTTCTGCTTCGTATTAATGGACCTGCTTAGATGGATCAGATACCAGCATTAGGGGAGATTGGCTGTTTTACTACATTATTTTGATTTTCCATTTAGTAAAATGATTTCACTTTGGGTGATTCACTAGAGAGAGGCAAAATCAGTCGGGTTGATTTATAGTTATATCGCCAAGTTAGCCCCATCTTTTCGAAGTGAATTATACACATCTAACGGTCTTTCAAAAATTAAAAATCAAAAACTGACAGGCAAACAAAACAACCCAAAAAAGAACCAAAAACCCACCCAAAACAAAACATTAACAACAGAATTTGTTTACTTCTTTGCTGATGTGTTCTGAATCTGTGTGAGGCACTACTTTGGTGGTGCCCCACTACCTCCTACCTTTGCAAGTGAAAATGTCACATAAAAATTCGTCTTTGGTGCTCAGGTTGGTACATTTCATATAAAGATTCTCATGTAAATCCATAGAAGCAACCACAAACAGAGTTAAAGCTCCTTTTAATTCTGGCTGTTAGTTCTCCAGCTAGTGAGAACGTACGACTGAGTGATATTTATCTGGGAGAGATTTTGCAAATATTCTGCATAATGGGGACTCATTTGTCTGAAGGCAAGATCGTTGAGTCTTGCGTAAATAAGTGTGAGATTCAAAATGCTGTCATTTTATTAAAATTGTTTGCTGCAGGAAAAAGATAAAAGCGGAGAGAAAATTTCAAAAGTGCTTATCACCTTGAAACTTTTCTCTCTGTTACCATATGTATTTAGTACTAGTGTGACAGCTCCCAGGCAAAATACTGAGCCCAAACACTTACGAAAATGTGTCATGCTATATGTATTTACCTTAAAATAGAAAACAAAAGTTTGCCTTGTAATAGCCACAGTATTCAGTTAATCAAATTATTATGTGATTATGGATTATTCACAATGGTTCATTGTGATATCTCAGTGCCATTCTGAACTGTTGTTATTTATTTGTATATTTGGCATATATGTATTTGTATATTAGACATAGGCAGAAAATTATATCCAGTATTCTCCATATAGTACTACTCAATGGAATGAATTTCGTATTTTGTTTTGCTTTTTTTCAGATTTACAATACGTTGGTTGAAACAGGTGAACTGGACAATACATATATAATATACACAGCAGACCATGGTTATCACATTGGGCAGTTTGGGCTGGTGAAAGGAAAGTCCATGCCGTACGAGTTTGATATCAGAGTTCCTTTCTATGTCCGAGGTCCAAATGTGGAGGCTGGGTCCTTGTAAGTTCCTGGCTATTGTATGTGTGTGTATGTAATGACCAGAAGAATCCTTTATGTTCACATCTCTAGTCGTATTGACCTGGATCCAGATAGAGGCACAAAGTTCTGCCTGTGCTGACTGACTTCCTGCTCACCTTGGCAGAAAAATATAAGTGCTTAAAGCAAAACTGATAACATGTGCTGATATAACATAGTCAAGGTTCTTTGCCATTGCCTTTTTGCTTGCGCAGATGTGCGGCACAAGGCACTACGCTTTTGTGGATGTAGTTGAAAGAGCCACTTTGAAATATGTCCTATCTAGGAAATGCTTATTTGCCCCCTTTTGAGGGATGCAAGTAATACACATAACCACGACATTTTCAAGGTAAAAAATACATTGTATAACGTTCACTGGCACAATAGATAATTATTGCTGAACGTTTAAGTGGAGTCACTTGTTTCAGTTTATGAAGAAGAATGTACATAATAGTTCATATATTATCATCCCCAAAAGATTCTTTCCAGCTCATCCTTTGAGATTACATGGTTAGGGCTGTTTGTTGGATGCACGCAAGCATGCAGAATATGACTGTTAATTAAAATGGTAGCTTTGATCAGCTAAGAAATTATGTAAATACACTTTCTAAGCAATTATTTCAATAGCAAATATTTGCACTTAAGTAATGATTTTGGACAGAGTGCCATAATTTGCTGCCTTTTATTTATATCAGTGTGCATGTTTTAGCATAATTAACACACACAAAGTCTTCCACACACGATTTTTTTTCTTTACCGCAGAGGAGATCTAGTGTGTAATACAGTAGCAAATATTTATTAAAAAAATCTCATTTCATTTGCTGGTTAAATTCACTGATTCACATTATCAATAGGCACAAAAATGTTAAGTTCTGTAGATAACTGCACTACGTGTCTAATTTATTTACAGCAGTTATACATGTGAAATAAACAATATTACTTCTCTAAAGAGCAGGGGAGGGATTCCTCAGGTGGAATTAAACATATTCCCTCAGCACTGAAAGAAGTTTGTCTGCAGCAGCACAGAATTTCAAGAGCTGGATTAGCCTTCTAAGAACATGCTCTTTCCCTTTGCAGTTTTTGGTCTTACTGGAGAGCGATGCTAATATGGCCCAAGTAAACTGAGATAGTTTTTCTGCAACATGCAGTGCTAGAGACCAGCCGCCTCGTGTCTGCTCTAGTTCAAGGGTCTTTACGCCCAGACATATGTAAAAGCTGTGAAACCTTCCCACTCAATTTTTATTTTCAGTGGCTTCTGAAGATGAAAAAATATTTCTGTTAGAATCAGAGGAGTCAGCGTGAGAGTGTCTAGCAGAACAGAGCCCATCACAGTACAGCAAATAGGAAGAACAGGATAAAATACCTCGGAGGGGGAATGTATCGGATAATAAATTGATCCTCCCTTTCAGCCTGATTTTCTTTAAATGGCAGAACTTCAATCATCCATGTTTTGTGTGAACCTTATGTTTTTCCTGCAGAGTAATTGTCATGACTCCCTTTTGATACCAACGAAGATTTAATAGCAGTCACGCTAGCAAGTCATTACTAAGCTCTCATTTCTATTACCAAATATGCTACACCACTATTATTAGTAATTAAAATCAAATTAGGTACATCAATTTAATTCATCATCCATGCTCTTGTCAGTGCCTGTTTGCTCGCTTGCTCAAAAGATGTAGTAATTTTTAAATGGTGTCTCATTAATGAGTGTGAATTTAGCAGCTTGCTTCTGTCCTGTATGTTGAGCTAGAATTCTGCGCTGACACGTATAGCCACCCAGCTGGTCCCATCCTTCCTTTGTGCCTGCAAATCATGGCATGGTGATTCTTTACATTCACTGCTGTAGAAGACTGTCTGTATAGCAGTCTGATCACTTTCTTTTTCTTTTTTTCCCATTTTTACGAAGTTGAGTGCCTTCCTTGATTTTTTTATTTTTTTTAAGAAATAAGGAAAAGAAATAGTACGCAGCTAATAAACAGTATGTATGTATGTAATATTGTGAATAATTACACAACACTGTCATAGACATATTTGAAATGAGTTTGTAAGGTTCAACATAAACTGAAAACACTTCTGCAAAACCAGACCCATAGTAAGACCAAGTCACAGGATTAGAAATTTGGGCATTTGTTCAGCTGCTGGATTCTGGACGGTGCAACTAGATGCTCTGGTGCTTGAACTCACTCATATTTAGCTGTGGCAGTTCAAGGGATTTGGGGACAGGAGCTCTCTGTACTACTCGGGAGTTGATGCCAGTGTTGTAACAAAATTTGAAATCAGTTTAAGTTCAAATATTGTCCCGTTAACTGTGGTGGCTGAGGACCATATGCCAGACTCTGCTAAGTAACAGGGCATGCCGCTTTGCAGGAAGGATAACTCTGCACTTGGGAAGAGTGATATTATTTCAATTAAAGCTGTGCCTTTATTTTCTCTCTCTCTTTTTTTTTTTTTTTCTTTTCTTTCTCCATAACTGCTTCCTCTGCTTTTTCTTTCCTGATCCCTTTCCTTTTTCTGTCTCACACTCTACATTAACAGCAACTTTTAGTTATTTAGTGTCTAGCAATATATTTCTCCTCATGTTCTTTTCAGAACGTGCTTGCTGAGATATGAGCTGAGGTACTTACTTCTATACCATATTTTGAAACAGATAAAGCATGTGCTACCTGCCAAATCTACTTTTTAATAAAGTCATCAGCATATTTGGCAGACACTTTGGTTCTATAAGATACCCAAGGAGTTTTTCCAATGCTTTCTCATGTTTTGAAGGAATTTTGAATGCTGTTTTGCAATAATTAACTAACTTTGCCTTATGAACTACTTTGTTTTCTCAGAAGTGCTCTGTGCTAAAGTTTTAAATCTTCATATTAATCCCTCTTGAGGTTATGCAACTTCCCTATATTTTACATTTTAATTCCCTTCATGGAAAGGAATTGGATTGTGTCCTCTCTTCTTCTTTGCAGATGTCACAAAATAAGCCTTTTCAGATCCGTGGTCTCTGTGGAAGAACTGGAGTTGCTTGGTATCGTTGCTTAGACTTTAAACCGGCTTCTTGTATGTGTTTTTTCAGGAATCCTCACATTGTGTTGAATATCGATCTCGCACCTACAATTCTAGATATTGCTGGATTGGATATTCCATCTGATATGGATGGTAAATCAATTCTAAAGCTTCTGGACTCTGAGAGACCAGTGAATAGGTAAGATATGGAAATGTGTGTGTAAACATGCACGTGTTTGTACAGGAGACTGAGCAAGTGTTCAGCACCATGCAGCAAATTTAAAGGAAAATATAATAAAATTACCATCTGTATGAGTACATCATTCACTGGAAAATCTAAAGGCCTATTTGGCAATATGTGACTGACTTCAGTTATTTATTTTCATTTTGTCAGGTTCATATACTAGCTATATGGCATATATGGCATCTGAATATACTAAACGTAATCTGTGTAGCAGCGAGAGGGCTACACGTGAAGGTCTTTAGCCACTTGAGTTATAGATTTTAAATGTCTCTGTGGCATCATTTGTAGCAAAGCATTTCATATTGAATAAATTGTAGAATAATTGAGTTGAAAGGATTGGTTGTGTATTAGACTATAATATAAAGACAGGCTAGCACTCAGAATTGAACAGTTATTATTTGAGACCTTCCATCAATACTTTCATTGGAAAAAGACTGGATGCTTGCTAGAGAAAATCAGCAGAAAAAGGGAAGAAGGAGATTTGCTTTACAAGTAGTTGGCTGGAGGGAGAGGGGGAAAAGAGCAGCTGCTTTAGAGTAGGATACTCTGGGGGTAGTGTGCAGGTTAAGAGCCCAAACTGGAGTCAGGAAATCCTGGTTTAATTTGCAGTCCTTTGTGATCAAGGACAATTCAGTTAATCCCCTGTGCCTTAAATATGCTTATGTTGGAATAGTTGTACTGTGTGAATCTGTTGTGGATTTTGTGCCTGTGAGAACAGACCTATCCTATGTTTGTTCGTGATTTGCACTGGAGAGGCATATGTGCCTGCTTCGTAAAGCTGGCTGTCCCCTTCTGCAGTTCTATGTAATGTTTCTCATCTGAATTGGGGGTGGGAGAGAAAGCTGGGGCATGACTTGATTACTGGTTTTGTGGAAATTGCTTCTTCCTCTTCTGGTTTCCTCCTAGGTTCCATTTAAAGAAAAAGATGAAGGTGTGGAGAGACTCGTTCCTAGTAGAAAGAGGGTAAGGAAAGCGTTAATCACAAAGCCCAGTCTTTTTAAATAGAAGGATACTGAATAGCTGAAGCCAAAGCAGCACTCCACCACAGACCTAAAGCCATTTAGCTGTGCCAGCAGGGACAGGGTTGCAGTATGCCTAATGGCAGTGATTGTGTGATAGGAGGGAATGTATGGCCTTTGCCTACAGCCTGCATAAATGTGCTGTTGGGGTGGGGGAAGGGGAGTTTTACTTGGATTGAAAGATGGGAAGGCATCCCGTTTTTCTTTAGGCTGCTGCCCTCCCCACCCCCTCCATGTTCCTGCTTGTATCATGGGAGTATGAATAGCCTTTCCTCTCTGCGTGTTCATCTGCTGGCCATTCCCTCTGCCTTAATACATAACATGAGGCATGAAGGGTTTGCAAAGTGCAGCCCTGTAGAGTGAGGAGGATATGGTCTCTTTATATCAACTGTTGTTACTGCCTGCCAGTCAGACCTGAAACACACTGTCTTGGTTCTGTATGTTTTTGTATGCCCCCTGAGAGCATGATATGAATAACTTTTGTGTAATCAGAGATGATGATAAGTGCTAGTTTCTACTGGACTATTAAGTTTTGGCCACCAGTGATGACCTGGTGACTTGGCAGATAGCCTCCTTCTCTGAGCCTTTTCAGCAAACTGTATATATATCTTGGAATTAATATTAATGCAAAAATAAATCTTCCCCCCAAGTAAACTGCTGCATAAGAGGGAGAATGAGAAGGTAGATGCCCAAGAAGAAAACTTTCTACCCAAATACCAGCGTGTGAAAGACCTCTGTCAGCGAGCCGAGTACCAAACGGCTTGTGAACAGCTTGGCCAGGTAAGGTGTTGAACCCCTGACTGAAAGTTAACACCTTAACTGTGACAGTGTCCTTCACCTTGTCGTCGATGCCAGCTTAGAAATCAAACGGCTTATTCTGTGGCCTTTGTTCAAAACTGTATTACAGCATTTATGAACGTGACTGTCAGTCAGGAAATTGCTGATTCAAGTGCCTCTGTATTGATTCCTGACTACTGTTAAGAGAACTGCCTATGCTGTTTTAACATTTTATTCCCCGAATCAAATGTGGTTGGGATTCATTGGTAATGAGAAGCTACAATGAACCTAACGGATTGTCATCCTCCCAATACATATAGCTCCCTTTGCTTTGAATTCTTAATTTAACTCATTTTGTTGTTATTATTTGGAATTACATATAATAATGGGAAACTAACATTCTGTGAATGTAATATATCCCTCCTCTTAACAAAAACGTACTGTGAAAACACACATGCAATTATGACTGCAGGCAGTCTATGTGTATCTGGGCACAAAGCTCATCGATTGTGTGTCATTTCTCTTGTTGTTGCGTAACTGTTGTGGGCAGATATGAAAATATGCTCACTTTAGATCCGAGTTACGTAGAAGAAATCCAGGGAAAAAAATTTAGAGTAGTATCAGTACATGATCTTGGCTCAGGACAAGGCTTTGCGAATTTACTATAGCAGTGCAAAGGCATAGCACAGCTATCTCCATCCTCTGGAAACATGGCAAAATTGACTCTGTGCCATTGCTTTCTCATCCAGGTACTGGTCAAAGTACCCCCTTCCGATGGCTGTAACACATTCTGCCTGGGGACATGTGGACAAAGGGGTGAAGGTAGATGTCCATATGCTAACATGTCTGTTATTAGACTGGCATTACCTCATACCCTGGCAGCTCAGAGGGCCGTCAGAATAAGTCAGGCTGTGGAACATAACGTTCTTGCAGACATGATCTGAATGGCCTACCAAGGCTATAGTGAGTAATAGGCTACTGAGGCTACAGTAGTTCATTTCCTACTGTCGGAGGCCAGACTCCCTGCTTCTGGCTCTACCAAGCAAGTAGTTCAGTGCACCTGTGAAATGAGTCCATTGTTCCTTAGGTGTTTGGATCCAATTTATATGTATAAGCATTTTCCAGATGCTCTTTTCCTCCTGTGGCTTCTTTGTCAGATTTAGTATGCAGAGAGATTATAACATCCTTTTCTTCCTAAAAATATTGAACTGCAGTAGTTTATTGTCATCAGATGTCTTGAGCTGAAATTTTAGATGGGTGGGAGCAAGCCATTGTTTTTTGAATTTGCAGTGCTCTTTGAGAAACTGGGGGAAAAGTCATTGTTTCTGCTACAACACCATCCAGTAAGTAGCTTGGGGAAATACAGCTTTTCTTTTTCCATCAGTATTTTCCCTTTGAGAGATGTTTCAACTTCTTCCTTTTGTCTTCATCTTCCCAATTATTTTGTACATTATTGTAAGAACAGAGGGGAAGAGAGACTTTCCGAGTCTGTGTTGTCACTGAAGCTGTCTCTTTGCATAAGGTAACTTAGCTACATTCAGGCTTTCTTACTCTAATTACCACATGTCTCGGTTATGGAAGAAAGGGGGAAGGCGCCCTGTATTGTCTACATGCATTCACAGGCTTATGTTTTCTTCTATGGATAATAAAATATCTTTGACATCTGCAAGAAGTGGGCATAAAATGTCAACTCCATATTCAGAATTGCCAATAAATTCCAAAGTGAAGGTGTGTTAATAAGAAATGCATGTGCTGCATCCTCATTGTCAGGAGACAGAGAGGAGAAGAATTGTTTTGAGCAGTTCAATCAGATGTAATTGGAAGTGATAGGATGAAATTGAGCAAAAAAGAAATTTAAGTTGGACATCAGGAAAAATTGCCTAACAATCAAGTCAATTAGAGTCTGGGAAGGGCTCTCAAGGGAGTCTCAATCCATCTAACCCCTGCTCCAGAGAATATGTCCTAGTAGTCTGTCTAGACAGCAGGAATAGTGGGAGATGAATGTGCTTATTTGAGGATAAATTGCGTCTAAATATGGGTGCACCCAAAAGTCTTTTCAGAGTGAAGCAAGACTAACTTCTCAAATGACAAATGGGTGTTGTCTGTTTGCTGGTGCTGTTCACAGCTCTGCATAGTAAGTAGAATGAGCCCAAATGAATAACATACCACCGCCTTGGGGGAGTTTATGGTATACAGATACACTGGTTATTTAGCAGATGTCTCCTGATCCTGCAGGACACTTTATTGTTGTGCATTTAACAGTATCTGGAGTGTTTAGTGCAAAAGGTGAATTTTCTGATCCTGAGGCAAAGATGAAGAGAAGTCTGGGTCAGAATTTAGGTGAAAGCGTGCTAAAATCATTGGGAATCTTTCTTTTGACTCAAACAAGTTTTGGGGACCTGCTATTCCGTGCACAGAGAAGTCTGAGTGGTGCCAGGGAATCTGAAGTGTGAGCAGGAGACAAGAAGGACAAATGGAGGACAAACACTCAGAAGGGGAGTGAATGAGAAGAAACAAGGACAGAGCTTAGAGTAAAGGAGAGGTAAAGAAAGCTTTGAATTGTGAGATGGAAAATTTGAAATTCTGTTTTGTGAGAGTGCAAGTTTGTGAATACAGTTCTATCGCCACAAAATGCTCTTCCTTTGCAAATCTCTGTCACCCTCCTTGACCTATAATCGTTTTGATAAGAGGGCACCAGGATGATGGAGATGAGGCTATTCACGCTGTTTAAAACCTTGTTTCAGAGTCCATTATGTGGGATTTTTTTGGCAACACTAATATATGTAAATTCTTCTGAGTGCAATGGGAATCTGCGTGTTGCCATGTTTTCTTTTTCAGTTAGTAGGGTTTGGTCTGTGTTAGTTATTTGCATCCAACAAAGGGTGACTGTAGGCTCAGATGAAAGAGTAGCTCAGCATTTATATTCAAGGATTTAAAAGAGATGAGCGCTTTCTTCCCACATGAAATAAAAAACGTTTATCCTAGTACCTAATGGCTTCCACACAAATTTTTTCTCTTCAGTGTAGTTCAGCCTTTCATTCTAAACGGGCTGTTAAGTGGAAGCTGACCCACTTTTATCTGGCGGCCTGCATTAATGTGCTTTTGTGGAAGCCAATTATGATATCAGCATTGCTCTGTAGCGTATTCCCAGCAACTCCACAGTATCATAACAACAGCTGCACAAAATCTCCCTCTAAGTCATTTGCCAATTTTGTGCACATTTGCTAAACGTGCAATACCTGCAGCACTGCTGATTGCTATAGGGAATCTATGCTGTACACGTGGAAAAAAAACCCTAAAAGTATTAATTTTGTCTTTAGCGGGATCTGGTATAGTACAATAATATTTCTAACTTGTAAAGAAAAATAGTTTTCTGAATTCACATTATTTCCTTTTCAAATCCTTTTTATTTTCAAAGCTCTGTTTATGTGCAAATTGGATACAAGTAGAATTTGCCTTTAAATAGCATTAAAAATATTATTTTATATGACAGTTTTCGCCAGGAGAACATTAAAAATGCAAAAATTTGCACTTTGCTTCCTTTAGATGCTCTGCAAATAAAAAGGTTGACACACAGTCTTCCCTCTGGTTGCTTTGTGCTGTACCAGGATCATGAAGGGATATTCTCTTTTGTAACTGGTGTGAAGATAACATAACTAAAAGTATGTCACTCACTGGACTGGTCCCCCCAGTTCTCTGACGTAACATGGCATGGCATTGATGAAAACTATTCTGATCAATGTGTGCTTTCCTCCAGCAGTTCATAAGTGGATCTACATGTAGATCATATTCCTGCCACCATAATCATCATTAGCCACTGCTAACGCCAAGGATGGAGCAATAGAAAAAATTGCTTACATTTTGTCCCTTTCCTGACAACACTGTAGCTTGAACTTACGTTATCCTGACCTAGGAAACTAAGTCAGCTTTTATAAGGAATTTCTTTAAAAACTGGGAAGAAAGTTTTTGATCTGTGTATCTTTTGTGCTTGTCCAGGTCTTTTGTACCTAGCAACCTAAGGTTACTAAAGAATTTTGGTTCTGTTGATAAGTGAAGCATATCAAGCCAGCTAGAATCCAGATAATTTTAATAGCTCATTGGGCGGATCTTTGGAGTTCCTGAGTTCCAGTGCGAGTTGCACATGCTCAGCAACTTTCAGGATCCGGTTCTTAATCTGTAATTGCAACAAGAAATGACTTGTTGATAACTTCATACATTAAAAATTTTATCAGCCCTCAAACTGATAACATTAGGAGGCAACAAACCATGAAAATTAAAATTGTGATGATTTATTAAGGGCTGTTATTCAAGGATTGTATTCCTTATCAAGAATTATAATTAACAAAACTGTTTTCCTTCTTTAGCCAGAAATAGTCTATAATGATTTCCAGAGGCTATTTTACTTACAGGGTTTTTTTGCTTGTTGTTGCTTCACAAAACCAAGAAATTTGCATCTCTTGTTAAGTGAGATTTTTAAACTCCTTGTTATTACGGTTGTAGATGTTCCAGTTAGCTTACCAAAATCAATACTAAGATTTAATAAACCCCCCCAATTTTTCAAATGTCTGAACATGAGTAGCAGTGTAGTTTAGTTCAAAAGCCAACGAGCTGGAGGTCAGGAGACTGGCTTCGGCCTCACAGCTGCTACGGACTCGATGTGGGACCTCAAACAAATCAATTCCCCTTTTGTTGCTGCTGGTTTTTTCCTCCACCACTAATGTAATTTCTGCTTAGGCTGAACTCACTCCTTAGCTTCTGCAGTACCTAACACAGCAGCTGGGACCACTTGATACCACAATCCAATTATAAGATTAATAATAAATGAATTATATAATTGTAATCTTAAATTTAGTGGAATACCTCATTTTTCATTTGCATGCTGGTTGATTGTCCCACCTGCCTCACTTCAGCTTACAGTCTGAGACATTAAAAAGCCCTCTAAATTTTCTGTCAATAAATTGTTCATCCATCTTATAATTTCAAGGTTTGACTGATACGTACTGTGTGACAACTGAAATTGAGCTGAGGGTCCAGAGGTCCAAATCTCCAAAAATCATGAGTCAGTGTAATGAAATAATGTCCCGTTGGAATGAAGACCAGGCAGTGCTATTTATATACTGGTGACACGAAATAGAGGAAACCAGACTCGTCCTTTGCCAGTGGATAAATTGGAAGAAGGTACAGGGTGAGGGAGGAGCAGTTAGAAGATTAAGAGAATAATAAATGCCCAAGGAACTGGGCATATTCAGTCAAAAAAAACAGCTGAGGAGAGAAGAATCTGTCTGCATGAATCTAAGAGATGCTATACAGAAGACGAGCCAATTATTTTCTGTTAACAAGGACAGAGTAGTAGTAATATGTATGAGACAAACAGTGGGAAACTTCAGGCTGACTGTTTCCTGAGGCCTGTAACATCTGAGGGGTAGGACGAGCCGCCAGCAAAAGCAGTAGAACTACATCTGGTGGAGAAGGGGCTTGTGTCTCTCTCTGGATTTTGCTGTTTTGTCCTCATTAGCCCAATAAAAAATAACGCAAGGAGCAAAGCAGAGCAAAGGAGAAGAGCTAACTAAACTGTAACTTGAACTGTTTCGCAGTGACTAAACTGTAATGGTACTGTTTCCTATAAGAAAAAATGTATCCTGTCTACTCGTAAATCAGTTGTTTGGACTGGAAGTAGAATATTTCTAGTCATTAAAGCAGTTTGTCTGTAGCTCACCATCCAATGTGGCAGCAAGGATGGGATTCAAAAAGCATCTGCATAAACTAAAGACGAGTGATATTGCTGAAGTGTTTTTGTCAGGTTGGTGACAGGGACATAGGACTTTATTATCCTGCAGAAATTTTGATTCCTAGAGCCTGTATTCCTAAAACTGTTGGGGAGGGAGCCTTGCTGGCAGCTAACTGATCAGAGAGTTTCACTTTTCACTTCTCTGTAAAAGGAAATGGAATCTCTTTCGCTTCACAAAAAGAGGAGCTGATGAGACACAGCATGATGATTTAAGGCTCAGCTCTGAGAGCTGTATATTTCAACTGGAATCTTTTCTTAGCAAGGCTTGTGTGATCAGCCCTTCTCCCCTAAAGAAAACAATGTCAATTGAGAGAGATTCATTGAGGGGAATGAGTGAATTGTAGGAAAAAATCCTACAGGGAAGGTCATGGCTATTTGTTTCTGATTGGGGCCTCAAGTAATGACTTTGAATTAACATCTGTGATTGCTGTAGTAGTAAGAAGACATTGATGCACAATAATGCAAAAAACACTTGATGGTGATGGAGACTGTGAAGGAAATAATGGGGTTTTGACACACAGAAAAATACAACATGTCTTTTTCTGGAAAGGGGTCATTTGCATGTTCAAGGTGAATAGTGTTACTGGAGGGAAACAGGGCATCTGTTCAGTCTACAGCTGCTGCTGTTAAGATTCATGTTTCATAGATATTGAAGTCCTAATTTACTCTTGCTGATATATATATATATATGTATATATCTATATAGCAGGTAGTTTGGTCTGGAGGGGAGAATATATGTTACAAACTGTCTTCTCTTTACCTTTGTGGTGTACCTTTGTACAAGATTTCTGTTCAGTAGCACTAATTTCTCCATTAAACTAAAGCCGGCACTCTTCTGCCTTGCACACAAATAACTGAGTAGCATGTGCTGTGCAGCGGGAGGCAGGGTAGAGGATGGAGCAGAAGTGTTAGAACAAGCCCAGCACAGTAGGTGGCAGAAAGCACAAGCACAGCAGCTAACTTGGCCTGCCTGAAGATGGTGGGAAATTTCCAGCTGGAACAGCTTTAATGATTAAATGAGGTGTCTGGAAAGTTTTGCACAACGTGAGCTTGATGGACTTCAGGACATATTGCAAAAGCCATTTATTTGATGGCTTGAGTAGCTGTTCTGCAAGACTTTACAGGAGGAAAGACAGGTTCTTCCTTTGGCGTTTTGATATGAGCTGGGAAGAAGATTGTGGGGGAGTCTGCGTTTTCCACGGACTTTTCATTTGTGTTTAACTGCCCTCGGTTTCGGGACTTAGCTCTTGTGAGATATTATGATCTATAGAACTTGAATTAGGAACACATCTTTTGGCTTAATGAAGAAAAGACCTGAAAAGTTGAGGGCAAGTGGTGTGAACTAAGAGCATTTTGTTTTCTGGACTGGTTGAGTTAATTCACTATTTATATGTAATTATGTTTTGCTGCTGGATGGTTATCATTTGTAACTGTGAGCCAAAGTATCTCTGGGGCACTCTGGAGTTCTTCATATAAGGTTTTAATTATTTAAGTCATTATCTCTTGTAAAATATTTTAGTTGCTTCCAGGGGTTGACACAGGTTTCTGCATGATGGTGTGCTGTGTGCTAGAAACCAATTTAAGATGCCAGAATTCAGTGTTCAGAGCTTCTTGAATGTCAAGCAGGGATTTTCACAGGTCCCTTGAAATTACTGCTCTTTATCCCTAAGTTTGAAAGCATCCTGTGGAAATGACTGCAACTAATATAGCTGTGATATTGACCTAGAGAATTTGTGTTTGTACTTGCGAGCAGACCAAGGGTAAGTTGTTGAATCCCAGACACGTTCACACACATGCCCATATCTGTTTCAGGGGTAAAAAAAAGCAAAAGCTTGGGATTTGGGTGTTTTTTGGGGATGTTTTTTTTTTCTCCACATGTGTTCAACGTTTGCTTCTAAAGTCATTTACGTAGCTCTGCACTGCAGTCATTCGGCAGTGGGCCTGTTAATGCATACAGTGTGCCCTTCCAGCAAAGCCTTTAAGATGTTTTCACTGTAGCATACAGATGCCTTGGAAAGATTTAAACTGCACCAAAAATTAAAGGATTTTTTCCAGTTCACCTGGAGGGGAAAAATGAGCATCACTTTCTTGACAGGAGATGAAAGAAATAAAAAAAAAATATTTTTTGGGCTACGCATCAGAGCACTTATTTACAGTAGTTCTCATCATGGCATTTAACTTGCCCTCTGTTGAATCTTCATTTTTCATGTATTAGACACCTACAGCATAGAGCTCTACTGAGCAGAAAATGCAGTTTCTTCATATATTTTCAAAAATAAGATCCAGATGAATTGAAATGGGAAACAGCAACAAATACTTTTACATCTTTTTTCATTGCAAAAGAAACTGTTGCTTATTCTAGTAAAATAACTTTTACTTCAAACCTCAGTCTGTGCATCAATCAATGTTAGCATTTATAAAAAAAATGACTCAGCACTTTATTCTTCAAAAGGTTAATTTGTTCTACATCTCATCTAGGTAAATGTGTCCAGCTTCACGGATGCAGACAGTCATGCAAAGGTGTCTGATTCAAATGTCTTATTGTCAGTATCTCTCATTGAGTTTCTGTGATTCCTTGTGCTGAAAGTTAAGCCGGGCTTATCTGCATCAGCGCAAGGCTTGGGTTGTACCAGAGGCTGGACACCACCTCTGCACCTAAGAAGTAATTATAGCTCAGGAGACTTAGTATCCAATTGTCTGAGGAAATAAGCAGACACACCATAAAACACTGATAGTTTTCAATGAGAGGATCTCCCGTGGACATAAATAAATCCACTGTAACTAGCCAGTTCAGTGATACTGTTTTCTTACTTTGCTGTCATGCAAACAGTGGAGTGAATTTCAATGGAGAATTTGGGCTTTGTTGTCCTAGCCTGGGCACAGCTCTCTGGGAATGGAAGTGACTGAATCTCCCTCGTAGAGCTGCAGGCTGCTGTAAAATGTCATCTCACTTGGGAGCTGTTGCTGTTTTTCCTTCTGTTCTTTTATTTGGAAAATTCTCAATATTCCAGCGAGTCCTGGAGGCGCAGATTTAGGATTTTGTAATAGGGAAAAAGAGGAATGCCTTTCAAGAGTCAGCAAAAAGCTGAAGTGTTTCCAAGACTCTCTACTTAAAACACTACCAGCTGCTACTGTGAGGTTTTTTTATTTATCTCGAAGCCCAGCTCTGAAGCTAATAGTGTGTTGGTAAATAAGGGAGTAGGTGAAATTACTTCATGATGTATCTGGGAAGTCGGTAAAACTTCTGTGCCAGATTGAAGGTGGCTAAACTCCCTTGCCCTCGGCACAGCTCTGACAGCAGCACAAAGGGAGCTGTAAGCAAGTTACTTTGGGGTTTGTGTAACAGAAGGAGTTGGAGATTAGAGATGAGATTTTCTCTAGTTTGAGTGGAAGAGGGAGGAGATTCTCACTTCACAGGCATCCAGTGCAACTCACCATTGCTTTTTAAGCCCAAGGGTGTTGAATGGGAAAAGCTATTAAAAGAAATACTAAAGATGGAGATAAACTCATGGAACTACAGACTTCCGTAGCTGATCCAGCCATACCAACCCTTCTAAAGGTCAGTGAAGAGAAACATGTGCTTCTATAGAGCAATCCTTTTTCTTATCTCTGCTACATGGCCGCTTTAGGATGAAGTGAATTATACCCTGGTAGTGACCGTTACTCCTCTTTGACTGTAGAACGAGTCTTGATAACCAGCTCAGACCAGATCTTTACAGTAAAGGAATCTACAACTTGGATAAAGTCATCCCACCATCAGGCATTTGAACTAGGAAAGAGAAGCAGACTCCCCTGAAAAGTATTTTCCCTTCTTGTAGAGTATGGGATGGGGCTGAGATTATATGCAGGCCTGGAGTTTGGTGCTGTTTTAATGGTGTAATAGTGGCATAGATTCCTGCCAGCCTGACAAACATACTTGCTAGTAGGCAAGGATTCTTTTCAAACTTGTGGATAAAGGTTTGAATGTCCTTGGTTTATGCCACAATTACACTTCTGGAAGTCGTCATTTGTCACCTCCACGTTTTTTAGCTGTAGTATTGATTTGTTAAGAAATTCACATTGTTTTGCCTCCAAGAAACAAAATCAGAAACAAATGCCAAGAGCGTTCGGAAGAGTTCCTGTTTTGTCTGGAAATGGGACTACAAAAACTCTGTTTTGGTAGTAGGTGATAGATGAGCCCCAGTTTACTACAACAAGGAATCTCTGATAGATCGCTGGAGCTGGCCATCAGACAAAGCACAGTTGGGACAGAGTTTTAATGACCAAATTTTTCTTCCAGAAATGGCAGTGTGTGGAAGATGCCAGTGGAAAGCTCAAGCTACACAAGTGCAAGGGAATGGCGAACTTGGCAGCTGCAGGCAACAGCAAAAGCGCCTCCAATATTTTGCCCAAGTATTACAACAGGAATAGTGAAGACTGCAATTGTGAGGAGAATGAATACAAGCTGAGCCATGTCGGACGGAGAAAGAAACTATTCTCCAAGAAAAGTAAGCGAACCCATTGTATCTTCTGTCCCTGCCTTAGAGAAGGCTGTTATGAGTTTGTTCACTAACACAAATAATTGTTCTGATTTTCGTGAGCATTGAATTCTGTCAGCATATTTACTGTGTATCTGGCTATGAAACAGTGTGCCTCATATTGGACAATCAGATTTGAAAATGTCTCTGTAGGAAGAGGAATATTTTAATCCAAAATAGGGTTCTATATTTATGTCTTTCAAAACTGCAGTATGTACACTGAAGTGGCAAGTAGCATGTCCTTACATAGGCCATGAAACACTAACAGTAGTGTTTTACAGCAAATACTCCAGTTTTCAGTACATGCTTGGAGCCGTTACTGCAGTAATTTATTTTTAATAAGGATGCGTGTGCTTTGTTACAGAAGCTGCTTGCTTCTAAAATCCTTTCCTTGTGCTCAGTCAGCAGAGACAAGGCTGACTTTTAACAAGAGATTATGTCCAAAGGGGATGACTCTGTTTCTAGTTTCCTTGGCACAGATCAGGTGCTGTTTCAGAAAGCCCATTCCTCTTGCTCTGTATTAAACCTTAGTCAGACTAACATCTATATTTGAAGTACATAGTCTAATTATAGATTAAAGAGGCAAACGGCAGCACGGAATTATTATTCACTTGTAATGTTTCTTTCGTCTCACTCCACAAATACAGAGCCTTAATTATTTAGCAGATTAGTCTTTCTGTATAATGACCTGGCACAAGCTTCAAACAGAGAGTTTAAATTGATTTTCTCCCATTATATTTGCCTTGCAAGCTGATTAGTACCTACTAAGCTAATTTTTAGTTGAAAAAAATTATTGGTTCCAGGATGAAATTACTCAACTATACTTGCTGTTTAAATATGTGGCACAGCAGATAATCTTTAAATAACACTAGAACTTGCAGTTCAATTTCCTTTTTTTTTTTTTTTTTTTTTTCCCCCCTGAAGTCACACAGAAGAAAGTTCAGTCACGGGGAGTCAAATAACAGGAGTAGATCGAAGGCACTTAAATGAGAAGAGGAAAACAATTTAAGTGAGGGCAACATAATGCTATCTGATAATACTTAACACTTACTTAAGTACTTTTCATCTGTGTCGTGCTACCTAAACATTAACTAATTTTCACAACATCCAGACGAGGTGGTTAAGTGTATAATTACCTTTAGTTTATGAAGGAGATTGAGGCAAAAAAAGTGAAGGTTGCTCCCTCTGGCAGAGGGATCAGGGTGGTGGTGTTTTCCCCATGTTCTGCTCAGGAGAGACAGAGTTTTTCCTGTCGCCTTTGGCTCACTTGCCTCGTTGAACCGTAAGGCATAAACTTTAGCACAGAAGGTAGAATCTTGCCAATCACGTTCCCATTGCTTGTGTCTTGAGTGAACTAATTGACTCCACAGATGCTTTGTTTTTCCCTCTGCCCACATCCAGGGTGTGCCATACAGGAAGAGGTTAGCTTGGACCTATTGACGTAGACTCTTTGATTTGGTGTTGGCTATTCTTTCACGTGCTCTTATCTAATAAATCACACACTGAACGCAAATGAGCACAAAGCAATGCAAGTTGAGGTAACACACCAAGGGTTTTCTAAACAGCTTACCTAGAAACCTGTCTCACTGCATTGTGAATGGTAACAGGGTGACCTGAATACTGATGAGGTGTATTTGGATTTTTACAACCTGTTTCATGAGACTCGGGATAAAGTGCAGTCGGTGCTGGGTTGCCTAGTTCTGAGGGCATCTTTGGGGTCTGCTACTCAGAATTTGATGAGTGCATGGGATCATGCTGCAGCACTACTTGAATGCTAGTGAACACTATTCGTCAGATTGAACAGTAGCTAAATCGAAAATAGAATTTCAAACCGGATGAGGGTCACATCCACATTAACGTTTTAGTTCACAGCAAGGGTGCAGTTTTGAAGGAAATACCCTGATCACTCCCTTCTATCATGCACAGTAGAGATGGATTTGCAGAGAGCAGATTTGATGGATTCTAATCTACCGTCATTTGCAGAAAACTAAATTGGATGCCCTGATTCTGAGATGCACCAAGTGTGTTGCAAACTCTAAGGGGGGTATGAGGATTGGTCTTTCAGAAAGATTAAAACTGGTCATGTGCGGTAAGAACATGTGGTCTAAAAGACCAGATTAAATTGCTGATAAAGGGGCTGGAGCACCAAATGTTTTGATAAAATAATTACTTTCTAAAGTAGGCGTGGTCTAGACCCGTTGTCATGTGCACCAGTGCATTTAGCAGGCAAAAATGTTTCAAAATTGAGTAAATTCAGTTGCAAAATCGGGTCTTGTCATGTACGTGCTATTTGGGCCATGTACAAATAAACAACTCGCCTGCAAAGCCTTTAGATGCTAGAAATGCATAAACATTAATATTTGGTATATCTGGATTTGTGTGTCAGGAATATTTGCAGTTCTGTGTCCCCTTTATTTTCTTTAGTATGTTTTTATTTTTATAAGAAAGATTAAACAGAGCTTTGCAGTAGGAAGAAAGTTTAAAGTAATTGTGAGCTCTTAAAATGTTTGGCTGTGTTGTGGTCTGTTCTGTTTCTCTCGCTGTGGATTTGATCTCCTCCTCCTGTGATGAACAAGTGCACGTGATTAAAGGAGTTATTAAGCTGCACGTAGAGAAATGATGATGGGCCACACAGATTTGTAAACAACAAACGGAAGTGTGTGCAAAGGGCATTTTTATTCCAATTTTCATGTCATTTGTTTTTCTTTTGAGGTAATCTTAATGCTGGAGCAAAATTACCTCCTTTGTTATTAAAAAAAACAAAACAAAACAAACAAACGAAAAAACCCCAAACCTGAACACGAGCTACTTTAAAGATAATGCATTTGAAGTGTAATTTTTAATGGCAGTTGTGAGAAACTGGATGTAAGAAAGTTTTTTCTGTTGGGTTTTTTTCCTCTTGGACGTATCTGAGGGCACAGATTCAAAATAAGTTTTCCAGAAATCCCTAGGTACCTAATGCCCAAGAAAAAACAGCTCTCAACCTTTATCCATATTTCTAGACAATTGAGATATTTTTAAATAATTGACTTCAAAGTGCTTAATTTTACTTTGGTCTTGTAGGAAAAAAAATGCTTATTCTCTAGAAAATCCTGGAAAATATACAGACATTATTGGGAAATGTCAAGCAGGAATTCCTGAGGTTAGTGGTGGCTGTTTTTCCCGTGAAAAGTGTGGAAGCAGAATCCTTGCATACTGGCTTATTCTGTCGTCATTGTGATACTGGAAAATACATGAGATCCAAAACACCTATGGAGAGTCAGTGTCAACAGGGAAGACCAAGAGTTCTCGGTGTTCTGCAGTGTTCCTGCCGAGCGCTCACGCTCCTGCTTTGCGGAAGTTGCCGTGCAGTACTTATAGTTGGTTACAATCTTCTCAGTTATCCCTGAGAGAACTGTCATTTACAAATTACCTCTGTGTTAAATCATGAATTTGGCGGCTGCAAAATAAGTAGTAAGGCTTGGGTGACAGGGATGTGAGGAGAGTTAAATATAAACCCAAAGGCTGGGCATGTTTATGTCAGATAGGAAGTTTATGGTTTTACAATACAACATTGCCTCACTGTATTCAGCTGAATAATAATTTTGGATACTGGAGTTCATGCTTTCACTAGACAGTGTTGAAACCTGAGATGCTACCAAGAAAGAGTTTTAAAAAATCATGTGTGTTTGAGTCTCTAGACTGTCTGGGGAAGGCTGGACCAGAGCGGTGTCCTTCCTTTCAGGCTGCAGCGAAGACAAGCGTGCTTCTCAAGTGCTGCAAGGAGACTCGGCTGCATGAGTGGCACACTGAAACGGAGTTGGCTTTCTTGGGCTTACATTTCTCCAGACTCCATTTCCAGACTCAATTCTGAGGCTGCAGCTTTTCAGCAGTACTATCTATATGACGGCTGGCTGCTGTAAGACCAAAGGAAGAGAAGCATCGGGGCTCATAGAGCTTACCAAAGCCACAGTTTAATAACTTGAAAAAGGGAGGGTAGGTGTTTTGGGATAAATATTTAATAGCCGTAGATCTACTTTGTGGGTTTTGTACACAGGTAAATTAATTGGAGAGTAAAGCTTAAAGCTGGGGGAGGATCGACTAATAAGTAATTAGACGTTGGTATTTATGCCTGCAGTGCACTTTGCAGGTGGGAGAGCACAGCACGGATGAATATTGATCGTCTAAAATATTTTAACCACTTCCTCTGAAAATAATGGAGTTTGATACAAATCCCAGCGCTGAGTCAGCACTGCAAAGAGCACGTTGTGATGAAGTGATACAAGTCCTTCATGAGCTGTCTCTCTCCAGACCAATTTGTTCATTGTAAGGCTGGGTTAGTTTGGCTGCGAGGGAGGAGTAACTCCTGCTTCTAATTCTTCAGGGACGTGTGTAGACGACAGTTCCCTGCAGCTATCTGCCGAGTCCAACATGCTGGATTTGGATTGGCATATTAGACTTGGAAGGAAGGTAAATTGTTAGTTGGCTGAGCTTAACAAGATGAAATGAGAGAACAATTAAAGAAATGGGAGTTTATACTTTGAATGTAATTGTTAGGGTGTAGCTTTTTGGAACTTCCTCCTACTTCTGAAACGATGGGAGTTTCCTTCTCATTTAGTCAAACGTTTCCTGAATGGGTGCCTAAAATAGGGTTGGTCTTTTGGTGTTTGTTTTTTTTTCTCCCTTCGGCAGTGACTCACCTGGCTTAATATCAGCAATAAACTTTGAACCACAGGTGGGAAGTGTGCAAAGCCAGACAATCCAGCTGGTATTCCACTTTCTGTGTGTGGTGCTGACAAGAATATAGTGCTTGGACTGGTTTCAGGTGGGAGGAGATGTTTGTTTCTCTTCTCAGAGTCTGCAAAATGGCTTTTTGAGACTTTTGCGATCCATTTGGAATTAATCTAAAGCTTCTTGAAAAAAGTCAGGCTGTGTTAATGCCAAAACATGCCAAGTGATATGAGCATTTCTGTTGTCAATTTGGGTTTTTCTACCTCCCATTCCTTCTTTTTTCCCTGCTTGTTTGGCCGGGGAGATTATCCCATAGAGAAAGTTGGCTTTTCTGTGGAGCCTGGGATTGGCACATTGGTTGAGTTCTCACCTTATCAGATCACAGAAGGAAGTCTCCTTCTTGTGAGATGTGCTGTGTGTTTCAGCTCTGGGTGAAGGAGAGGTGACCGGAGCCAAGAGACTCAGTTTTTCCAGGATTGTCTTAGATGACTCCAAGCCTCATATACAGAGCAAAGACTCGGGCACTGGACAGGGAGGAGAAGAGAGGCCGTGGTACTTAGATTGTACTTTTTTCTCAAGGAATGAGGTGATTGTGCCTAATATAATGAGTGACTCTTGGCAGTTGTTGTCAGTGAGCAGGAAATATAGTCTGAGGTGGACCCCATCATACAGTAGGGAAGTTTAGTTATGGATTTAGACTCCATAACTGTGATATATTTGTGCCATTCCAGACCAAACAAGAGGAGCTCTGGGGATTTGTGCCAGGACAGAGAACTTTGGAAAGCAGTAATGGTGAAAAGATCAATGAGAATCTCCTACTGTGTAGTGGCAATTCGTAGCAAATGTTTTGCTTTGCCTTTGGGCTGCAAATGCAGAAGCAAAGCCTGATGGAGTGCAGAGCACTGGAGGGTGGTGCTTCGTGTAGAAACTCACCGACTGATCTGCACATCAGGAAAATAATTGCAAAGAAAAGAATTAGATGTGGATAAAGGTAAAAATTCAGATATTAATCCCTCCCGAAAAAAATCAAGCATCTTACCTTGAAGAAAGAGCAAAGAATTGAGAAGAGGCTCAGACTGAACACTGGGGACAACTTCAGGGAAGGGTTGCAGGAGCCCTAGCGCTGGAGCATTGTACGGTAGACAATGGAAAACAGTAGAGAAACAGTCGGTAAGGATGACCTTGCTGTCTTGAACTGTCATGGTTAGTTTTTAAGGTCTTACTGCCATCTAGTGACTCCTGGGTGGACAAGCAAAGTCTCTTTGAAGAGCTGTTTGCTCTTAAAATGGTATTGGACAATTTTCTTTCCCCTCTGCCATCCGTGTGCATTTCCATTACATCTGCCCTCCCTCTTATGCCTTAAGGTATCCATCTATCCATGCTAAAGGTAAGAAGCAGCAGCTCTCAGGACAGCTGCAACAAAGACCATTTGTCATCCAGTTAATTCCAAATGCCACAGTATGGGCTGGTTGTTTTTGTTCCCCAAGACCCACAAAGAGGACCAGTTGTAACACGCTGTTTCTCCCCCTCTTAATCCTTTCGCTTCCTTTTCCGTGCAGAATACAAACCAAGCTACGTCCGCAACCGCTCGATCCGTTCTGTGTCTGTTGAGCTGGATGGAGCCGTGTATAACTTGGGGTTAGAGGATGGCTACCAACCTGTCTTACCAAGAAACATCACCAAGCGGCACAAGATGCAGAGGGCTCTTCTTCGTGAGGAGGAAGACAAAGACGTGGGGGAATACAGTGGCACTGGTGGCATTGCAGAGTATACAGCCCCTAACCTAATAAAAGTGACTCACAGGTGAGTGCGTGTGGTATGTTTCTAAAAGCTTTTGCTGCTTAAGTGGCTGCTTTGCATAACTTGTGACAAGCGTATTGTGTCCCATTTGGATACCCAGTCTGGCTTCACTAAAATTCTTTTTCTCATCTGTACAACAGCTTTTGGTTTTGTTTCAATTTTGTCATGTACAGAGGGGCACGAAGCTACTGAAGAACTACAGCAGTGCTTTTGTGTCTTCTGTACTTTGGAGGCAGCAATCACCGATCAGGGCATGTTTCCAGTGAGGACCAGCAAAGCTGTTTGCAGGAGTTGCGTGTACACCTGTCTGAAATCAGGCTGCCCCCATGGAAATGTCAGTGTGCCGCGGGTGACCTGGCCTGGCTGAAGACCCAGGGCTCTAATTGGAGTGTGACCTGGTTTCATGTCGTACTCCAAATCAGCCCTGAGGGAGGAAGCAGCCTCTCAGAGCTTTCTGTAGCCAGTGCTAGGAAAGGGAAATCTGTGTTATGAATGAAGTTGGATGGACCAGGAGCATTGGGAAATGGAACATATTAAGAGAGGTGAGGGAATTGTCTGGGCGCTCTAATAGCTAAAAATCTTTTCCTCTGTGCAGGTCTGGGGACTGATGATGTATCTTCAACTGTACTTAATTAGTTTAGTCACCATTTCCGCTTGTGAATTATCAGGAAATCCACCAATCGTTATTGATTACATGCATTAAATTGTTTAATGACTAGCTCATGTGAACACACACGAGCCGGTTAGCTGCTCCTGAAATCTGTCGTTTCCATTTGACTCCTGTTTACAGGGTTAGAGACTTGCTAATAGGAGGAAACGTAGCCAGGCTGACATCAGAGAATTGTGCCCTCTTACCCCAGCTCTTATGAATGTTCAGGACCCATAAAGCACTATTTGTGCTTTTTTTTCTGGAACAAATTAAATTGATTTTTGCTGCCTTACTGGGTGAATCCCAAATCTGTACAAGGAACTGTCAGGAAGGTTGTGCATAATTCCTAAGGAGTCCCCAAGAACACTTGCAGAAAAGAAGGCAGGGGGACAACACGCATGACGTGGTTAAAAGAAAATAAAGAAGTATTTAAAATACTCAGCTTTAATTTAAACAAGCATTCAAAAATGACTGTGTGGTATTCGTTGACCCCTACTAAACTTCTCAGGTAAATCTGTCAAGCATTTGTTTTTGAAAGAATTCTAAAACCTGGATTGCATTAGAAGTTGTGAAACATAAGCACTTAAAATTGTCAGAGAGTATTTTGCCTTTGCAGTCAGGGAGATACCTTTGAAAAATTTTATCCCTTTTGTAGAAAGCAGCAGAATTTCTTTGTGTTTTGGGGTTTTTTCCACCCTTTTCTTTATGGTGTAGTAATACATCATATAAAGTACTTTATCCTTTCCCCTGTCCCTGTATCACTTAATTATGCATTGGGAAATTGCTTCTGAGTAATGCTTTCTGTGCTTGCTAGTTAGTAGAGATTATTTATGTAGACAGCCTAATGAATAAGCAAGAATTCTGTGCAGCACGATTTGCATATAGAAATTAAGCAGTCAACAGGTTCTGCTTGATAGGAATATTCTCCTTGAATTTTTCTGCTTCTGAAAAATTTCCACGGCAGCTCAAATCCAAACTTCTTTCCCGGCTCACAGCACACGCTGCTTCTCTTGAGTGAACATTGTTTTTTTGAATTCTGCCTGTCACTTCCAGTCTGGCTTCTCATCTGTCCTGGAGTTGTGGTATTAAAACCAGCTGTTTGCCTTGCTCTGCGCATGTGTATCCACTCTGACAAACATTGTTTGCTTTCCCATGCCCAGATGCTATATCCTGGAGAATGACACCGTTCAGTGTGACACAGACCTGTACCGGTCACTGCAAGCTTGGAAGGACCATAAACTTCACATTGACCACGAGGTCAGTGATGTTACCAGTCACGCGTTTTCAGTGGGTGTTTTTAACACAGTTTTTCTGTGAGCTGGTAGGATCGTGCTGACTTGTGTTTGTGTCTGACTGCCTCTGGGTATCTGTGTCCCTCCCTGGAACCTTTTGAACTTGATGGCTGATTTCAGAATAGATATTTCAGAGATAATTAAGTTATTACAAGTTTGTGAAGACAAGATGCTGAGTGGAGAACTGCAACGGAAGGGACAGCTGAGAAATATCATACGCCTTAAGAGATAAATGAGAGACTTATAAAGTGTCCCCATCCTGGGAAAAATTTCAGCTGGATCTTTTTCACATCTGATTAGCCCTGCTTCCCAGTGTACCTCTCAAAAAGAGGCCTTCAGCTGTCAAACACAAGCCCAAGGAAAAGTGAGCTTCATTAGTTTCAGTGCTTCTAGAATTATTTATTTTGCTTGCTTGTGTTTAACCCTTGCACTTTGGAATTGAATTCCTTTTCCTTAGGCTTGTGTATATGAAGAACCTGGAGATAATGGTGGAACAAATGCCAAAGAGACGCATAGAGAAAGGACCTCCTGGAATCTCTTACCAAATTACATGAATTCACAGCACAGTCCTACGTAAGAACTTGTTGGCCCCCCTTTTATGGTACAGATTTGGTACGTAGCGAGGCAGATAGACACTGAAAAACTTACCAGCTCTGCTAGGTTTGCGAAAGGGCAATTTCAATATCACCATGCTCTTACAATTCTTTTTTCGTCAGTGCATGCAGGCTATATGGAGTGCCACAGGAAAGGAGAGCTCCATTCTGTGCTGTTGTGTTCCTATTTAGGGTCACAGGGCTGGATTCTTTGTGTATTTTTCTTGAACGCTGCCATGTGCTTCCACCAGCCTGATGGCCACTGATGTCTAATGGTAGTTTTGCAGTGACTTTGTTGTTCACACTGAATTGCTTTGGTTTTTCTGCTGTGGAAAGAACCAAGGTAGAAGCCTGTAATGCCCATCTGAGTGGGAATGGGCCATGCCGTGTGTGAGCTAGACGGAACAAAAGCAGTACTTTCATTTACTGGAAGAGAAAAAATAGGCAGTTAAAAATAAACCATGTGGGTGGCACAATTAACTGCTAATCCATATCCCATGTGGCCAGACGTTGCTGAAGACTGCCATGCAAAATGACAGAGCCTTGCTGCTTTTCTCTTTACTTTGTTTAGATTGAAACTTTGCAAAACAAAATAAAAAACCTGAGGGAGGTGAGAGGTCATCTGAAGAAGAAGCGACCTGAAGAGTGCGATTGTAACAAGATAAGGTATTTCTTGTGTACTTCAGAGTGATTGTTTGTAGTGTGCAAATGTAGCTGATTTATGTCTTGACAGGAGAGAATCACAATCTGTGTTTTTAAGCGTCTGCCTACTCACCGCACGCTTGTACAGCGCCTTCTGGGGGAGCTGGACTGCTGCACAAGCACAAGGCCCTTCTTATGCCAGACAGGAGTTTAATTGCCTCTGTGTCAAGTGGTGACGATGTAAGAGGATGTGTAACATGGCTTATAAACCAGTTAGTTATGCTCTTGTACTGAAGATGCTGCTATTAGATACCAGAGATTAATATTTTAAACTGTAGGCTTGTTTCTGAAAACTTGCTTTCCACAAGGGCAAATTGTCAGCGTGGTACAGTGTTAAACAAATCTGTTTTTAAAAGAATAGTGTGTAAAGCATATGGAATAACAGGGTAGGGAGATGAGAGAATTTCTTCCCATTCAGTTTCTTCAAGGCTGGATGTATTTCTCTCCTAGGCTGCAATCACTGCGATGTTTAGCAGCTATGCCAGCTGGGAGAAGCAGGAATTTAACAGTTGGTGCAGAGTAACCGTATTTTTGTAACCACCACTGCATTAGTGCACCAGGTCATTTTTTTTCCCTAGTGCAGATGGCTTGTGAATTTTAAGTGCAACAGGTAATACTAAAATAGCGATTATGCGCCAAGGTCTCTGCATAGTTGCTCTCTCATCTAGCCAGATATTTGCCCAGTGCCCAGTGGTTGCATGGAAGGAAGGTTCAAGCACACCTGAAGCTCTCGTTCTGCAAGTAAGCCCAGCAGAGAATCTTTCAAAATCAAATGTTCACCTAAACAGAACTTGCCCCTAGGGAAGCTGCGCAGAAAGAAACCAGGAGCAGCTTTCTCCTGATAATGGTGGTCACAGAGCAGTCGCTGAGGCTGCTGTGAGCCAGGTGGCAGCAGCGACACAGGTATCACAAAAAAGCTGTACTTCAGCGTGCTGGTAACCACAGGGCAGCCGAGCTTTTATCTGGGGCTAAAGGAGCTTTACCAAAGTAGCCTCTATGAGAAGGTATGGACAATACTTCTGTGTCTCGGGGGCATAATGGAATGAGATTTTGAGCATAAGGCTTAAATCCTTGGAGGTGTAACATACCCTAGTTTACAGACACGAGGTACCCAGTGTATCCTGCAACCGAACTTCAGCACCAGAACACTAAAATATGGAGATCAGTTTCTTGGGTTACACCAACCCCTGCGGGGAACCCACGGCAAAAGGTGTTTAAAATTAAATCAGAATCATTCTAAATGGCAAATCCCCCAAAAGTTTATATTGTCTTATAATCCACCTCTATCAAAACTGATGTTAACAACTGAGTTTGTTTAATATATACTGTAAAGATGAAGGTATTTTTATAATGAATATTTTATAGTAAATGTAAAGAATGTTACATTTTTCAGGCCCAATGGAGGAAGCACTTATGTTTGTGCATAGCATTATTAAGATGAATAATCCAACTGAAATCAATGAAGTTAATCATCTGACTTATGTTTGTTTGCAGAATTGCATTGAATTAGGATTTAGCATTTAGGATTAGTTAATGAAATCCCCAGTGTCTGTGCAAGATAAAAAAATTGACTGTAGATAGATAGTTCTTTAACGGTCTTATTTTGTAAATATGCTACAAGGATTAAATTTATTAAAGCTCCCAGTAGCATTAATAATTTAAGAGATTTGTTTTGTTTTGAAGGGAATTTTAGTCTGACAACTAACTGAATTTAGATGTACTGTTTAGAAAATAACATTTATTGAACTCAGTTTGTCTTTGCTGATTTGCGTGGGTAGTGTAATGAACTTTATCAGTCAGAAAATACTGCCATTGACTAAGGCTGTTTTGTCTGTTATTAACTTTGCAAACTACACAGAAAGAAAATTTCTGCAAAATCTTGTAAGATCAGAGCCAAACCAGTAGAAGCCACCCAGCAAGAGTGTGTGTCTCTGCTTACACCCGCCCTGTCTCAGGACACGAGGCCCTGGTGTCGCTGGGACAGCTCTGTGCAGCTCGGTTAAGCTTTCCTGGAACTTCTAGCTAGTAACAATGGAGAAAAAACCCCAACCCTACAAGTACAACTGGTATTTAAATTCTTTCATTCAGGAGGAAAATAACAGGAAGGTGGTATATGCTTTCATCTTATCATCTAAGCAAATTAGTGAATATTCAGTTGAAGAAATATTGTAATTGAATTATAAGTCTATTCATTGTATCTGCCCCATGTACAGAAACAAGAACCGATGACAACTAAAATTGAAAATTGCAGCTGGAATAATCTGTGGCTAAATATTGCAATACGGTGTTAAAGCACCAGATGTCACTATACACGAGTGAGCTAAGGAGAGACTTGCCAGTCTGGCCACGCTGCTTTGTATTCACCACGTAACCAATGCATAAATTGAAGGGAGAAATTACACTGGATTAAAGCTGCTCCAAATCCAGTATGAAAGTGTGGTATGAACAGGAGCAATTGTCTTTCTATTATTCAACAATAATGCTGGTTTTATTTTCTAGTTACCATGCAAAACACAAGAGCAAGCTGAGGCACAAGGGTTCCAGTCTTCATCCTTTCAAGTAAGTGAAGGCCTGTTCCTTTGAAAGAGGAAATGCAAAGACGCCAACGTTTGGTTCGTGCACACCAGTTACAAACTAAGGAAAAGTAGCAGTATTTCATTTCTCCTGTATTAAAAAGAATAAACACACAGACACCTGGGCAAGTAACCAAGCCCATGTGGAAATGCTTGTAAATTTGAGAGAAGGTTCCTGGTTTGGGAAACACCACGTGACAGGCTTCAGCCGAGCCTATAAGCCCCTCTGGCTCCTTTGGTTGTTCTGGGGTTTTTTTCAGTGACATTGAATTGCAAAGAGTTATATCCAGAGACATCTGGAAGAGAAGCCATTTGTTTAAAAAATACCTGTTATTTCTTTCCCTCAAAGCAGCTTATTTTATTAGCTACTTAATTTTTTTTAGGTGTGTTCAAGTATAACAGAGTCCACATGACCCTAATGTTTCGTGTGTGCAGGAAAGCCCTACAGGAGAAGGACAGGCTCTGGCTGCTTCGAGAGCAAAGACGGAAGAAGAAACTGCGCAAACTGCTTAAGAGAATCAAAAACAACGACACGTGCAGCATGCCTGGTCTGACCTGCTTCACCCACGACAACCAGCACTGGCAAACTGCTCCCCTGTGGACACGTAAGGACACTCTAAGTAATGGGTAGGCGGGTGGAGGCTGGGCTGGTTCCTAGAAGTTATCAGGATCATGCGTTATGAAGATATGATTAGTTACGCAGCCAAAGCTACGCAGCCTTCCTCCTACTAAATAGTCTCTGTTTCAGCGTTGGCATTATCCTTGCACAACAGGCAAGGAAGCGAAAACCAAAACCAACTGCAAGTAAAAACCTACAGATCTCACGTACAGTACAATTATGTATCGTATCTCACATCTGGAATGGTTCCCAACCAGAGAAGACAGGGAAAGCCACTAGCCAAGATGTTGCTTCAGTTGGCCGTGCCGTGTGGTTAGGTATGCATAGAACGAGCAGCTGATGCTGGCAGACATTCTCGGCTTTAGAGCTCAGGGGTCGGAGACAGTAACTGTCTATGAATAAAGTAATACCATAAACGAGAAGCAATAACCAGTGCCCAAAGACAGCAGCGTGTAGCTTGTGTCTTTGTAACTCTTTGATTTGCAGTGGGCCCTTTCTGTGCCTGTACCAGTGCCAACAACAACACGTACTGGTGTTTGAGGACAATCAACGAGACCCACAACTTCCTGTTTTGTGAATTTGCTACTGGATTCTTGGAGTATTTTGACCTCAATACCGATCCGTATCAGGTACCTGATCGTAGAACTGCTCTAGAAATGCATCGTTGTTCCTCATTGATGATAAATTGAAGTAGCACAGTATTGGTGCAGGATGTAGATAAGGCCAAAATCATTGAACATACTGTGATTTGGCTTCTTTCCTGTTACAAATAAACCACGTGTATTCCATATATGACAGTTACCAAACTACAGAGCAATGGTTACTAATAAGAACCCCTGTTTGTTGCAGCTAATTAATGCAGTGAATACACTAGATAGAGACGTTCTCAATCAACTTCACGTCCAGCTGATGGAACTAAGAAGCTGCAAAGGGTATAAACAATGCAATCCGAGAACTAGGAACATGGATCTGGGTAAGTGCCTCTTCTGTTGCACTCAGAAACTCCCCAGAGGAGACGGGGCTTGTTCTTACCATTATGAAACTTGTATCAGGCAGAAGGATGTTAGTACTCAGTTATGCTAGTCCTGTCCTGCTGAGGCTGATGGCTGCATGCTCAAATATTTGTATTTGTTCCGTTTCTGTTATGTTTCTTAAATGACGAGTGATACTTAAATCGTGTGGGGAGGAGTATTGCTGAGGTGCTGAGATTCCCTTACCTGTGTTACTGCAAGGCAGTTGGGAAATAACAGCACGTCTAAGAAGGGCCGCATTATGCTACCAGAAGGTGTGCACGTGTAACTCTGCAGTTAAATTCCAAACAGCAAAATGGGCCTTTACTTTTGTTCTAGGTTGGTTTCATTGTTTCTTATCCCTTAAATTTGCTTTGGGTCTACTCAATGGATCTGCTTTTTCTACTGCTTGTGATCTTTCTTTTTTTTTTTTTTTTAAATGTTTGATAGCAAACCAAAAGGTGCAGTTACTTGTATTTCTTCTTTTTAAATTGCATTTCCTGTACCCCTTAGTATAACCCCTTATATAACCTATACATAACCCCTTAAGTTGACATAAGAAATGCTATTTAAAAAAAATAATAGCCTTTAGAGCTTGAAGACCCCCACCCCAAAAATACTGTGACCTACCTGAGTCCACCAAAGCCCAAAATACTATTTTGCATCCTAGTACACGCACCACACAGAGCCGGACATTTTGAAATCAAAAGTTCTGTATATTTAAATACACCACTAAAGGACATTGGTAGAAAAGTTTGAGAGGTATCTATCCCAATTTACAACCAATTTTACCTAGAATAAGGGATTAAATACGGAAATAACAGCTCCAGTTAACATATGTGGCAATACACATTCATCTTTTAATACTCTTAGGTCTTTTTTTAAATTGTGCCTTACCTGATACCTTATTCTGTTGCAGGCAATGGTTAGTAACATTGTTCATTTTTCCTCATCTAGGACTTAAAGATGGCAGCTACGAGCAGTACAGGTACATTTTCAAAAAATAGTTAAATTATTATTCTTAAGTATTACCTTCCTGCTAAAGGAGTGTGGGATTAGGAGCCACGTGGACAGACGCTGCCTGGAATGGCATTTGCAAGCTCTTTCCATGCCAGTTACTTTGAAACACTGGAGCTATTTCTATTTCAATGTTACAGCATGTTCTAATATTTTAGTCAAAATTCAGGCTAACCTCTCCTCCTTCCTCATCTTTCAGATTGTAGTGCTGGTGGTTTTCTTGGTGATGGTTAACTTTTTTCTCCTTTTGCTGCTTGAAAATTAGGCAGTTTCAGCGTCGAAAGTGGCCAGATGTGAAGAGACCATCATCTGCCAAGTCACTGTGAGTTGGGAGCAGTTCACAAAAAGCATTAAGCTTTTACTTAGCTTTATTTCCTTCGCTTCTCTTTTTGCATGCAGCACCTTTTTTAACATCATCATCTATTCTCATGGAACGCTTAAGTAGGAAGTCCTCTAAATTAGGCAAGAAATGAGATACTGCCGTGATTAGACAACCACTGCTGGCCAAAACTGCTTGGTCTATGTTTTCTGGGACTCTAGGAGCATTAAGGTCAAGGCAGTTTCAAACTTGAGCAGAGGTGGATGCTCAGTTGAAAAAACCAATTATGATTAACTGCCATTAAAAGTTAGAGACGATTATATTGGTTTGGGCTAAATTTAAACTCGTAGCAGCTACCCCTAGTGGCCTCTCACTCCATCCAGAAAGAACAAAACTGACTGTAGTTTCTCAGAGTAGAGAGAGTATCGCGCATTTTCTTGCCATTTATCCAACCACAGCCTCATGTGCTGTGAGCAAAGAAAGCAAGTTAGAACAGCAAGTAGACTACTACAAGACAGATCTGTACATTTTGTTTTATCTAAGATTGCTTTTTGCTTACCTAACTGCCCTTTAAAACTCGAAGATGATATTCAGTTCTCAACAACTTGCCAGAGCCCCAAGGTGAGATACAAATTTAAAGGCATGAGAAATGGTTACCTTTGCCGTGCCAGTCGCTGTCTCTGTGGCTCCCCTAAAACAGAGGGTGGAGACTCATTAAAAATCCTAAGGGGCTCTCAAATTCTGCAGTGAAAAAGTACGTGCAAGTACTGTAACAGGCAGGGTCTAGCATTCGCAACTCCCCCAAGAGGATTTGCTTATTTAATGGTAATATTTTACTGGCTTTAGAACCAAAACGTAGCTAGAATTAATGAGCTACAAGTTTTGTACAGGTTGAAGTTTCAAATATAGTTGGATTGTTTCTGTGAGACACCTGCTGTATATATTTATAGGTGGTCCACAGTGTTTCAGTTGTTTCTCCCTGCATGGAACCATGAAAAATGTATTTCTGACTACTTCCTACTAGAATGTTATACACTAAATCCTGTTTGTTTTATTTTAAAGAGGACAACTGTGGGAAGGATGGGAGGGCTAACCTCCCCTGACCGCCGCACCTCCATGAGGACCCAAACTGGCCAGGACTTGAATCCATGTACAGACTAAAAGAAAACGTGTATGACTTCAGAAAGAATTGTAATATTAGCCTGCAGGACTGGATAAACTTTGAGGCTGAAATAGATAGAATGTTTGCACTGGTGAGTGAATTAAATAGAAGCAGTGAAATTGTGGGAAAGGCTGTCAGAAATACAGGTCTCTGAAATCCACTGTTGTACCTGCTTTTGCTTTGGATTATACCTCACCTGCTTCACAAGACATTTTACTTCAAGACGACACCACTAACACGGACCCAGGGACTGACGGAGGAGGAAACACAGCCACAGCCCAAAAAGGATTCCCAGCCCCAGCGGGCAAAGTGTACACATGGACAGCAGAAGGAAACTTGAATCTTTCTTCAGTTCAACTTCAAAGCCAAGTATAACTCTAAAGCAAGACTGAGAAAAGATGGACGCTTTTGCTTCTAACTGAGGTAAAGGTAATGGTGGAAAAGAACTTTTAAGAGATTGAGGAAGTGAAGCGAGCAGCATTGAATATTCTCAACACCATCATACTCCTCAAATTTCCTCTGAGGATACGTTTTAGTTCCACGTGTATTTGTCCATCCACTTGACACCTCTAGGAAAATTAGGGAAAATCTTGACTAACAGGACGCCAGATTTTTGGAGGAGTTGTGTAAATATTGATCAATATACTGTTTGAAAATGAATTCCTTCAGGTTGTGAAGAATTTTGTTAATAAAAAGAGTGGAATGCCCACACACCATTTCTCAAAATGTTACAATGTTTATCCATTTTTAAAAGTACTGAAAACTTTCAGTAAATGTACATCTTAAATTTTAATGAAATCAGATTTGTATGAAGTTTTTTTATGTGGTAATATTATATTGTATGTTCAAAACCAAAACAATTCCTTTGAGACAGCAGTATTTGCTTAGTAGTGTAACTTTTGCTTTTATTTTAAAAAAGGCAGCTCCAAGAAGTTCAATACTTGTAGCCAATAAAGAATAATCTAGCTATAGATCAGTCTACAAAAAAGTAGACGTTCTGAATGACAGTTACTGTTTAAAGGCTTTTAAGGGGAAAAAACCCATCGTTTTACAAAGGAAGCACAGTGTACAGAGCTGATTTGAGTATTTTCATAAAGACATTATTAAATACATTGTAGTACAGGCACTAGCAGTGATATTTGTATTTATAATTTTTTTCACGTTAATCTGCTACCTGTTTGAAAGGCAGATGCAGGAGGGAGCTCACGTGACAGACCCCACCAACTGTGGCCTTCTCTCTTAACTAAGAGGTACTTTTTTTCATAACAAAAACTTAACTTGCACTTCTAGAAACACAGTGGGAAAATACATCACGGAACTTATTTCGCTACCCTTCTTGGTTTCGCACGTTAGGAAATTCAAGGAATTACTTCACAAGGGATATAGGTCTCTGGTAGCACCCCCCCTACTTGAGAAATGTACTTGAACAGCTTCTACTTTAGAACCGAGGGAAAAAGTGGCAGTGGGGGCTTTCATTGTACGTGCTGTATAGTAAAACTAGGCTTGAGCTTGTATTTGTATCACACACGAATAAGTCAAATACAATTCCCAGAATTTTCTTGCAGGTTTTTTTTAAATTATGGAAGTAATATATGATTGTCTATCTTAATCAAGCCATAGAGTTTGTTTATAACCTGTTACAGATGTCATGCGTTATGAAAGAAACATCTGCTAGATGAGATCTGGATCAATACAAATAAGTAAAAAATATACTAAATTTAAACTCACTGATAGAAACATATTTTTGCTGCTTTACAGGGAAAGGCATTAGCTGCCTACCATTCCCAAGGAGGACGCAGAAAGAATACTAGGTTAATTAGATTTAAAAAATTTGCACTTACCTTTGTTTTGTGTTCAGCCTATAGTCTCTGACAGGGCCGGGGCGTGACTATCAGAATCCTGCGTGGCCAGTGGCTCTGCTGCTGCGGCATACCAGTGAGAAGCCTGAGAAGTCAGCATGTCCCTTTATACAAACCGTTGAGCTGCAGGATTTGTGTGTGACACAAGAAGCAGCTGTTATTTATAAAAGGTAGGTTGTTGCCAAGTTATGGGGAAAGCTCCGACCTCTTCTCCTTTCAGCTGTGCTGAAGACCACTACTGAAGTTGCAAAAGACAGAAATTCCCCTCAGTGTCAATGCAACTTCAGTTGCTAACTGGGTTTCAGAGGTGGAAGGTCTCAGCTGTTACTCCCTTCGCTTTTACAGCCAGCTAAGAAAAAATTTAAAGCATTTGCTCTACGTAGCTTTCCTCAGTAACAGCACCCGCTTTTCTCTGACCTTTCCAGGATACAGTTATCAGCCTCAAAGTATCAGACAGCTAATACACTGTGTCACCAAGTTCTGATTTTAAATAGAAACCTTTATTTACATTATTATTAACATCCAAACACAAAAATCAGAAGAGCAGTAATACCTTACAACCAACTCTTTTATAAATCAGTCCCCATGATTTTTCTGTTCTGCGACATAAAGATACAGATATTTCAAGCAATACTTAATGTAAACTAAACTTAAATGCAATTCTCAATACTGTATGCCTTCTCCTGAGAATTTTTTAAAATATTGCTCTCAGAATTACATGGTTTCATACTTGCTGTATCATTCTGTCATCTGGTAGTCTGCACATAAATTCTAAAATAAAATGTGTGCTAATTGGTACAACATTCGAACAGTTTTGTCTTATGACTGAAAAATGGTCCTGATTTTCTAACTTTAAAAGCAGTATTTTAGGCCAAGATTGGAAAAAAATACTATGTATGAATTTTACAAAAACATGGTTTCTGTGATCAAGAGAGTAACAGGGCCATGTAGCAAAACAACGCTCACTATGCAGCAGTGATCAGAGGTGGTTGCACTCACTAATTGTTCTCTTACTGGTGAAAAATGTTACACAGGTGGTCTTTTTAAAAACATTCAGAAAAATCTGCTGCTGGAGAACCAAAACAGAATTGCTGGAGATATTAAACATCAACAAATTTCAAGGTCAGTTTTACTGACTGCAGCAGGTAAGATTTTCAAACAAGATGTAGTATTTAGTATCAGTGCTGCCCAGAAAGATGTCATCGATGCATTTTAAAAATTCCCCCCTCCCTTAATCAAGTTTAAACTAAAAATCTTTGGATTCAGCAAAAAAGTAGGTACTGGAAAACTCCAACATTCTAAACACAGATGAGAAAATGACGACCCTTTGTAACAGCAGCCAGGTACCAGTTATACACAGATGTATAAATAGAATCACTCATTTAAAAAAAATTAAAAGGACACGATGTATAAAGTAAAGTAGTACATAGTCTAAGAGCTCACCTAATGAAAGCCATCAGGGTTTGTAGTTTCCATCAATATAATGAACAACTACAAAATATAAAGATTGTTCTACTCTGATTTGATATAAAAAGCAAGGGATTGTTGCCTTTCAACTTCATTTTCAACTTACTCAACAAATAGAGATGTTCTAAGAAATAAAAAAGAAGATAAAAGTTCCTTAGGCTTTTAAAAGTTTTGCATTAAAAAACACACATGAATTGGACTGAAGGTTTCAAATAAATACTATCACCGGGTCTACACACTCGGTACTAATTGCAGAGCCGGGATTGCCTAAAGTAGATCGATTGAATCTGTATTCCCTTTGGAACATAACTGGCTGTATGCTAAGGCTAAACTTCTTGAGAATATTTCTAGCTAAAGTTAAGTTATGTCTATTAAAATGGAAGATCACTGAATATTCTGAACAATAAAACCACCTCTTGCTGACAGTACCAAGAAGAAGCAATCAAGAACACAGATTATTTTTTTCGTTACTCACTTGGGAGAAGTCAGTTTTCCATTACACAGTGAACAACAGAACAAAAGCACCACACATCTTAAACATTTCTGGGTCGTCCCGTATGGAAGTTGAGAGGTTTGACTCCTGTAACTGCCTGAAACTGGAAAAACTGCAAAGGGATCTTCATTTCAAGGAACCAAAATAGAGGGGGGGAAATCACCTAACGAGCAAATAATATGAATAAATTTGTAACCAGACTTAAATACTGATATGAAAGAAACCTGCTTAGAAAATACATTCATTACTATTAGAACAATCCAATGAGGTGCAGACATTTGGTTAAAAGTGTGGCTTAATATCCTTAAAGGTTTCTGGATGTCATGTAACAACAAACATTTTGCAACAGACAAACATTTTTGAAGAACATTTAGAGTTTGTTAAAATTGACCAAAAAAGACACAATCCAGATTCATCAACTGAAAAGGCAACATATTATAGAAAGACAGGACAGTCGTGACAAGTCGTAACACCTTACAATGCAGAGCCTTTTTGTCAAATTGCCTCATGTAAAAAAAGAAATGTAACAAAGTGCTCACAGGTGGAGAAAGCATTTAACAACTGGTTTTTTTATAAAAAGCTATGTGTTTAAGATGTAAAAATAAATGAAGTGTTGAAGACCAAAGTAGAGAAAGATGTGGGCCAAAGTCACCCAGCTTCAAAGTCATTAAATTTAATAATAATAAAAAAAAAATTCTATTTGGACCTCAACTACACTGAGTTTACAGAAATCAATTTTGTTAAATATTTAGCTTCACAAACTCTGCAAAAATGAGTTAGTGACCTACAAAAGTCATATATATAATACATTATCTTAAAGACCATATTTACAAAATTCACAAAAAGACTGCAAAATTCTGAATCAGACTGCAGTGCCTTGCCTTGAGTTTTCTGAAGTTATTTTCAAAAAAGATGAAAGATTATTGCTCTAATTTCCACACACAGAAAACATTACATTATGCAGTCTTTTCAAATAATTCTTAAGAGATTGTGTTTGAGAAGGAACATGAGTACACCCTACCTTCATATTAAGTCCTTATCAAAGATATTGCATTAATCCGTTATATAGTCTTTTATAAAGTGCACTCAGCTGCACATCAATATGTAAATATTAGTCACAATTGTGTTTAAATAACTTAAATTTATTATGCTCTCTTTTTACCCCTTGGCTTCAATGGACAGGATTTTGGACTAGTATGTGCCAATTCATTTTGCACTGCTACTTCGCTTGGGAAATCCTGACTCTTGGGGGTAAGAGATTAAAAGCAGCATTTATATTCAGGAATTAATATAAAATAGTCAAGGCTAGGAACTACATTCTCTGTCAGATATTCTTACTAGAGAAATCAGAAAATTCTTATCACCGTGACTTCTCCAGGCACTTTTGTCTGCCTGTAGTTAAAGGGCTTTGGATAGCTACAGTAAATTGATAAGGTACACCAGGAGTCTACCCATCATATCTACTAACACGCCATTGCCAACGTCACATTTCTAGAGGCGGAGCGCCAAAAATATTTATGACCTTTTTTGTACACCACAATATACAGTAATACAGAGACTGCTTCTACTAAAATGTTTTTTGTTGGGTTTTTGTTGTTTGCTTTTCCCTCTGAATGAAGTAACTTAGGACATCATGGTGATTAACAGGAAAAATCACTTATTTCCGTAAGGCCAGTACTAGTTGCCGTGAAGAATGCGTAGCTTTCCTTTATAATACTAGTGCATCATTAATACAGCACATTCTTGTTTGAAGATATGGTTCTAGGTGTCAGCAGTATTTCTGTTAAAGAAAAGAAGAAATAATCATCAGAGAAAATAAAAAAGACCTTTGCTGAAAAGACTGGTCTACGTACTGCATTTTGAAGAGGAAAGTACTGACAGTCAACTTCTGAGCAGAACAGCAGCATTTTAGTGCTCCACTTTGAAGATAAATTTGTAGAAAAGAAATGCTGTCCCAGAATTTCCTAAACATGTTATTTGGGTATCTATCTTCACTGTATGATACGCGGGTTTGGAAAATCTGACATTGCACCTTCATTTTCCCTTCTTTATAAAGGGTACTTGTTATATCAAAGTCCTCCGATACCTTACTTACTTATCCCCCAGAAGTTCTGAGATTATTTTGGCTGCTTCCTTACGTACCTTGGACAAAATTCCATGAGGTCCTTTCTACTTGAATAAATTCAGCTTATCTCAGTATTACATTGCTCATCCTTGGCATTTTGTGAAAAGATTACAGCAAAAGTATATTTAGTATTCCAGCCTTTGCAGTGCCTGTTAGTAGCTCATTTTTCCTTAAATAAGGGAATTTCCATAGTTCCTTGCTATGCATACACAGGTATTGTAAGGTATTATTAAGGTTAAGTATCATCATCAGCTTCTGCCAGGAGGAGGACACTGTGCTACCGGCAGTCTAGGTCTGACTCAGAAGAGCTATTATATATAATCTTTTACATCTGCTGAAGATACTTTGACAATCTCTGTTTTTTGCTGTCTGGGGTTTCTCCAGGCTCAGAAGTATTTAAGCATCCTTTGTGCAATTTAAACCTTGATCCTACCTATGATACTTCAAAGTCAACAGCTAATCACAGCATAGAGCTTGGGTCCATTATGTATTTGATTTAAACATCATCAAAAATAAGGTATCTCTTGGGACGTACAAACAGTAGTTCCACAGACGTAAATATAAACAGGATAACTGAGAACAGGTTTGTGCCAGAGGAATGGCTTGAAGCAAGCTCTACTCAATGGGAAAAGAATCAACAGATCTTTTCATCAAGTTTTTATGTACGTCTTACCTGATCTGGACCCATCGGCATCCCTGACATAGGCATGGTATTGATGTTCATCTGTCCAATATGGCCACTGCTGCCATTCATGTGCATCATACTGTACGCTGCTGGATTACCTTGATGGCTGAACTGCTGCTGGGGGAAAGAACTGAAGCACAAAAGGACAAATAAAATTACCTTCCAAAAAGTTTACACATTGATATATTGCCTTCCCTACAGCAGCTGGCAACACGTGGAAGATAAAACTATTTTTACATTTACTTGTTTCTACATAATATCTGTTTAATGTAGAAACAGAAATTTCCCTCCCAAAAGGAATTTTGAATTTTTAGACATGCCCAGAATTATGTGTATGCATTTCCTATTGTAACCTTTTTGGAGGCTTCTTACTCTCTTACTCTTCTTACTCTCCACTGTAACACTATTCTGAACTTCTGTGTTTCCCTCAAGTTATTTTTTCAGTATTCAAAGACCAAATGTTGCTTTTAGTTACAAAGATTGCAGAGGTCCAATATGAATAAATGGAGCTAAGCATACAATACATTTAATCAGTCTGCTTCCTCAGCCAGAGCAGGATTAAGGACAACGCAGACACTAGAGGTATAATTATTTTCCCCTCTTCTAAGTCCTCCTGGTACAAGCTATTTAACATAGCTCCTACTTCCGACAAAGTGAAAGACAATTTTTGACCTATAGGTTATAACTGAGAAGTTCACCTGCTCCTGGCCATGCTTCCGGACGGCCAGCCCTTCATCTCAGGGGACTGGTACATTGCTGCTGTCTGAGGATGCTGCATCATAGGATTCTGGGAGGCTCCAATTCTTGAGGCCATCATTGGGTTGGGAGGACTTGATACTCTGCTAAATGCAGGATCAGGTTGTTGGCTTATTCCTTAAGAGACAAAGGACAGACAATATTTCAGTTATCATCATCCAGTATTTTTAGTTTATCTTCTTGCAGTGATGGGAAGGGAAAAAGTCATCCCTTTTCACAGTAGTATTTTCAGAATGATTGGCATTTAGGCAGTTTAAATAAATGAAGAAAAGGAAAAGAAAACCAGACAGACAAAAAAAGAAAGTTAGTACTAGTACCATAATTAGGTGGATAGGGGAATTGCTGTGGAGGAACTTGAGCCATTGGAGGGCCTGTCAAAGCACTATCCATGCTTCCTGAGGCAGTCACATTTGGTGGTGGACTGAAGGCCTGAGGTTGCTGCTGCTGCTGCATCATCATCGCCATCCTCTGTTGTCTAAAATGATGACTTATTAGCTCCCTGTTACGTTGAGCCACCATTTGAGCATTAAGAAAACCTTGCTGCTATCCCCCAAAGAAAAGAAAAATCAAATTAGAAAACACTTTAACAAATTAAATCATGTCACTCAATCAAGTCAATCAAGCCACCTACACTTTTGCTAACTCTAAGACCCAGCATATCCACTACCCAAATAGAAAGTTAAGAAAACCCACAGCCAGTACAAAAATCATCAAAATAGCAAAGGTTTTTCATTAAGTTGTCATTAGTTTTAAACAAACAATAAAGTAGATTATCTATCACATCCTACATGGAAAAGACTACTGACACACTGTATTGATAGCATGACCTGATGAACAAATCCCTCTGAAATCTCATGAATGAGAAGTAAAAAAAAAACCCACCTTTTTTTAATTGTACCGGGGAAAAAAACAAAACAAAAAGGAATGCTGTGGGACCATGAAAGAAGGTCTAAATTCTAAACAGATGTGTAAAAGATGTGTCTAAAAATGACCGTTTCAGATGGCTAGTGTAATAATTACCTGTGATCCCACCTGTGGCTGCATAACTGGTCTCATCACTGAGGTATTGCCACTGACTGGATTTTCCATTTTCATTTCAAGCGCTTGACGGGTCTGATTCATAAACTTGGAAAAAGACATTTTAGCACTATTAGCTTGAAAATACCAGTTATCTGAATAAAGTAATGGCAACTTCTCCAAAAAACATTCTTTACAAACCTCTCGAATCCTAAAGTGCAATGGTTGATTTTTTGCCTTGTTTGATGTGCCTGAAGTACCAAAATACTTGGTTAAGCAGCCCAAATGCACACAAAAACTATCCAAACAGTGTAGAACTAACTGGCTTTTTTTTTTCTTCCCTCAAAATTAGCACCTTTTAAGAATAAATATATAGCAAACTACCTATTTGTTCCAACTAATGTTTTGGGCAGAAAGGTATAACCACTAGCTTTGCTTAAAATCATAAAATTCTGTCTCCTTCCCTCTCCATCAAAAAACTCCAAACCCATACAGATGGAATTAGTGTCACAGAAGAACCAAGAGAGAACACAATATTTCCTAAGGTCCATGTCACACAGCACTACCTCCGTTTTCTGAGTTTTGTTTGTACATTGTATTTGATATCAGGACTGCGCTTTCACAGTGATGAAATCATGGGGCAATTTTTTAAGCCGTGCTTTCAACCCAGGGTTAAGATCTATGTGGCTGTATCTACTCTCTCACACTTCATCCTAAGAAAATACCTAAAATGACATCAAATCAATAAATGGGAAAGCAAACCCATATTTCAGTAAGCCCAAATGATTAGTTAGAAAACATAGTGAAAAAGAAGTAACATTTGATTTACAGGAGAAATGCAGCTGCCATTTAATGCTATCAGTGAGATTCGGAAAAAATACTAAATGTATAAAGAGATCATCCAGCGCTACGTCGTACAAGAGTATTGTTTTAAAGTAGCAATAATGTGTGCTGCAGGAACCGATCCAATCTGTGGCTAAGGAGGCTGATGAAGAAGAAACCCTTGTCCTACTAAAGGTTCTTTCACTCCTACAGCCATTAGGCACTTGCTGTGAAAAGCACTGTCAAAATGAAAGATTTGTCCTTTCAATCATCTGCTGTAATGTCAATTTTCACATTCATGAAGCAACACAATTCAGTGTGCACCTTATTCCATTCTGAAACAAGAAGAAAGTGTAAACTCAGGAGCAAAAGATTACCTGCTGCCCCTGAAGCCTCTGCTGGAGCTGCATGCGGAGCTGCTTTGGTGTATTGGTTCGAGGTCTCATCACATTTGCTCTAGGATGCATACTTTGAAGTGGAAAATTGCTCTGTTGGCTCATCTGATTCATCACTGAATTAAAGGTTGGCTGTTGTCCCTGAATGTTACTAAAACTTCCTGGCATTGCTGCCCCTTGCCCTTGATAAGGCTGACCATATAACGAAGGCTTCTGGTCAATCATAACTGAAGATTCCTGACCTTGAAATGAATCTTGTTTGGGTTCCAAAGCTTGTCCCTTCAACAGATACAAAAGTGTTTTCACTAGCAGTATATTCTTTAAGTAGGAATTCCGAAAGAAACAATAAAGCTAACACACCATACAACAACTAATAGTTTCTTGGGTAGAACATAGCATGGGCAGATTACTATTAGTTTTGTCTCCAGACAAATGAAATAGCAAAAATTATTATTAATAATAATAATTTTTTTAAATGGGTTCTAATGCACGCTGCTTACATAGGCAGACCGGTATCATTATTCAAGCCTTTCCGCACTTTTGAACTGCTATTTGTAGAAATGACAGCTAGATTTTGTGGTTTTTAGCAAGTTTCAAATTATTCATATAATTTCTTTTTCCTATTTGCTATCCATGCAAATTCAAGCTGGAACTGGAGGAGACAGAAGCGTCCTACTCACTAACACATCACTGCCAGTCAAATGTTTCACAACCCAAGCTCAATTAACAATAGTTTACTAAAGAAACCCAACACAATTTGCTGCTTATAGAATTATAATGATTTACACCCAAAAAAACACCAACCCTATATACCAAGGCATATTACAATAAACTTAGATAAGAAAATGCCATTTTATGGTTTTGTAATGTACAAGAAATTTAAACAATTTTCAGCTTCTCCAATTAAAATCACTACTCAATGTACGTGCTTCAAAAGGCAGATTTTGGCAAATGAAGACAAGGAGGTGAGGAGACAGAGGGAGTGAGGAGGCCCTCTTCACTTTCTTTTCAAGTAACAAAATAACACAGGTTTTTGGAAAATAAATGGCCAAAATCTCTGTTTGCTTACTTGGTTTACAAGATCAGGAATTCCTAATGCTCTGTCAATTTCCTCCAGACCTGTGACATCTGTATTACTCAGCAAAGTGTGCAGCTGATCCAACAGTGCCCTTTCGTCATTCTGGCCTTCCACATTTGGTGCCGGACACAAGAGGTCATCCAAAGAGTTTCTAACTAATTGTCTACAAATATAAAAACATTACAACCATTATGGACTATAAAGGCATATACATAGTTTTTATATAATATTTTGAACTGGAGATGATTAAATACTATCATCACCCAGAAGACTGAAGTAAGAATTTAAGTCCCAAATTTAGGTCCTAAAATGTCCAGTCAACTGCCATGTATCCTTGAACACACAAAAATTCCCTTTTCTCCTGGCTTCTGCATGTACCACAGAGACATAATTTCAGATTTTCCCACCTCTTTTCTCTGTGCCTCCCAACTCAAGGATTGATCGATTTTGTTAGCAATGCCTTTTGTGGAGCTGGGTTAAAAGATATCCAGTGTCATACCATCAGCAGAAATGGAAATAGATTCTGACTCCGATCTGTTATCCCCACTGCATATGCTACATTAATTTTTTTCCAGGTCTTAAATTCTTCCGACAAACAACGAACAATTGGATTTAAACTTATCTTAAAACCTTCCCCAACTCTACCTGTTTTGTGAACCCCGCGATGCTTGCTCCATGGACAGCATGTTGTCAGGCCACGACCCTGGCTGGTTAGATGGTCCTGGCTGTCCATACGGATTCCCCCCCATGCCAATGTTTATCTCATTTGGCCCTGCAAGGGAAAACATTTGTGTGATTTTTAAAAAACAAAGGTGTCATCTTGCTCTCCCAGTGGTCACATAAAGGTTGTGGATGATCACACAAATTGTCAAGCAGCTTCATGAGCTTTCCATTTTAAAGCATGTACATACACAAACTCGCACTCAAGATAATTTCAGAAATATAACAGACCACAGATTCAAATATGTCAGTGATCTAAAGCTGCTACCTACCCTGTTAAAGCAGAATTGCTATTTCTAATCCTTAATCCCCTAAAATAGGAACTTGACAGATACAGCAAGTTTACATCCAAAAAAATGTGAGTTTTCTGGCCAATGAAATCTGGGTACTAGCAAATATACATTGTCATAGTGACATCAACTACATTTGGCATTTTAAATTCCAAAACAGGTGAAAAACAAAAGAAACAGAAGGTACATAATGACATTTTACTCTTTGGGAGTACAGCCTTCCTTCTACCTATTCAGAGACATACAGCACTACATAGGAGAGTTTGTGTCATCCCATTATTTCCCAATATTTGTAGGAATCACCTAGCAATAATGATTCCTAGGAAGCTAAGCTGAGGAATTCTGACTCAGTTAAGACTGAAGAAATTTTTTCCTGGTTTACCCTTATATCCACATGACACGTTGAAACAGTAAGTCTGTCTATGAGAACTGGTAACAGCTGGTTACCATGGTAGCCTTACATGATAAAGAAAAGGGAAAAGGAGCGCCACTGTCTATTTTGGCCCTTTTTGTGCACGCCAGCATTGGCACATGAGACGGGACAATTTCAGCACTAGGCTAAATCTTTGTCAGGGACATAGAACAGAAAAAAAACACAAGCTTTAAGACTCTCTTCATATTTTAGACATGCAGCTTATTTTCTCCCATGCAAACATGAATAGAGAACCTGCATTTGCAATGTGGTTTTATATTAAATTTGGATACTCTGTGTGAGAATTTTTAAATACTTAAGAAAAAAAACTTTAAAAAACCTTGATTACCAAGAAGTTAACAGCAAAAACACATCTATATCAAATACAATGAATTAAATTAATCGGAATACTGGTTACCTTCACATATAATCATAGATAGCATTTCATTCCTGGAATTTAGCAGAGAAATACTGCACTAAAGAAATACACAGAAATTATCCCCAAAAAACCTGGAGACTCAGCATGAGTTATCTGTACATGAAACACACAGATATCACCAGAAGAAAACAAACAGAACACAAAATAGTCATTAAATGTCCCAGTCAGCAAACAGTCTTTACCTCAAAAAGCCTTTGGACGAAAAGTTAGTATTCTACCAAAACCGAGAAGATTCGGATGATGAATGCTTACTGAGAAACTAGTGAGACTGTGCTAGGTAGGACAATAAAAGGTAAAGAACTTACTCATGTGAATCATTTGCTGTTGTAGCATTGGTCTTGTCCCAGGTATGCTATTGGAACGAACGGGCAGCCCAGACATGGAGCCACCCACCGAGGATCTGGGGAGGGACGCACTAAACTCGGGTCCTGGTCTCAACATCGAAGCAGAACTTGTAGGTTCCAATCTGTTCACCTTTGAGTTTGGCAAACCCCACTCTCCTGACTGATGCTGATTCATCGCTACATTTCTGTTGGGAGCACTTGCTATAATAAAGAGCAGAAAATACAGTAACTTTTCATCTGGAATACCTTACGTATTTATGTCTTAGTATTCTTTTCAGGAGGGGTTGTTTTGTTTTGTTTTACCAACAAGACCATCTGCCAATGACAGAGCAATTCACCACAAAAGCATCTAAAGCTTACCAAGCCAAGTTCTAAATCATCAAATGACTATATTAATCTAAATATATTTAAAAATATTAATGACTGACTGCCATCGTGACCTGTTCTTGCTTCTATATATCAAGAACATTAAAAACTTGAAATAGTAAAAAATAATTTAACTACTAAACAAAAGTAAATTACTGGTAATAATACACAGATGGTAAATAGTCATGTTCTCATAATTTTAGCTAGGAATAAAAACTAAAAAGTATTTATATACTGATGGTAAAATTGTTACTCTTTAATGTTAAGGTTTCTTCTAGCCAAAATTATAATTTTGCAACATTTTTTACATGAAAGCTTTTTCCTTTACAATGAGATGTATTTGTACACGATCAACAAACCTAGATTTGCTCCAAAATTTTCCTGGCTTTCAATCATTCTTGGACTTCCACCCATCAAGTTTTGCTTTTGTAACATGGAGAATGCGTTGACATTCCTCACTGGAGCACTTGAGCCCACAGGGCTGTCTAAAGACATGGCTCTGGTGAAAGGTGGGCGAGAAGACGGCACAGACTGGGGACTCCTCACACCTGTTGAAGAATTAAAAGATGCATGCAACTGTATGTTTTAAATAGAAAGTACAATTGATGACTTAAAAAAAAAGAAGTCTGATGTATTTATGGGCACATATATTTGACCTTGAACAAGCCAGGAATAGTTATTTTGCTTATGTTCTCACTACACAAATCACATTTTGACTACATAGAACCTTTTACAGAAAAAGCAAAATGCAGTTCCCTTTGGCCCTAAACATAAAAAGGTTCATTTTAAGTTCTGTAATGATCCATGTTTTTAACATTTGGAAACACACTGGTATTACAGACTCCTCCATATATATGAGCGGGCTGCCCAGCCTTTGGACAACTCTGACATGGAGACAGAAAGAAGTCAAATGGTTCTGAACAAGTTGAATCCAGGTGCAGTGTGTTCCTGAGCACAGTGTGCTACATGGACTTATTAACCCAGAAGTTACTGTGCCCCACAGCCAATAGTGTCAGTGGCCTCATGTGTTCTTGTACCTGTTTCTACATTTTTCATGATAGGTGTTTCACCTCCTTAGGTTGCCTTATATAATCAACATTACAAAAGGAAGTGACAACTGGTCTATTAGCAAGGTTATCTTTCCCTCCTACTCAGCTTCCTACTAAGGAAGAACATCCCTTTCAATGTCAAGGAGGAGAACTGATTAGAATTTGCAGGCTACAAGATGTTTTCACATAGAGTAAGTGGAAAATCAAAAGCTTGTCACCAATTCTGTATTATTTCTCTAGTCATCTGTAAAGAACAAAAATTCTCAATTTTAATTTACAATTCACAAAACATTTTTCCTGATGTCTTGTCTCTGGGCAATCTACATTAGATGAACCCAGAAGAAACCGTAAAATAAGGAACTGAAGTTAACGTTACTCATTGTGTATATAGCAGAGGAGTGCCGTCAAGACAGCTAATAGTTTACATAATAGCCTATGAAAGCATAATTAGCCCTTTTGCATTACAATTGTCCTTGAAGATATAGGAGATCAAGAAAGTATTCTCCAAGGATTTGAGGATGCATTATGTTTACATCAGGTAAGAACACCACCCTAATTTTAAAACCAAAGTGATATTAGATTAAATTCCTTACCCAATAGGGCATTTCCTTGAAATAATGCTTGCTTTGTTCCAAGGTTATTTCCATTTGCAGACATAGCATTATTGTAAAACTCTGAACTAGTCAGATCACCTAGAATTGCATCCAAATTATCCAAGTCTCCACTCATCTGAAAAAGACACAGTGAAATAGCAAGGTTATTTACTATCATATGCCTATCCTTCAGCTTTTATTTAACTCCTCACTGATCTTAAAAGATATAACTGGAAGACAAATGTTTTAGTTCACTGACAGTACCTTGGGCTATCTCTCAATTTCCTAAGAACTTCAGATATCATTTAGCTATATTTTTTTAGAGTATTTTGCTTGTCTAATTTTGAGAATTAGGAAAAACTGGACGTACACATAAATAAAATGAAAAGCACCTATGAATATAAACATTTCAGTCATTACAAATTACAAAGATAAAAACACTAATGAGAGCAAACAACATCAAGAATGTTTACCATTCGGTGATAAATCATGTATTTGTCATACACAAAAAGCCTTATTTGATCACTGGTAAACACAACAACATATGAAAAGTACCCACAGATTTTTCTAGTCAATTGGAGTCCTAACCTTCTTTAGAAATTCGTCTTTAAATCAGATGAGTTTTAACAGAAAAAGTATTGCATATACAGTGGATTCATATCTTCACAAAATAAGCTTCTCTGAATACGTTAATTAGATCTCAGGAGCAAGTACCGAAACTACGCATGGGTTACTATTACACAGTTGTGACTTTTCCATAAGTGGTACTCAAAAAAATGTTATAAGGTGTTTCATTTATAGTCAGCCATTAGCTAATACAAAAATTGGGCAGTAATTTTTTATTTACATAGCTATTACCGACTTGGGAAATCCAAGTTCTAAGATATCAACATGTTTTCAGTAAACTCTGCCATACTGACCAGTATTATTTACTTTATGGCAGTTCCAAATGTGACTTAGGAACTAAATACAACAGAAATATTATCTACGCTTTATAATTTTAAGAACAGCTGTCCCTAATAAGCGTACTGCTGCTTTGAGGAGAGCTGTTCCTTGGTGATATATATAGTTTACTATATCACGACATTTCTTGTAATTTCAACTCTAGAAACACTGAAACAAATAAATATACATGTACTTATTTGAATGCTGAACATACATGTATTTGGAACAATATTTTCCCTCATTTAAGGAAAAAGAGTGCTAAAAACAGTGAATGAACTAAAACCAATCTATAGTTATTTTAAGTATTACACATTTTTGTGTATTGTTTATATTTTCAAAACAAAATAATGTTTTACCTTCTGCTATTGTATTGCACATTACAGAGGCAGTTACAGCTCCATTTCCTAATAAGCCATAAACATAAACATGTGCTATGTGAAATAGCAGGTGTTAAAGATCTGATTTTAAGTAATAATTTCTAAATATACACTACCTTAATCATACCATAACTTGATAACATTAGTCCAGCACTTCAGTGCAGCATATTCGGATATATATATCTCCTGTAGTTGTCTTTGTGCTTTTTCAGTTACAGTAAAACCTGAGCGTATAGTTTCACACCATTTGCACAGAACTTTCTTAGAAATGTTTACATACACATACTATATTTACCCATTCACTGTAATAAGAAAATATTGGTTTGTTCGCTACCATCATTTTACATTATACTGTACCTCCTCCGCTGGTTCCGTTTTTATTTTCATCTCTTTTTCTTGACTAGAAGTAGGAATTGTAGAACTACTGCATTGTCCCATTTTATTGTCCACACTTTCTACTTTAGGCTTCAACTCTTTGGAAAGCGGGTCCTTACCATCATCTTTATCTAACAGATATCTTAGTAAAGCATTGTTTTCCTTCTTCTTTGGGCTCAGTTGTTCCTGTTTGACAGTGCCTTCTCCACAGGGCGCTGTATTACTAGCATCATGATACGTGTCTTTACCAGTAGCTTCAGCTGTGATCTTGGCTACCTCTGCAGGAGAATTACCATTCTGCAACAATTTATGTAAAATCCTATGCTTCTCTTGCAGGAGCGACCCATGCATGTTTGAGGAGGAGGAGGATACCCCTCCAGATGTTGACGAGGAAACTCCTGAAGGACTGGTAACGTTGGTAGAAGATTCTTTACAATTTGAGTCTAAAGGCGAGTTTGATGCTGTAGAATGTCCTCTTTCATCTGAAGAACACGTGAGTAGCTGAAGCAGTTTTTTATGCCCTTTGCTTTCAGATGGTCCTCTCTGACTTTCAGGTGCCTCCAGATTTCCCTCTTTACTGTCTTTTTCACTAAGGAGATCCCTGCTGTTTGACTGGCAGATGGAACTTTCCACTTGGTTTTGTTCACAATACAAACCAGAAGGGCTTTTGGAGTCCTGGGTACTCGTTTTACTTTGCTGAGCTATGCTCATGTTTGGGGAATTATCCAATTTTGGACCCGGTGAAGAAAGCGTTGATAAAAGGGAAGTTCCAACACCCTCACTAATGGCTTGAAGAGCACTAAGAGAACTGCTAGAGAAAGTGCTGTTGCCGGTGTTGCTGGCAGAGCCCATTGGAGAGTGCATACCTGTATCACACGACAGAGATCACACTTATTAGACTACAGTACTGTCTGTATCTACTTTTCCTTTGGGTTATGTATGACTGCCACATTGAGTTAATTATTTTAAAATAAAATTTTACCATGAAATTAGGTATACTACATTTAAGTAACATATATAAGGTCATCTAGAAATATTTAAAAGGATTAGAGATGCGATTCCGATGAAAGTGTGAAAAGATAGCTTAAAAAAAAAAAAACAAAAACAAAAAACAGCTTATAGCGAAAATAAAATACCTGTAACTGGAGAAAACTGGTGTGAACTCATTTTTGGACTTCCTCGATTCCTAGGAGATATCATTAGATTCTGTTGGTTGGAAGCTAAACCAGGACTACCATGTGGTGGGCTACTGATATTTAAGCCGTAACTGTTGTTCTGATAAGCAGAGGACTGCATTCCGGGTCCAGAGTTCACTGGCCCCATATTACCAGGGCCTCCATATCGAGTGCTGCTGAGCTGACCCACTGCACTGGGATCTCCCATACCATAGTTCCTGTTCTGCATTGGCACGCCTTGACCAGGTGACATGTTCATAAGACCACCAACAGAATTTGTGTTTCCAGCCACCGGTGTTCTGATGTTCTGCCCAACTGAATTAGGATTCGGCCGATATCCATTTTGTTCTCTGTAAGTTCAACAACATCCCCAGAAACCCCAAGAAAACAAATTAAAACCTTATTTGGAATCAAGTGCTACAAAGACAGAATAACATTATTAAATAATTTTCCAAACATTTTTTTCTAAGAGAGCAGTGAGAATTCAAGCTTCCACAAAAGCAGAACTAAGCCATGCCGCTCATTTATTCATTACAGAAGTGCTTGGCCCTTTAGGTGATTTCAGTTATAAAGTGCGTACATAGTATCACCCCTTCAAAAGGCTTTCATCGACAGTCATTAGTCAGATTTATCAGTTTAAACATCTTCCTCCTTTTACTCCCTTCCTGAGTCAATGCATGACACCATTCTGCTGTGCACACTAATGATGCCCTGAACAATCTCAGCTACTCATTTTTCAGCATCTGGAGGCACTTTAATGCCAGAAGCCGACAGATTCCCTCCAGAGTGGCATTTCAATTATTCTTGTAATCAACAAGAACAGGTCACGGGAAGTGCCATTTAAGCTACGTTTAACTTTGAGTCATCAATGATGCATCTGAGGGGGTTTTGTTGTCTTTTTAATTGGTCTGCAGTTAAAAAGAGTAAGATAAGGCATGTAACTAAGCACTTCTATTTTCAGTGTTTCATCATCATAAATGTTAACCCAAAAGAATAATGAATACAGGCTCCATGGAGGTACTGAGGAAAAACCTCTCTTCTGACTGTGACTGTCTTTCTGCCACACGTTTAAGTTGGGAGTGTCAGTGTCAGGTTAACACATTTATTTCTATGCTATGCAACTCTACTTCCCAAGTTATTCCCCCTCTGTTTGAGTTTTAATCAGATAAAATATTTTGGGTTGGGTTTGTTTTTTTTTAAGGTATCTTCAATGTCAGATATATTTTTAACAGCTATGACTCTTAAATGACAAACAGATACCACTGATTTCACCTTTGAAGAAAGTGGGTAGAGACAAATCCATGGCGGTCATTAGTTACAGGATTTCGAAATAGTTTACTCTTTGTTTGCGCTGTCACTATGGTACCATCCGCTAAAGAAAACCGATACAATGGTGTTTCAGCATGACCTTGTGTATAAGCTGTAAAGGAGATAAACAAATACAATTCATATTTAAAACCCCAAGAATTATTAATATGCACTCTACAGACTTTTAACACAATACCCTTTATTTGCTGAAGATTTAAAAGAAAAAAAAAAAGACACACACAAGATAGATATTCAGAAAAAGGAAGTATTACACATTTTTCCCTAAATTAGTAGAGGGAAGACAAAAGTAAACAAGGTTATTTTGATGCTGTAGTATTTTGTGCTCAACATGCACAGTTGGCAAAGTTCTACATTTGTTAACAGACTTCCAAGGCTAGGTTAGTAGGTTTCTGTGGTTTCTCCTTGGGGAGAAGGACTAATCAAAACTTTAATATTAATTGCAGTAAAATATACAGGTAATTAATATGGAACAGAAATGAAACTTGGAAGCCTTCAGATGAAGTATTTTTCAGTTTAGAAGTTTTATTTCAATCAAAAAAATTGTGGAAACCACTGCTTTTAATCTGAGCTCCAAATTCCTTGTTAATTTAGGATTTATTTAATCAGTCAAGTTGAAGAATTTCCAGAGGAATGGAAACTTCATTTTCTGCCAGTATGAGTTTCTCTTTATTTAATATCCCCTCTGCTTGAATTACTTTGTGAATCCTTCAAAAAGACTAGAGTTTAGAAAACTTAGAAAATGTCATCTTTCTTACTGAAGACAGTGGCTGTACTTCACTTTATCTATCAAGGTTATCAAATTAGCATTACAAAATACCTAACACTGGAACACCGAAAATATTTTGAACCCTTCTGTCTTGAATAAGAAAACGGCATCAACACAACTTTATCACTTTTAGTGAGCTACCCTTTAACAAAAGAAAGGATGAATTAAAATAAAAAGAAAGTCAAACTCATGTTAAACAAAGGTAACAAGCTAATGATAATTAAGGATTGCATGTTACTACAGAAATATAGCTGTCATTGTAATTGCTATATCCATCTGTGGAAAAACAGATTGCTTCAGGCTCCCAGATCGTGTATCTGATATTTTCCATGGAAATTATCAAAAGAGACACATTAGGAAAAACCAAATAACTTCCATCAGAATTCCTATTTCTCAAGAGGTCATCCTCCTTCAGCTTGTAAATATGAGTCACAGCAATTAAGACTACCAAAAAATATGAAAAAAATGAACACAGGCAGAATTCAGCATTTTTGTTTGTCAGAAAAAAAACGCAGCCATTAGGAGAAGCATTACGACCAACATTGCAAACAGATTTTTACCTTCATGATAGTGGCGTTTGTTTGACCATGACTGTCCATCATTATGGCATAAGAACCTCTGAATACACCGACGAATTATATCTTCAAAGCCAGGTCTCATGGAAGACCGTAATGAGTTTGTATCAATGTTGACAAGTTTTCCTGTAACAGGAAAGAAAATACACAAGTTAAACTCTTTATTATATTACTATGCCAATCCTTTTGTATAATTACGGTACATATCTGAAGGCTCCAATATCACCATTTTAATTGTTCATCAGCCTAACACCAAATTTTGAGTATGCAGAAGTTACATTTATGAATTATCTGCTATGTGAGAATATGATGCTGCTTGTTAAAACAACAATATTCAAAGGGGTTTAGGTAACTGAATAAGAGGAAGTTAAGTACCCACAGGATAATGCCAGAGCTTTAGAAAACAGTAACTTTAGCCTCTGGTTACAGGCACCCAAAGGAGGCATACACAGTAAAATTTTCAAAAATACTGACCAACTACATCCACAAATGAAAATCATAAATACTAACCGGTATCCGAAAAAGCCCCATTCAGATTATATAAGTATTTCAATTTAAACAGCGTAAACCACTTTAAACATTAGCTCGCATACTGTAGAAAAATACAAGCTTCAATTATGATTTAAAATATTTCTTACATGTAAAGAAAAGCACAATGACAACCACTTGAAATGTTGCCAAGTTAAAACACAAGTAATGTTTTATACAAGCTGCCAAACAATAGCATATTAGCGTAGAGACAGAAAACATGTCCCACAGTTGTTATTATACCTCACTACCAACAGAGGTATATTGCAAAAACCAGCTGGGACTTCTCATTATGAATTCTGCTAGTCACTACAGGTACATGATTGATTTACCTACTTGATTTATTGAAAACAAGCACATGGACACAAAAAAAAGATACCTTCATCTTGGGTACGTTTCTCACCTGAAAGATCATGTCTTGTAATAAAGCTCTCTGGATTTGTTGGAAATACCCTTTCTGCAGTTGTGATACGACGTGCCACACAAATCATACAGGACTGCAAATCTGTATTTAAAAAATAATGTTTCTTCTTTAATTTCTCTCCTATTTTATTCTATTAAAGCATCTAATAAAATAGCTGAAGCATCCTTCATTGTTAAAATGGAAGTATAAACAATAAGAATTTACATTTTCGCATTCTGTTCCTACTTACTTAAAAATGGATTGGAGAAGCTACAGATTTCGTAACACATACCAAATACCAAAAAGCTTTACTCAGAGATTTCTTTTGCGCACAGTAATTCCACAAAATTTCCTACCTTCCCCCTCTTCCATCATAGCTCTTGGCTGAGATAAAGCAAAGCACTGCATTGTTTCATATCTTTGACGTGTATCCTGGTGGCTGCCTACATCTTCCAAAAGATCATGAGAGGTTTTCACCATCATCCGGCAATTGAATGTATGACTCTTCTGCCTTGGTGTTTCATTGGTCCAAGCAACTCCATTAACTTAACAGAACACAGTAAGAATTTATAAAGATTTTCAGATAAAATCAAGTCATACCTGATTTTTCTTAATTTAGATACCTTGTTCCTGTATTATAGAGATTAAAGACTATATTAAGAAGCTTTCTCAATACACCATCAGTTTTACACATTGGGAACAGTAGTATCAAAAACCAAGTAAAAAAACCTCTTTCTCTTAAGTGACACTTCCAGTTACTTGAAGGAGAGCTGAAAAGTCACTCACATATTTAAAAAACAAGTTTCCTCAGCTAGTCTTATGACTTTAGGCAACGTGTTCCTTTAGTATCCTTGCTTTAAGTTACAGGTAAACAAACTGCAAAGGCTAAAGTACCGTGTGAAATTCTGGCACACTGATTTCTGGTGGTGTGCCTTAGTAACAACACAGTAGTATTTTTCAAGATTAACATACTTCTGTGGTCAAATATTCTTTGTATAAGTAATTTGTTTTGAAAGGTTATCCGTTACAAGTTGTTTTGTTCTTCTCTGATTGTTTTCAAATAGCTCGGTAACAGTGTAATAAGTCAGCTTTTATTACCTGAAGATTTTGGTAAGTTTTTAAGAAAGTCCTTCCGGTCCTCTTCATGCAAGATACCATATACGCTCGTATTAACCAAATCTTCTTGTTTATATTGCAGATACTGTGTGACATTTTCTGACACAAACACTATGTTCCCATCTCGATTTACAACAAACAGGAAACCGTCCAATGCCTAAATATTAACATGACAACATATCATATAAGACACACTGCCTAATTCTGAATATAATTTAGTTTAGAAACTATGTGGGTGATAAATGTCAAGTTACAATACATGCATTTCTCTTCAAGGGTAGAGCTGAAGTTTTACATTTTTCTCTGAGAAAAGTTGTGTCTGGTAAGGAATGATTTCAATATTAAAAATTAATTTGTTCATTTGTTATTGCATTGAGCTCTTTGACAGTGATAATCAGCCTTCTTATTTCATTCTTGCTTTATTTGAACACAAGATAATGAATTTGTAACATTATTTCGATAGCTGGCAAATTGAAACAAGAAGAAATTCAGTAGAAACAAGTCATAAGACATGAACATGAGGCCATTTCCACCACGAGGTAAGGGGGTCTATTCGTATCTTAGAATACTGTATTTTCTTAACTGAAAGAAACCCTCCAATATCTATGTAAAACAGTTAAGTTTCAAAAGTGCTTTTTAATAGACTTGTAAATATAGGATTGGTTTTCTAGGAATAAAGAAAAGCTATCTGATACGCACCTTTTTTTACAACTATTATTAGATTATTTTACTTGATGGCAACATTTGTTTAAAATGCTTCACAATTTGGAAACACAAACCCCAATACATCACAAACCTCTGGTCTTTGCAAAATCTTATCCATTTATTTTAATGCCTATCCTCCAGAAAAAGCAAAATATTCCTTGTATTACTAAGCACTGCTTTAGTAGTAATTTGCTAATGACTACTGGAAAAAGTGAAGCACAAGAACATGAGAAAAATCCAAATGCTATTCTTCTCTTTCATTCTGAAGAGAATTTCAGCAAAATTAAGAAAACATGATAGATTTTATTCCTGTCCCTTTCAATATAGTTCTTGCATGCTGTTTATTACTGTAGGATTGCAGGCTTTATTATAGTATTTTCACCTGCCTTAAGTATTTTCTTCCATAGGGATTTACACTTGCCTGTAACAAAAGAGGTCCCAATGAATCCTTATCAATAACCCCTTGACCCGTAGAAGATACATCAGCTTTCTGAACATCATCATCATTAGAAACTGCTTTTCCTGAAACCCAAAAGATACATTTCAGTAAAGCAACATTTCATATGAAGATTTTAATATTATAAGCCAGATTCTAGGAAGTGTGTGAATAAAGGCCAAAAAAAAGCATGAATAAGAGAGGAAGTCTCATACATTGTTAGTTGGTTAAGACCAGAAAAAATGTCACGCTATATAATGCCAAACCCTTTGCTTACATAAATTGACTTGACAGTTAAAGATCAACTTGTTTTGTGAACAATATTTCTTCTGCTGCTTTTGGGATCATCTGTCTGATGAATCCCTGCTGACCCTTTCAATGGCCATTAAACACACTCATTATAACATATCTCTTCCTTATGGTTTTATTTTGATCATCTCATCGTCGTTGGCCAGTTTTCAGATGCCATCACCATTGTTCTACAACAAGGCTTTGGCTCATGTTAATATATGCGTGCATGTGTATGTATGTATACAATGAAATCACATTTTAAGAATCAAAATATCCTAAATAAATCAATTGCAGGGGAAGGTGGAATGGGAATCCACACCAAGCAGCAGAATTACAGAAAACAAATTGTAAACTTTGTTCTGTGATACTTCCTGGCTCACTAAGCAGACCACAAGAGGAGTACAACATCCTAAGGGAAGATTATCACATACGCAACTCTATAAAGAAACAGAATTATTACATTAGAATACACTAGATTACACTAGAAGAACCTTAAAAACAGAAGTTAAGATTATTTTTTTTTTTAGCATTGTTTTAATATGTTTTCAAAAGATGTGGCAATTTACCAAGACAGGTAAAATATATACCACAGTTCATTTGGGTTTTTTAATGCTTTGCTGTGCAAGGGAAATATGTACACTTGGCAGGCTGCTGTCATTTGGGGGTGGCTGGGGGGAAGGAGGGAGTGGTTTAAAAAAAAATAATTTTTTTATATATATATCCCTCACTGTAATTTCAAAAATTATGTTTACCGAAACTTGCTGCATTGCTATTTTCTCCTTTGTTGACTTAATTATACAATGAGTACAGTCAACTGCACTATCTAATTGTTTGATATCAAGCTAAATGCATTTTAAATATATTGGAGTCCAATACTTAAGCATTTATGAAGCATGTCTTAAACAGCACAAGAAAAGAAAACAAAGTCCACAGAAATATAATAGGGGAAAACAGCAATAAAAATTAATATATCTTATTGGAAGTATGTCCCATAAGGAACTAGGTATTTTTTAAGAAATTAATTTCAAAGCATTAAATTCCCTTTAAGCATGAAGTCCCTTGAAATGAAAGACAATGGTACATATTCTTCATACTGGTGGGTACTTAGTATATTGTACCAGCTGATTGTACAATGTCATGTTTCTGGTTTCTCTGTGGATGATCTCAAGATTTCCTAGTATTTTCAGGAAACTGATAAGAAAGGTCATACAAAGTTTTAAAGCCCCGATTCCCAATAAAAAAAAGTGATATCAAATACTTGCGTACTTTTAAACAGAAAATTATTTAAGACCTATTAAAGGTTTGGTTCAAGTCAAAGTCCAAAGACTTTCTCAGTGACATGCTCTTATGAAAGACACCACTCGATTTTCCAAGTAACTACTGCTCTGGGAAAGGAATCACAAGAAAATGAAATTATTTATTTTGGCTTAGCAGGGAACTGTACCTTGCTCTTTTATCTGTCGAATCTGTCTCACAGTTTCTTTTAAAATAGCACATTTGTCTGGTTTGACATTGAAATTGTCAATGTCACTCAGATTAGCAGATATCAGTTCAGCCAGTTCTTCAATGTATTTGCTTTCCTGCTCACGCCGACGCTTCTCACCACTGCAGGTCAGACTAGGAACCAAAAACATCATTTCATATACTTACATACCGTCATATACAAAAGCTGGGCTCACTCTGTGAACTTTAATGTACCTCATGTAACACTTACCTATTAAACCTATGTAGTAGTTACTCTTCCAGCAAACATAAATCTGAAGTGAGTGTGTTTTGTTACACTGTTGTTTGTTTTGGGTTTTGGGGTTGTTTCAGTTTTTTCTTTTTTTCTTTTTTTTTTTTTTTTTTTTTTTTAAGAATTTTAAGTACAAATTTATCTTAAAAGGATATGAGAAAGTTACTCATCCAAAAAATCCTCCTGTGATTGATCTATCTTTAATGAAAATAGTAATTGTCTATTATAAAACTGTAACGCTCATACAAAAAGTATATTTTAACCTTAAAAGTTACTTTACATTTCTTTATAATTTATTAGACAAATCAAATAGAATTTTAACAATCTATGAAATCCCTTTGGTTTGCTTGTAACAGGACGATTACAGAAGGGGATACCTCAGAGAAATTTCTAGGCATCAGGACAAAAATGTCATCTCAACATCCAAGAAAACCAGAATCCCAGACAACCTAATGTTGCTGGATGAAGTCTCTCTCTGAAATTCTTTTTCCTACATAGGTTAATGTGCTGAGTAAAGCCACTGTCTACAGCCTAAATCAACAGAGAGAACAGTGTCATACACAGAGCATGCCAAGATTAGGAAAAGAAGGACTCAGGAGAAAGGCAAGGGGTGGGAATGGGCAGACTGAGGGAAGCAAAAGAATGAATATTCTTTCAGAAGAAACCAAGTGAGAGCGTTAGGAAAGCATGCATGGACCAATACTGGAGAAAACAAATACATGACAAAGCAAGGGCTTGAAAGATAAAGAAAACTAATGAAGGGTGACAAACTGAAAAACAGAATTCTTGAATGGACAGACACTGGAGAAAAGGAAAGAGAAACTGGAATGGAGGACACTCACAAAGAGATATGGGATACGGTGGGAGAATCTGAGTATCTCATACACAATCTGTTGCATGATGGAGATAATTAGCATGGGACAGTGGGGACATATAAAAAAGGGAGAAATGTGAGTTCACATGGTATTTTGGTGAAACTGAAGACAAATTTAATAAAGGTTAATACTCTGTGGGAACAAGAACCTGAAAGGATAACACAGAACTCTTAACATGTGTTGGAAAGCAATGAAGTTGGAGAGGAGAGAAAATGGATTCCCTCAGATAACAATCTCTGACAGAGTTGAGTGAGGGGCAGGACGACAGCGTGGAATGCCAAAATTTGAGATGAGCTTGCAAAGAACTAGTCTGGAGAAATGGAAGTCAGGACAAGTGCTGAACCTATTGCAGTATTCTGTGCTGACCTGAAATGAGGCCTGCCAAATCAACTACCAGATATAACATGCTGCCTTTGAAATGTCTGCGAAACAAGAAGTTTTTCTTCTTTTGCCTTGCAATCACAGCTTCAAACAGTGCTTCTTTACATGTTCACTCTATTAAGATTTCCACAAGAGTCTAATTGTACAGCACAGTTCATCAGCTTTGGCATATCTACACATAATAGTAAAGTTCTGTATCTTCACAACAGAAGCTGGCATAGAGAATTTTTCAACTGAATAAAAGAATTAGTTAGAATTTTAAATTGCAATGAAAACTTGAAAAATATTTTTAAAAACTTATAATACAAGAAGAAAAGAAGTCTATATAAACATACCTTGCACCTGGTGTATCACAGGGCAACGGTTTGCGCTTCCTTGACTCATTGGTCAAGCTATCCAAGGAGTTTTCTCCTAATCCACTCATCTTGAACATGCATCAGCAACTAAAAACAATGAAATAAGAATTGTGAATGAACCCCTAAAAATAATAATTTAAAATGCAGAGATTACTTATTTTTATAGGATTTATGAGTCAGTATTTTTACTGGAAATCCATATACCTTTTTAGTATTAAAAAATAACATTTGGTTACCGGAACATATGACCAAAACACTGAAAATACAGAAACACTGAATAAAATTTCCTTTTCTCTATGCCCCTTTTTTCTCTTCATGTAATCTAACCACTGCAGCCACAAATAATTGTCATCCTTAGGAGTAAATCAGTGGGCTTAAATGAGAGTTTCACACTTGGCTGGGTTATTATAGTAAGCTTGGCTTACTATTACCACCTCTAACTCAACAGGTTACTATAGTCTAAACTTCATATCTCTTGCTAAACCTTCTAAAATTAACACAGTTTTCTAAAACTTTGAGGACAAGCGAAGCAAATACTTCAGAACTCTTTCAACCCTATTGCTTCTGCAGCAAAGATTGGGCCATAATGCAATAAAATAACAGGTTGCTTTTATTGAAGCCTAGTTATGTTAAACAGGCCATGGCATATATCCATGACACTCATCTCCCCTCACTCCCCAAGAGGAAAAAGGAACACAGTCACAGAGGAAAGCAGACATCTATGCCAGAGCCTGCTATGCAACAATCAACAACATGCTGACGGAAGAAAAAAAACTTTACAATGGAGCTATGCTATTTATGTAGCCAGACTATTTTAGAACATAATTAGAAATACAAAATAATCTGATAATTTGCATTTGGAGTTTTTTTGTACCACAATGACAACAAGACGCGACTGGGCAGTTAGAAGTTTAGTGTTATTTTATCCTTTTAAAAGAAATTTCCAAATTAAATGTCAATTTAATTTACTGTAATATAATTCAGACTGCATTTCTTTACCCCATACAGCAACAACAGTAACTGGTCTTAAGCATTTAGGTAAGACAGTTATATTTGTTAGTTGGAGAGAAACTTTTCCATAATGTATAATCCAGGCACTAATAAATCTTTCAGGAAAAAAAAGTTCTTTAAGGATCTCCACAAGCAAAACCCACGGTTACTACACATATTAAAAAAAAAAAAAAAAAAAAAAAACAACAAAAAAACCCAAAACTGACTTAGGATGACCAAATCCCTAGGAGTCTGTGATCACATATCACAAGGACAAGCAACCGACAGACACGCCTTCAACTAAATGAAGTTTATGTTAAGGTATCAGAGACTGGCAGCCAACCGAGTGGAAGCAGCTCTGCAGAACAGGATCGGGGCACGCTGGTGAACAAGAAGTTATCTGAACACAAGTCAGCAGTGTACCCTAAGTAAAGCAAGCCCACCCCTTAGAAAGGCACCTAGTCAAGTGAGTGCTTCCAGGACAAGCCATCTAAAGAAAAAAGAGAAGTGTGTGTATTACTTCTGAGGTATTAACCTTGACTGATTGCGTTTTTCGCTTACTGGCTTTTTGTGGCAAAAGAAAATAGTACTGCTTCAGTTCTTTCTAAAGTCTAAACTGAAGGGGCAAAGACACACAAGAATATATCTGCATGAAGCAGAACGGGGGTCGCTTGCAATAGTTGATACTGTTATTGCAGGATGTTAGCTATGGGTGGATAATTTAAAATGGCAGTCTTCTTACAGCAGTACAACCTCTGAAAGCTAGACAGGACAGAGGACTGCTGGCTGCACTGGGGAACAGACACCAGATTACTCTGGCAGAAGTAAAATGGCATCTCTTTAAAGCATAAATTCTCTTTACAGCTAAACAAGTGTTACAACGCTCAACATATATTGTATTCATAACCAATCCTAATCCCAACTCATAGGCATTAGGAGAGGAAGGATAATATACTTTGTACCTTACAATAAAAACAACAGTAAAACATAATCTTGCATTTGAAATAAACAATTACAAAAGATACTTTACTCCGTAACTACGGTTAGGGACTGCACAGATAAGAAGTTGGTTTTACATCTAAATATTTCATACAAACCCAGGATGAATAAGGTAAAACCCAATATACAGAAAGACAGAAGAGCAAGCCTGAAGACTTTTATTCAATCATATATTCCTCCAGGGAAAAAAACTCTCAAATACATTCATAGTGGCCCACTTTATGTGAGGATCAAGAAAAATACACTGTTACACCACTAGATGACAGCATAGCACAGAACAACTGCAGGGATACTTTCTTCAACAAGCAGCCGAATGAAAAACTACTCATCTCAACAAGTAAGCAGTTTGAAAAACAGATTATATAAACAGGCTATCAACATGCAAAAAGCAGCTGATTATCTGAAGCTGACACTCAACAGAACATGTGACTCACAAGGTCTCATGCCTACAGACCTCACAGCTCAGGCTGAGTCCCAAGAGTCATTCTGTAGGTGACGCACGCACTCCAGGATTGGTGCTTCCCCCGTAACTGCATTCACAGGCAAAGCTGCAGGGTTAAGAGCTACTGCGGAAAAAGAAAGGAAGAGCTTAAAATATAAGACTTAAAGGTAGCTCAGGAAGGGTGTGGGCACAGCAAGTATGTCAGAAGCCAAATTCTATTTAAGAGGAGAAAAGATTTAAAATACACCAAATAGTTGAAAAATTGAGTTAGGACAGACATTTCACCAGAATATAATTTTGCAGGTAACAGGGTTGCATTAAATGACTTAGAACGGAAATGTCATTTCTGGTTTAACATCTACCTGTACTAACAGATAATTCACAACATGATTAAATAGAAAACCAAAATTATTAAATTTTGTCTCACAAACATGTTACGTATCAGAGAATATAACCCTTCTTCTATTTAAGAAAACCTTTCAGTGTCTAAACATAGAAGTTTGGAGAGGGAAGGAAAAATTAGGTAATTTGTGTGTAGGCTGTTTCCCTACTATTACACCCACATAGCTTGTGGTAGTTTATTCAGGCCTGAAGCTGCAGAGCTCCTGCACATGTATTTTCCTTTCCCCAAGAGTATCACTACAAGCTGGGAAGGCATGTAATGCCTAGAACAACTCTGCAACTGCTTAGCTAAGGAAATTACAGAAGCTGCTTCCCAATACAGATGGATTTACAGTACAAATTGTTAACAGCAAAACTAATTTCCCTGCTACGGGAAATATTAGCAAAAGAAGCCATTATTCAGTGAGTTAATAATGAAAGAAATCACCAGTTAAAAAGTATTATATTTGTGTTATATTTGTTATATTAAAAAGTGTTATATTTATTCATTGAATATGAACCTATAATTTCTAATGATCTAAAAAGTTTTTTCCAAGAAGAAATCTATTTTAGGAGGTTTGGGGGCTTTTCCTGAAGTTAATCATTATTTCAAGACAGCTTCAAAACACAGCTTTCAAATGTTAAAACTCTGATCCATTTAGCTATTGAAAACAGATGACACAAGCCACACTTTGTTCTGTCCAGTATTATTTTCCAAAAGTTATTTGGAAAAACAAAGCCCTAGCTCTTGCCAAATAATTCAGAAAGGTATACATTTGTATGAAACAGAGAATGTTAAAGTTGAATGGAAGCAAATATGTCCAGAGCCCTCCAAAGTTTATACTTAAAGTAAGTTTGAGAAAAACCAAGACAACATAAGAGATGGTTCAAAGCCTTCAAAGCAAAACATCATTTAATTCCATTGGTTGTAGCAGTAATGAACCACTATATACTGATATTCCACCAGTAGAGTGGAACCAAAGGCAGCAATATTTGGAGAAAAAGTTCCAGACTTTCATGATTATTTGCAAATAATAAGTACTAGCTTTTGCATTACCAAATCCTAAATTTTCCAAAATTTTTCTCACTTATCTAAAAGAGGAAACAAGAAAACAAAAAATAATAAAGACCTTTTTGCTCATCAGTAAAAGTGCTGAAAAAACATTTGCCCTTTTTAATGAAGTGCACGTGTCTACGTCCTTTGCAATGTACTATATACTTTTCACATGTCAGGTCTGTTCATGTCTCAGTGAAAACCAAAGATGGACTGTTAAAAAGGTAGTGTTTTTTGCAGGTAATATGAGTTCTAGTAATTATAAATCCACCCATTGCAACAATACATGTACAGCCTTCCAAACAGAACCATAGAATTTAAAGAAATTGTCAGCATTTCTCACTAGGATTTTTCAACCTGCCAAAATTTAAGCATTTTGATAGGGGGGAAAAAAAAAAAAGCTTCTAAAATTCTGTCCCAGGCTACCAAGAAAAGACGCACATGTCGACAATATGGTATGTCTGAAATCAGGAAAGTTCCCAAAGCCATTTCTTAGAGTGCATTCAAGTCAAGCGGACGTCAAGAATTACTAAGCACAGTACTTAGAAGTACTAAGCAGAAAGTTTTCAGTGTGATAGGATAGTTTCTTCCTTGGTCTTACTCACGTCATCCCCACACAAATTGGAAAGCTACTAACAACATTCATTAGATCACTTTCTGCTAGTTTGTTTTTCAGTGCACTGATTTCCTTCTCCAACTCAAGCATTATTCCCTCATGCCCGTGTTCTCAGCAGTTGTAGATGAAAGACCTATTCACCAAATAGGACATGGCAACTGGGGAGGTTTTATCCTAACAGGGGTCCAAAAATATAAACAGTTAGATGCTTCAGATTTAGTTTTTGTATTTGTTTAGCTGAAATAGTTGACCATACACACCTCCCCCAAAAAACCCCAAACCCACAAAGCACAACCACACAATACTAATTTAAAACATATCCAAAATATTTAAAAATATCATATTATTTGCACAAAACTATTTTTAACACTTCTTTGGTCCCATGAAACCATCAAGTTTTTCCTATACTAAATATATGTACTCATGGTATCTTGCATGGTTGGCAGCTCTTCTGTCCGAGCTGATTTCTTCTTTGAAAAATTGACCAGGGAAAAAGCATAAATTGGCTCTTAGCATTCCCCAAAATAAGCCAATTATGAAGAATTAAATCAAACCAGTCCTTTTCAATGAACCATGAAGATGGTCTGGATTTTTTTTAATTGTATATAATGTTGAAATATTGAGTATAATCCTCCTTTCTAAAAAACAAGGCATAATTCACAGTTTTTAAAGATGCAAATTATAATAAACTAACTGGTTTATGCTAAGAGAATATTTAAATTGTATTTGATACAAATAAAACTAGAAGACATTCCATTCATGAAAATTTGTTATTTCAAACTTACAGCTTATGATAGCTTTCCAGTGAAACTTCTAATACAAAATATTCTTGAAACTGATGTTCCCATTTATACAGATAGGAATCCACAAGAAAACAAACTTAGAAAACTCCTTTCTGGCAGTAGTGAAGTAAGGGGGTTTTGGCTTGGTTTTTTTGGCAGGGGTTTTGTTGTTTGGTTTTTTGTTCATCTTCCTTCCCTCCTCCCCTTTTCTTCTTTTTAAGAACATGCTTCTTATATACTTACATGTACAGTTTGTACATTGTAGCTTTAAAAATGGTAAGAGAATAACTATTCAGGTACATATAGTCCAAATATGAAATCAGTCACTTACTTGTCCTTAGCAAACATTCAAGCACAGCATATTATTCAGGGGACCTTCAGAATCAGAAGTCATTTTAAGTCACATCCTGAAAAACAAAAAAGGCTGTACATTAACAAAAAAATGCTTGTTTTTCAATTTTTTCACCTAATATTAATAATATTACCAAGAAAGCAAACACTCAATATTGAGATATTTTAATGTAAAACATGTTTAAGACTCACTTATAATAACCATAACTAACTGTCATCTTTGCTATATGCTAAACAGCTCAAAAGTCTGAATCTTAACATCACAAATGCCACCCAGTAAGCCAGAATTCCTTTCGTATAAGAACTAAATATATTCCTTTTCAATGCAATTTTTTTTTTTTACTTTGGAAGAAATAATGAGACTGTTGTAGATATTTGATCTTAGTAACTTTTAAATCTTAATATAAAAAGCTGCAGCCCCAAATTAATTATTTTGTGGACTTATGACTGGCAAGTAAAGATTAAGTGCATGGCCACTCTGTGTCAGCCTGTACACATTGCTTGGTACACAACTATTACACGAGAATAGCAAACTGTTTACAGAGCTATGAACACTCAGGTTTCTGTTACTCTGTTTTTCTATGAAATTCTAGGAATGATTAATCCATATTACCATGCTTTATACAAGGTATGATTAAGTGTACTAATTAGTGAGATTCTGGGTCTCAGTAACTTAGGAATTACAGTAGAGAATTACAGTAACTTAGGAAAAGTTTTAAACAACAGCTGCATGATTGAATCGATTTACTGAAAACTGCTTAAAGCGCTACACAAAGCAGAGGCTGTTCAGGCTAATTAAAAAAATAAATTGCTCTTGGGAAATATTTATGAGACATTCACATGTAAGCACACACCATAGTCCTATCCAAAATCAAGAGTTTCAAAATTGATACTTCTACCCAGACTATTTAATGGGTAATCACCAGCAGGCAGGTAAAGGAGTTTGATTCAAGTAGCTCATTTCTTAAGAAATTAAACTGAAGCTTTTCGTATCAACTGGTTGCATATGCATTCATCTGCTGTTTTAATCATCCCTTTGACAATACTGATTGTAGCTTTATTTATATGAACTAGAATTACCAATTAGAAGGTTGATTGACAATGTGGTCACGTAACAGTAAGCATCAAGAGTAAATTGTCTCCTAATTAAAGACTTCTGTAACACCATTTTATGCTAAATCAACCTCTGATAATCATAGAAACCAGAACAAAAGCACACCAAAAAAAAAGAAGAATCTAAGAAATCTTAAGATGCAGTATCAGAAACATTTAGACACCACAGAAAATTAAATCCTTCAGCTGTTCATTTCTGTAAAAAATGCTAAAGCAGACCTATACTACACTCAGTGGTAGCTTGCTATCTAGCTTCACTGGGATGCTCTTATACATAACAAGGGTTATTTTCTGATGTCTCCACTGGACAGAACTTATGGAACAAAAAGGTAGTGTAAATTACACTCACTGTTCAGTATCAAAAGGATTCTGTATGACTGGAAATGCAAGGTGAAAGAGAAGAACCCTGAAAAACGTATTAAATTGAAGACCACATAAAAACCTTAACACAATTTAAATTAGTTTTAGAATATTCCCTTTATATTCCTCTCAAGCAAATATTCATTCCATGGATGTCATATCTGAGCTGTTTAAACAGAAGATAGAATACAACTTCTCAACTAAGTACTGCAGTAAAATAACTAAAAAATAACCTTCTGAATAACCTGAAGGCTCTTGAAGGGTTAGAAAAGCACCTAGAGTAGCACTCATTTGGTTTGGCCAAACACTGCAGAAGACCATCCTATGAGAACCGTCAACTGGCAGGGCAACCTAGACAGACATTCTAAATTCTATTCTACACACCAGGATGACATTAAAACAACCTGAAGCAGAGATGAAAACCCTACCCAGTAAACCAAAAAGTTAACATCAAATACGCTACAGTAAAATTTTGGCACATATCAAAAGTAAATAAGTCATACTATATTACTACCACTATAAATAAAACCATGATATTAAAATTCTATAATCTAATAAGTCATTACATTGTTATCATCTACAACATTTAAATAAAATAAAACACATCCCTCTTTCTCAATACTACTTGGTCTTTTCCTGGTAATGAAAGCCTGAACTCTTACATATTGAAAGTTGACCGTTCAACTCTGTTAGTGCTACTTGAAACCTACACGGTTCCTCTTCTGAGTACAGAGATAACAGCAAACTTCTTAACTTTTTAAATACAAAAAATATTTTATTTCAACATCATTTTCTGTTCTGTTTCACATGAATTAGTTTAGTTTATTAGAGTGCCTGTATCAAAGCACAGTCATGCACTAAGTGATTGCCAGTCTCAGAGCCAGTGTTCTTCTAAAAAGCGTGGCATTTGGGGCCATGCAGTCAGCTTCTCCACCAGCTCTCACCACACCACCACCACTTTCAACATGTGAGCATACTATTTCCTGCCTAAAAACTGCTCAGCCAGAAAACAAGAGTGCTCCCACAAAAACATCGTTCGGCATGTTTTGATCTCGATGAGCTCAAACATAGTGACCTTTGACTGATTTCCCCACTTTCAGGATGAGTTACAGAGATACTCAGTTTACACCATATAGAAATGAGGCATCCAACATAGCCTGTCTACAAAATTTAAGTGTGTTCATACGGTCCCATTTTGAATCCAATTTTTAACACACATGAAAGTAAGAAGATTACATTAGAATTTGGATGGGATGGCTAAGTGACAAGCCATATTGTTGCCTGTGGCACAGACAACAACAATATGACAGAGAGCTAAAGCCACACTGTTTTTAAGGTTAAAAATATACATATATATTCATAGTCAAATGTGCCAGCTTTGGTAAACACAATGGTTGCTTTTTGAAAGAAGACATAAAAAGGATTGTATCTGTAATCCTTCTTAAATGTTTCAGGTATAATTAATGTGCCTGTTTAAAAAAGAAATCAAATACAATATACTACACTTCAAACTACAGTACATAAATCCAACATATTTTTAAACCTTCCCTGGGGAAGGGAAAAAAAACCAGCAGATAAAAAATGCCACTGAACGTTAACTACAGCTTTGTGAATCTCAAAGTACAATGTAACAAACTACTGAAACAGATAATGAGACGCAAGCACACTGAGTTAATAAAAAGGTTTTGTTGTACTGTAACTATTTTGCACTAAAAAGTCTTAACTTACTTTTTAAGATTAAAGCAGCTATACTTACGTTATGAAGCAAACAGCAAACTATATTAATTGTATTGATACATTATTATACTAATCCAGCACTTCCATCACTATGATAATTAATAAAATACTATTCCAAAACATACGCATTCGATCATTCCCCACTCTTTTTTTCCCCCCTACCTCCTCAGCCAAAAAGGTCATTTACTAGATAACAAATAGCTGACTCAGAGACTCCGCTGAATCAGAGCTGTCAGTTTAAAAGAAAAAAACAAAAAACAGAACAAAACAAAAAAAAAAGTGCCATCTATAATCTGGTAGCCAGTGAAGCACACCTTGTTGCAACATATTAAATAATCTTAACTTGGCACACATCCTTTTCATATTATATGTTCCATTTTAGGGAGACTATAATTTTTCAGGCCTTGTCAGGTTTCATTTACCAATTCCCCTGCAGTGTTTAGTAAGCACTATGCACTCCTTGGCTATTTTTCAGACATGACAATTAACTTGAGCCTTGTTCACTTTGCATATATTAAAATGACAGGACACTTTCAGTTAAAGGATGGTCAGACGTGGAACACACTCGGAGTGCGTCTCCTGTTCCTCTAATAACGGGTGTGCTCTATTTTTGGAATGTCATTACTTGTTAATTCGTTTCCTATATGTCCCTGTTCGCTAGTCACAACAATAGATATAAGACCTTGTTATAGCAAACAAAATGTATGAAAGAGAAAAGGAGGGCTCCAGTGAACCTTATGCCTTCACCATAGACTGCAGAACACATAAAAATTTCTCACCTGTCAGCTTCTGCACAAAGCACTGTGGTAAAGTGCTCCTGCATCTCATCAGGGGTACAAAGACATGGGAGCCACATTCCAGGCTCAGAACTACTGCTGCTCCCAACCCAGCTGTGGAAAGGTATGGAACTTACTTGGCCAGATGTGTTTGTCAACATAGAGCTCTTGTAAGTAAAGGGCAGTTGGGCATAATGCAGCCACACCATCTACTTGCACGACACTGGCAACAAGAACTTGTATGCTCAAACACAGCAGGCCAAAAAAATATCGAAGGTGGCCTTTAATCTTGACTGATTTCCAAGCCACTGTACTGGAAGAGGTAATTTGGGCTTTCAATATAGCTAATGGCATTAGTTGAGTGTTTTTAGAATATATTTAGAATGTTTTTAACATAGGTAAGTCCTTACAGACTTGTACCTGTAAGGATACAAGAGTTAGTGAACAGTTATTTAAAAAATAATTTTAAAATTAATAAATATATATATATGAAGAAAAAAAATCCCTACCTCAAGTACCACAAAGAAAGAAACAGGATGTGATATCTGGGCTACTATAGTGGGACTTGATAACTACTTAACTGGCAAGAAACCACAGAACACCACCATTCTTTTCTGTAAATCCAGACACCTTAACAGCAGAAGAAACTCAAGCAAGTCAGTAGCTGACTGAAATACATATGGGTCTACTTAGGTTTTATATTAATACTTAATGAAGTTCTAAAAGTGGAAAACACTTCTTCCCATCATCCTTGGCGAAAACGGTGGATACTATGGAAAGAGACTGTACTGTGACCAGTGCACAAACCTCTCTACTAACAGCAATAAAAATTCTAAAATAAAATAGGAAATTTATATAAAAAGTGGTCCATTTACAAGACAAAATACCCTTGGCCAGAGCTCACAAGAGAGTACCAAGATAACAGTATTGAAGAGTCACTTTCCAGCTCTATATACACCTAATTCATAAGTGAGTCCATGCCATTTGACACATGACATAATCCATAGGTTAATAAGAATGCAAGCTCTACAATGTATCTCTATGTATTGCAATGTCAGCTAATTAGAAATTAAGTTTGAATTAATTCCCATCATTTGTTAAAATGGAATTACAGAATGCTAAATTATTTAAAGATTAGTCCAAAGTACAAAATCTCTCTAAATTAGAAAAGGACAACTTTAGAACATGAACCTATCAGTTTGACCTTATAAATCTGAAAACACTATTTATTGATTTTTAACCACTTCTAACTTTTTATGTTTTGTTTTTAAGAAGACACATTAACTTACCTGATGAAAGCCTGCTTCATGCCTTAACAACATATTCTTCGATTCTTACACAATTTTGTCCCACTACACATTAGAACATGATTACCTTTTCAGTACAAACTTTAATCACTGACACTATAAAGAAAAAGTCCAATGCAAAGGGATGATTGCCAGAAAGTAAGTAACAATCATATCAAATGCAAACACAAAGAGATAAGTACTAGTAGATATCAGACGGGATTCATGGCACAACTTATAAAATTGTGAGAACTATTATTTTATGGGAACAAAATCACACATAAATATGGGGCATTTTTTTTCTTACAGAATACAGCAGCTCCTGTAAGATAACAGAGTGACAGAAACATATTCCTACATGATCTGACAAAGATACAAGAGCTCTTACCTTAATTTAACAATTGCTAAGGAATTTGTTTTCCCTTACAGGAGAGGAAGCAACTTCTCAAACACAGTTTCAATATAGCAATAATTCAATCTGCAAGTTTTCAGTAGCAACAACTACCATTTTCTTTGAGGTAGCTATACACTATCTGACACTTCAAAAGCAGAAAGTACTTAAAAAGTTCTTGGCGAGAACAGGAAATGTAATCAACTAAACCGAGTTTGTTTCATGAAACACACGTGATCCCTCTCCAAGTCATCAACAAGTCCATTCCCTTTCCTGAAGCTCTGAATGTGCCATCAGCAAGTCCATTCTCCTTCCTGAGACTCTGAATGGGTTCACATACATTTTTATATTATTATGTACATGCAGTTTTCTTGTTCTGCCATTCTACCCTACCAGTGTCTCGTGGAAGCAACGACTGCTTGCTGGACTTCTAGAGAGAGACAAACACAACTATAGTATTACAATTAGCATTAACGCATTTAGTACTATGGCATTGTTATAATTGAATCACACCCTATCGTGCCAAAATCTTACTCATTTTACAGAGATCACAGTTTTATATAAAACATGTTTAGAATGAGAACAGTTCAAAATCAGAGTTTTCCAAAGCAGCAGTTAAAAATTGGGCAAAATATCAGCACTTTCCTTGTGAAAGCCTGTCCATTGCAAGCTTAAATTTAGACAGAAGTCATTTTACATTTGGATCAAAATCTCTAACAATACCAAAATGCCTTCAGACAAAGGGAAAAACTGACTGGTTTTGACAGAGTGAAACATTAACTGTACACACTATCAGTTTCTGACATGTGATCTCTACACCAAGTAGATGCCAAGTTTAATGCCAGCTTTTGAACTTCTACAAGTAATAATCAGAAAAGCATTCAAAACAGATGAACTTGTTAAATTTTCTACAGCTATTTTTAGCAATAGATGTTCAACCCCAGTATTTCCAATTTAGTCTTTGAATCTTGTATGTGAATTGAAAGTATTCATCAATTCAGTAGGTATGGAGAAAGGCTTTTAAGAAAACCGCTTATTTGAAGAAGTAAACACTTCCAAGTGTCAAGTTGCAGAGCAAAAGTATTTCTTAATTAGAATTGCACAGCTGAAAAAAAAAAACATTCTAATTACCCTTTGTATTTGCATACTTAAAAAGCAAGCCTCAATTAAAAAAGAAGTCTCTCAATTACAAGCTGTATGCAATCTAGAATTTTTGCAATGATCTAATCATAGTTTTTTCCCCCTATCCTACTTTGGGCAACTGTTCATCTTGGGAGATCAGATATGATCTAGTTAGTGCTTATGTGCCCTAAACAGCACTGTCATCAATCATCCCACCATACATTTGGCCTATCAGCCTGTTCCCTTCATCTGCCATTTCCTACCACTTGAATAGTCACAAAGTATTAAGCAGCACACAAGTTTATCAACAGCTGGAAATCGCAAATGCTTGAAAAGAACAGTCCTGATGCTTTTGAGTATTTCTACACATCTCTGTCATATTTTGCCTTTGTGCAAGTACCATTTTCAGCCAAACTTACCAAGTGAGGCAAGTTCTTACACTCAACATAAAGACCTCTGAAGTGAAAATGCCTGCATATTAAATACATCAGAACAACTTCAAAATTTACTGGAATGTCCTGGCCATCAATAGAAAGAGCCTCTTTGATTCTGACTACTAAAAAGCAAACCCTTCACTTTTATGAATGGCACAAAATTAGGTCTACAAAGTATGCAATCCAGTGCTGCAGTTTCAAGAATCTTTTATGTTAGTGTCCAGACAACAATCTTTTGTTCTGCATTTATAGGAACACAATTTGTTACACAATTAACAAATTAGTTTCTGATATTAACCTTGGAAAAACTCCAATCTCTCAAGACTTCCATAGCACAAATACCAAGAAAACATAATAGCATGCTTACCGAAATATTTTGGTTCTGGTTTTTATGATGCTTCAAAGACAGATTTTGGTATTAGTAGCAGAGTTACATACAAACAAATGAATAGACAGAAGTAAGTCTTGCCAGTAGTGCTCTGGGTCCACAGCAGATGAGCTGGGATACAAACCACCCAAAATATGCTCACAGTAATTTCTGTCCTTCTTCCTAAATACTCAAAGCCAGTTCTGCAAAACATACCACACCACACTACCAAGCCTCTAGAACTGGACAGAAGCATTGATTAACCTCTTAAAAAAAGCACGTCATAAATTGTGTAGCCTGCTGTCATGAATTTGCAGCCAGCTGAAATACACAACACTTTCAAGGGCACAAATATTTGAGGGAATAGTATTCTGTTACTACAAAACAATAATAAAGACAAACAATAATAAGAAGCGGCTTAAATAACTTGGCTAACGTGTTTAGATTTAATCACAGCATCCTGTAAAACAACTAGAAATGATGCTGTATCTGTGGATTTTTTTTTACCTTTTGTGTGCTCTTAATTTAAAAAATAGGACTAGACAACAGGCAAAACGCAGCCTGCAGAAGTGATGACGAGTGTGACCAGCTAGTATACTTTAAACACAACGCTAGTTTTTACTGGAAAATAAAGTAGCCAACCATAAAACGATGTTGGTACAAGACAGTTCAGAGATGTAATGCAAAGCACAAAATAGTTCCCTATTTCTGTAAACGCTTGGTTTTTCTACATATTAATAGCATATCTGAGGAGCATGCAAAAAAGGAATTTGCTTACAGAAAAATCATTCTTAGTGAACAGAAGATCACTGCTACTGCCTGCTCAATTCAACCGTCTGCATATCTGTGCAACTAATATGGTCCATGAGCAAATACAAATTGCCTACCATGACATCTCAGTGTACAGAGCCACGAGTCATAACACACATGGAGTTCCAGGTACTTCAAAGAAAGCTACATCCATGCTCAGAGCTAAACCCTAAATTCACCATCCTGACAGATACAGAATCTGGTATTGAGGGTAGCTACTCTCAAAATAGAACAAAAATATGTATATTCATTTTGAAATTAGAATACATAAAAATACAAGTATTTGTTTAAAATTAGATATTCCTAATACTCCTAGTTGTTTTAACAGTACAGGTGAACACACCTTCTTTTAATTTCTAAGAAAAAAAGCATAAATATAGCTTTAAAACTCTTTTAATTGCACACATATTTCACACTAAAACTGCACACTCCTTTGGTGATATTTATAAGTCAACAATCTCCGAGATGACAAAATAGTATTTGTTGGATAAAACTAATTTTGCCATATTTTGCCATAAATTTCCGGTATATACAAATACACAGCTAAATCTTCCTCTCACTCGAGTAGAATAATTTAAAGATTATTTGTGACCTAAATTTCTTTTTGTATAGCGTATGCCAATTTGCCTGAGAAAGGAATCAAAGGAGTAGCGGTCATTAGAGCTGCAAGAGAGAAAAGAACCCAGAAGAGCGTACACATCTGTGACATCTCAATATGAATGGAGACAATAGGCGCCTTATACGGCTGTAATGGAGGGTGTGGGGGAGGCAGGCGAGCAAGCCTTTTTTATTTGTAACATGAAGATGTGAATAATTCTGTAAAACGCAGTTAGGAAGCATTAAGTCCTATAACTAAATTAGTCTTATTTCTTGCTGGATTTCTTAGCTGTATTCAGTTTTCAGAAGAATCAGGCAGAAGTCATGAAACAGACTCAAATACAGAGAAAACAGGAAAAGAAAACACGAGTCTCTGCAGAAGAAGAAAAAGTAACCAGCTAGGTGTGATGGGCACCTTTTATAAAAGAGATCAAAAAGGGCAAATCCATGGAACAAACAAAGCTTAGCATTTCTAAGGACCTCAAAAACATTATTGCCTGACCACCAGAGTAACTAGATCGGAATCTCAGAGAAATACTGAAGTGAAGACAGCAGAAAACAAAAAAGACCAAATTCTTACTAGAAGTCACCAGATGTTCATCGATTAAAATGTAGAAGATTTTCTAAATTTAATTCCAAATTTGACATAGTATTTAGGGGATCTTTATAAGACCAACTATACTAAACTATACTACTTAAAATTGAATTAATCGGCTTTGAATAAATCTACTGTAAATTCAAGAGGGCCTTTCAAATCTTAAGCTTCATTTATAATATGACTTGTTTTACTAGGAACATGCACTGGCATGCTAAAAAGACTGAGCAAGCAAGACAATCACTGCAAATTCCCAGCTATTTAAAGCTTAGAAGTCTTGAGTTACTCTATATGAATCGAGTGAAGATTTAATTTTCATAAATACTTAGAATTCTGCCAAAACACTTTTCTGCATTAAACAAAGACATACAGATGGCATGACACATTTATTCTAAAATTTGTAGCACATTACAATATTGTAATGGGGGGAGAGTAAAAGGTAGTCATCACATTAAGCAGTTAAGCATTTGTGTATACAAATCAATGAAATTCTCAAAGATGGTATTATTCTCCTATAAAGTTAGTTGTGCTTAAAAAACAATATGCAGCTTAGAAGCAGTGTGGAATATTAATTTACACATCTGTAGTGATATGTGAGGATGTCACCACACACCCCCAGCCCTCAAGATGGAAAAGTGATTACACTGTCACTGTATGACTGTACCGTGATGACAACGGTGAGACAGGGAGAGAGGCAAAAAAGATGCAGGCTCTCAAGTGAATTCTGGATAACAGCTGCTACACCTACACTGCTTTTGAAGCAGAGAACAAAAACATTTAAAAAATACCTATACAGATCTATAAGAAAGTTAAGGGGGGATACTACAGGGAAAAGGTTAGCACTTAAAAAGTGGAAAGCTTGTCTACATGGGAAGAACTGAAACACCCATAGAACACAATAAATTGAATGTAAACAGGAAATACAGGGCTAAAAAAAGAATGAGTGCCTCACACCAAACTCCAACTGATAATAAAAAGATATTTAAACAACACATCAGAAGCAGGAAACCAGCTAGGAAGACGGTGGATTTCACGGCAAAGGCATAAAATGGGCTCTCAGAGAGGATAAAACCATAGCTCTGAAAAATCTCTTCATGTTGGCCTTGACCACTGAAGATACTGGAGAGATTCCCACTTCCAGCATTCCTTTATAGCAAACTGGCTGGAGAAGCAAAATTAATTTTAAGGAATTATAGAGGAAGAATTAAACCAAATAGACACATGAGCTGTTAATCAGTGACCAGGATACCCGTCATCCCAGAAGGGGTTCAAATGTGAATCTTCAGAACTGCTGGCCAAACTGCACAATTTGTCATTAAAAACGGCTACTGTATCAGAGGACTGGCAGGTGACCAGTATAGATCCTGCTGACACACAGGAATCCAGAGGGACTCTCAGGAGCCATGGACCAGTGAATTTGATATTCATACCTTCATTGACTTCCATCCATAGTAAGATGGTAGAAGCTATCCTAAAAAATAGTATCACTGAGCGCATGAATAAACAAAAATTCTGCAGAAAAACAACCAACATGGCATGACTTCTGAATAGGGAAAGCTTATTTGAGGGGAAAAAAAGAAAATTGCACAGAATTACTGTGTGACCTCTATGGTCCTCAGACTGATCTAATATTTTTTGTCATTTTACATTTGGTAAAACTTGTAAGAAGATTATTTTTTTTTTTAATATTGGAATTGCTTCAATGCAGTGGCAAAAATAAGTTTATCCATATAACCTATTTTACTCAGGGAACTTGTATAGAGACTCCATTGTCAGTATGAAATGTGATTTCACTAAGGTTTGTTGACAGAGCTTTACCAGGAAGCCCTCCTAGTAATAGATTAAGCCCCAGAAAAACTAGTGAGATAAACACGGCACTATCATTCTGAACATCTAATATTTTCTAAAAGTCAAAGCTTCAACCATTTATGAGCCAGAGGTCAACGAAAGGGGAGTGAAGAGAGTTCAGTGAAACCTTGAATTGTGCAACTCAGGTTTATGGGGGTTTGTTTTTTGCATTTCCCCTTTACAACCATGTATAATTAAAACTCATGTTTCTCCCCTTAAAACAAAACAAAACAAACAACAACAACAAAAAAAACCAAAACAAAACACAAAACCAAATGAAGTGGCTTCTAGATTTAAGCTCCTTGCTTCTCCATTTTCTTCAGTCAGACTTCAAGGTAAACTGTCGATATTTTCAAATTTTCTTTTACAGTGCTGGGGGAATGGAATACGTTTTTCTTTTTAAGTGAAAAATGAGATGCTTTGCTAGTCGTGTCACTGTCACAGTTGGGGTTTGAAGAGAAAGAGCAAATATAATGAGTCGGGGGGTGGGGGGGCAGGGAAGGCAATACTGCAGCCTGCAACAGAGACACAAAAACGCGAAGAAAAAGCAATTGTGTTTTCCTTCCTATATTAACTGATAAGTATTTTAATATGAAAAATATTAAAAACTACAACATTATATCTGTGACTTCTGATTGTCAAAATTGCTTCAAGAAAAAATATGTTATTATTATTTAGGTCATGAACAAACAAAAATAAGCAAATGAACCTAGGAAAAAACCAAGTATTTTAGAGAATGAACGAAGAGGTGCTTGACCATCCTCAGTGCATTGTGAGAAGCTATGCATAGAAAGGATCTGTAAAACTAAAAACTACAGGCTTGTTTACACAGGAAGACTTATTAGCATTATTAAACCAATAAAACACCATCTCTACATTACACCCACCTCAGAACAAACGAACTGGACTTAAAACATCCCAATATCAGATAAATTACTTAAAGCAAATGTTCAGCTGGGAATGTTCAGCCACTATAATGACAAAAGTCTGCAAAGAGTGGCATAGTAACATTCTGATACATTTTACCGTATAGGTAAAAACAAACATTTGTGCAATAGGTATAAAAGTTCCTTAACTAGGGAATGATAATACAGTGTGGCCAATGTATTCAAAAATTACCCGTGTGCTAATCACCTCCTTCCTTTTCTAGACTGATTGTAAGTGAATGAATGTATATCTGTGAAATATTTGAAAGTAGAAAAGCTGTCTAACATTGATCAAGCAACCCATGAGAGAATACACTGTAAATACTGTACCTGTACTGCACTATACTTTTAAGACTTTCACTCATTTAGAATAGCAAAATGTTTTGCACAAAATCACTGTAGCAACAGAACAGCACAAAAATGGATTTCATTACAGCATGCTAATTTCACCATGCTCCATACTATAATTTGCTGTTCAGTGGCAGTGACCAGCACTGATAAAAATAAAGCTACTCATCCATTTTTATTATTACAAAATGCTTCTTAAAACAAAGGATTTATATCCTCAGTCATTCTTAGCATCTACAGTTTTACATAATAATGCCTACAGGTACTTCACAAGGAAAAGAACAAATAAAGCAACAAAAATTTTACAGGAAGAAATATGCTCCCATCCAACATATATCTTACCATATATTTAAGCTTGTATAAAATTAAGAAAGCATGCCAAAATCTAACTAAGCAAGCTGCTCACTTTTAAGACCTTTATGTGCTTGCCCCTCCATCAGTCCCACTTTGGCAACATGTGTGTTACAACTGTGGTATAAAGACTGTAATTCTACAAATGGGGCTAGCCAAGAAATGACAGATGAGCTTCAAGTCACTACTACAAAATACTTTATTTACTACCCTCAAAAGAAAAAAACAAACCAAAAACCAAAAATCCCCAAAACACCACCACCACCAAGATGACAATGTGTCATTGCAAAAGAAATCACATGGGTTTTCAACAAAGTAACGCAAAATATCTCAAGGAAAGTCACATAACAGCAGCTTTCCTCAGTAAAGAGATGCTTATATATACAAAATATTAGTTTTCTTGAGCATGTACAGGAAGGGATGCGTGGAAGAAAGACTTTACAGGATAAAAGTATATAAATATAGTCTGACAATGGAAAAAGTTAACATTTATAAGAGATCCATTTGCTCATCATTCTACCAGTAGTCCATAAAGTGCAGTCAAATTATGAGAGATACTGCTGAAGAGAAAAATGGATCTTCTGAACTACCTGTAATATACAGATATTCACAAATAGTTAAAACAATCATGCTGGCACAACTACACTAACTTTTTAGTCCTACTTATAAAAGGATGTTTTCTGTTATTCATACAGCTTATTTTGTCTGCAAGACCAAATTTTACTAGACATCAGTTTAGAGTTCTCATGAGTCTAAACAAAACACTAAACAAAAACATCTAAAATTTTGAAATTTTAAAATGTCATAAATCAACGCACTCATCATTTCTTTAAATGAACGTGCAAAAAGCCTTTAAGGACCACAGTTAAAATATATGGATTATTTCAAGACCAACGAGCTTAAGAAAGAGATATATTTTCTACTGTCATCTTACTTGGACTTGTTTGTTGCCTGTATGCCTTTAATACCTGGTTATACATGACACAATCTGACAAAAGTAATTCCACATTTTAAATTCATCAAATAAATGGGGAGGATTTGAGGGTTGCTACAATCATGACCACAATTTTGGCTGAGGTCAATTCAAAACAACACAGAAAATACAGTGAATCCATTATGTCTCTTCAGAGTGTTTGAGATCAACTAATATTTACAACCCTGCTGCTTTCAAACTGGAGCAAAGAAATCCCATTTGAATCTCTCATTTTTAACAAACTGAAAGCAGAGTCTGAATTCCAGAATAGCTTCAGACCTTAATTTATCTTTTGACTTTAGCAATTTGGGTATTATTTAAAGAAAGAAGATTATTTCTTAGGTATCTGAAATTACTTCCATGTAGAAGTGACAAACTAAAAGTATTTGGTATGAATGTTAGTAGTATTAGTATGAAGTATTTAGGAAGAAAGAGGAGTAAGCAGGGAGAAAGAAATGTACTTTACACCACTGGTCAGCAATTAAAATGATGACAATCCAATCATACTCATCCATTTTATCTTTAGGAATCACCTACAATCATACCCATCCACTTTATCTTTAGGAGTTACCTACAGTTTCGAGTTCCCTGGCATCAGACCAGTGTGATCTGTTTAGCACTACACCGAGTTACTGAAGTAACAGGAAACTATGAGTCTAAAAATAGACCAGCAAACTATGCAGACTAGCACAAAATTTGTCAAATATGAAAATAATAATTTCTTCCAGACAATTCTCTCTTTAAGAGGATCATTAAGCAAGAATAATTACATACAGAGTTTTGAACATTTCAAGACAATCACGTAATTCTTTACAACATTTCAAGCAAGTAGAACAAGTTTTTCATTATGTGGCCAATGCACACAAGCTGTTTACAAAGATATCAAAATGGCTACCAGACAATTTGTTCATCCTTGAAAACAAAATGCATCTTGTTTTCTTTTTCAAAGAGAAGCTTTAGCATTTTATTCTCATAAGAAATAACATTTTTACTGTATTTAAGTTAATGATTTCTAGAAAATGTATGCTTCTGAAAGAGTATCATACATTCAGAACAATCCCATGTACTGAAAGTCTGGTCTAAAGTTCAATAAAATAATAGGGGAAAAGTATTTTTAAGCTTTAAACATTACTCTTCCTGTTTTATATCACAGTGCCAGTTTACAAAATGTTAACGTTGTGACTAAATTTGATAAATGAAAATCGTTATGGGTTTATAGTCTGGATTCTCATCTTGATGAGAGTTAACATCTTTAGAACAAAATGTTCAAAGCTGCAAGACATATGCTGAACATGTGTATACATGTAAAGCTTTGAAAGCTGCTTAAAAATGTGAGAATGAGTAAAGCTCATGTTACTCTTGATAAATGTCAGCTGTCAGGCATCACAGCCCAATACACACTATTTTTTCCACAAACTAGAGCCCAGAAAAATGTAATTTTTACTTCACCAGCTGAATATAACACATTATACATGGCAACATCTACTCAAGGTCAAAAGTTTAGCATTTTCAAATTTTAACTTCCAAAGCAGGGTACTGTTACACAGACAACATTGTCACACTGAAATGAATGGAAGTATTTCCAAAAATCTCAGGTAAAGTTACATAGAACACTCGAATATATACACTCTACCAAGATGGACACATTCAACATCAAACCAAGTCAAAAAGAACCTGAAAGAGAAAAAACAGTTGTTCTTATATCCACTACCAATTCTTTATTTTTTACAGTCCAGTTTTACTTGAAGAACATTTTCTGCTGTAGTAAATCACTCATCATAAAATTCTAATTGTATCTTGCAGCATTAGCCCAGCAAAGTCTTGGAACATTAGCTGTACAATAAAAGGGTGGGGTAGGGATAAGACTGGAAGAACTTTCCATTAAGAAATGTTACTTTTTAATGTGATATAAATACATCAATCATCCCAATCTACAGTGTAGTCCACTTAAAACCTGTTCATTCCCCAGCTCCCCCATTTGAAACCACATATAATTTATCATTCCGGGTATATGAAAAATTATTACTATGCTACCACTATTATGCCAAACAGTGAAACGTACTTTAAAAATTTCACTGCGATTACCATGTTAACTAGCAGGTTTCTTCCTCCACAGCTAAGTCTGAAGCACTATGATAGTCTTTCGTGAATTTTTATTACGAGTATCAGCTAGTTTTTTCCTGAGCAGGTTAAAAGCTCAGTGTGTTGAAAGATCGTGAAATATACGTGTCATATCAATGCCTTCCCCTCTCTCTGTTTAAGTAATAAGTATTTTGATCCATTGAAATTTAATATACTTCTACTGGGATTTTCAGAAGCACTTAGCATTGGTCTAAGTCTGTTTCTGTTAATTCAATGAGAATTCTATCACCAGCTCCAGTAGAAATACTAAAGCTGAAAGTAATATTTCTTTCAAAATTTTATCTTCAGCAGGAAAAAAAATCTTTTACCTGAATATTTTTATTAACTTCAAATAGGAAGATACAGTAAATGTGTTTTGTCCTATCAGAAGACTCATAAGACCTAAATTTTATTTAGAACTATTTCCCAAGTTATTGAGTAACATAGGTGTGCACTGTACACAGAGCCAAGAAAAACAGATAAAATATCTCTGTTTGCTCAACGGACACCTTTTAAGAATGTTCTGGTACTACTATCTATGTTAAACCTGATGTCTGAATTGGAGCAATTCCTATTTAAAATTATTGTTCCAGTATACTTGATATTTTCTAAGACCGTCAGTAATAACCCACAATGTTCACATTTTTTTATTTTAAAAAGACATGCTTTTTACACACTGTCTACTACTTATAGTTATGATAAGTAATCTAGATGATCTTTTGTCAACCACATTGAACACCAATGTTACAAAACCAGAACAGTAACTGCTGAAAGCAGTGGCAACTTAACTGCTTTTTTTGTAATATTAACTTGCATTATCTGTACCAACGTAAACATCAAAATAACATCCTTTAATTGCAAAAGTGATTGTAAGCACTAATCAGAGCAAACTATCAAGTTTCAGCAGAATACAAAAGATCTTTTATGCCATAAGAAAGAATATGAAGTACAAAAAAGTCCCCTTGCACATTTAATTTATAGTAATCATTGCATCTGCTCTGAAACTAACATTGGTGATGTGAAATTAGAGCTGAACAATCAAGGCAGAAAATATAATGAAAAGGCTGTAACCTAAAATATGTTGCCTATTAAGACCAGCAAGAAGATGTATAGTTCTTGTATAGTATAGATGTATAGTGAAGAGTAACACATGTATGTTGTTTCAAAATAAATATCTAACTTCACAAGCAACTTAATGCTATAATCCTCATATGGATGTTTCAGAATAGGTACCTTCAAAGAGACAGATTAGTAAATATATCCCATATTACTGTGACAGACATATAAAAAAAGGAAAGCAGAAGTACTAAGAATGACAAAAACTGTTAAACTAAGGACCACAGTGCACCTACTACTGACCAGGGAAAATATCCTGCGAAACGGAAAATAGTTCATGCAAGTTAGTCATAACTGGTTAAGTCTTAAGTTTTAAAGCATTACGGAAGATATACACTACTTCATTAAGAAATTCTAAAATTTTTTCTTAGTCTTTAAACAATACGTTTCCTTCTATCCTCACAACTTTTAGGAAGATTGCTAGATTATTTCATTAATTCTAAAGTAAAATCCGTCACACTTAAAACTAAAGTGAAGTTTAGTTCAGATGAGAGGTAAACTTCATCCATCTGCCATAGAAGAGTTAAATACCACTATCTCTGAACGATAACACTGCCTTGGATTACAGAAGAGCCACAAATCCTGCAATATTGCAGTAAATACCAAACAATGATTTTTACTGCTTTACACATCTTTCCTAGCTCTGTTGTTCTTCAAATTCAAGAATCTTTGCCGAATTCTGGATGATGAGTGGGGATTTCTTACTATCTTTGGGCAAGTGAAGGGATTACCATTTACTGCCCTGCCATTACTGCATGGCCAGCTACTCTTTGACAAATTGCTCATTATTAGCCTCTAAGATGACACACATCACAGTGGAGCACTTTAAGCACAATGAAACTGGTGTCTTAAAATATCATTCTGCAAACTGCAGTGGTTCAGGATTTGCAAATAACTATCGCAGAGTACAGGCAGCGCAGAAGTTCGTCAGTTTCTCATCAGAGATCCTAAAACACTACTAAAAAATTTTCTTAGGTCTGCGAGTTTATAGGACTGAATTTAAAACACCTTTAAAAAAAGCTGTTTTTTTAACGATTGCACTTCAAAGACACGCTGAATTAAGTTTCCTAAAAGCAAACACTGATTTTGCTTTTACAGTCAAGCAAGCCAACATTTTCCTCTTTTTGAGCCAATAAATGACTAGCAGCCTTCAAAGTTTTTCAGAAGGTACCCCGAAATTTTATGAAACCACTGAGGAACGCTATGAAGACAGCATGAAGTGTAGTACGTAAAACAGTATCATCAAACAGTATTAATCTTGCTGTGACAGACTGTAAAAGCAAGAAACAAAGAGAATTACAACTTAAAATGTTTTACTTCTAGAAAGATCAGAAATGTCCTCTACATACCTGAAAAGACATAATTAACATTTATACTATATACCTATAAAATAACATGAAAGCAAAAGAGAAGGGTTATTTCCTTCAAATAAAGATAGCATTTCTGGCACTACTGTGTTCATTATCAATACCTGTTCGTCACAGAAACACAGAATTCACCATATCATATCAAAGCCTTGCTTTATTCAGTACTGAAAAAGGGTAAAAAGGGAGGTTTAGCTTCCAGGAATGAGTAGGAAACTAATAAATACCACAGAATACCCTTGTAAATATAAACTCTACTAACTCTAACTATAAATATTCTCTGTTAAAAAATGCAAAATGCTTTTTAGTCTCCTAGTAACTTGTCTGATATCATACGCATGCTAACTGTATAAGTGATTTTTTAAAATCAATTTTAAATGGTTTTGCTTTTCATTTAACAGGATGTCCCCACTGTCCTCCCCACAAAACACACAAGACTCCAGTCTGTCCTTACCTGTCATGCTCTGTTATTCAGTTTCTGAAAGCCTGAAACATTAATTCTCTCTTCAAATGTTCTCTTCTGGCTCTTATAGCAAGCTTAAGCAAGCTTTGCATTGATCTTAACTTTCTTCTTTGTCAACTTTAGATACTTCAGAATAAGATTCCTATGACTGAAATCCTCAATTCTAATCCTGTCACAACAACATGCAAGCAATGTTGACACAGGACCCAGGAGGACGACATTATATAGGTGGTAGAGAATCAAGGGGGAAAACCAAAAGAAATCTAAAACAAAGAGACAGAACTGCTTTTCCTACTTAAACTGTATTGTGGAGAAAAGGGGAATGACAACTTTTGAAACAACAAATCACCTAATAAATATTCTATACAAGAAGCTGGAAAAGAGAAAAAGAAGTGTAATTCAAGTTATCAATATATTCAATAAAAATCATTTAAAAGTATTAATTCAAAATTCCTGAAACCAGTATTATTGGAAATGTTGCTATCTACATGGGTGTTTTTCTTATGAACAGCAGTGAAAGATCAATTAAAAATGATACTGTGACCATCACAGAGCTTACTATTCCCCTTCCTATTTCATTTGCATAGCCAGGATAATTCAGTTTTACCCCCTCAATTTATAATTACGTTAAATAGGCATTAAATAAAAAGCAACATTATTTCTCCTACTGTAAGACATAAGAAATTCTTTCCTCAAATAAAATAAACTTTCTGTAACTGTCCACGTTCAGTACACATGGCCCTTTTTCCTCCCTAGGCCAGTCAAAGCTTTAAAAAAAATTTAAATCGGCATCACTAATTTTCCTATTGTCTATCACATCACAGCCCTGAGGTTTATTATGAAAGAATGTTGTTTGTTCCACACTTGTCTCTTCTGGTGCTGGAAATGGGAATATATTTAAGTTGTAACATCTAAAATGAAAAATACTTATCCTCTGTTTTCACTGCGTCATTACCAAAAGACTACAAAAGCATGTGGAGCCAGCAAGACAAAAGACATACCGGTTTTGCTGGCACGTAATTTTTGCTCTGAATCTATTTATATTTGTCAGATCCTTGATTTATCGGGACTTTCCCTATTTGTACCTTGAGAACTAAAACTGTCTTACTGTAAGGATTACAGTGTTATTATAAGGATTATTGTATTGTGCTTTTAAATTTACTTATCTTGAAGAAAACTGCATTTCTACTGCCATCTGATTGGAGAGAGTGAACAATGGGCATGGTGCAGTGATACATCATGAAGAACTTCTGATAACACAAACTGTAGAGTTGATGCCTTTTGTTGTCTTGGCCTTCCAGATCTAGACTTGAGCAGACTACTGTAAGGACAATCACATACCACAAATGAGCAAATGCAACAGTTATAAGCACTTCAGCCAATCTTCTGTTTTCCTTCCTCCATCTGTTCAGGGATGTGGTCTCTCTACTGTTTAAAATTTATGTACTGCTTTGAGAAATAGCCAGATAGGTTTTGCTGATTATCATCCTAAAGGACAAGCACTCAGTAAACATTAGAAGGAAAGTTTAAAGAAATCAGAGCTAATGACAAAATAGGATAGATAAGAAGAGCTTTCCAGAACACACACAAAAAAACTCTGAATGCGAATGGCAGAGAGGGTTCTACATTAGCATGTAGAATTTCTTTAAGCAATCTTGTCCTGTCCTACTGCCACTCACAAGACCCCCACCCAAACAACCAATGTAAAACCAGTTTTAAACTCTGCTGGAAATAAAGCAGACTCCTCTAAAAAGGCTGCAGAGTAAATACCCTGGTCTGCTACTTCAGTAGAAATCAGTAAGGAAAGCTACCATTCTTCTGTGGTCTCAGAAGACTTGGGAACAAGCTGGCTATTAGGGCATATCAACCCAGAAACATTTATGAGCAACAGCTGTATAGATAATGCAACCTACAGAGATTATAAAAGCAAAAAGTCCTTTCAGCTATAGCAACCCATCCCTGTATTTACCGCGTTTTTCAAGAAAGTGCGGGCGGCGAAACACAATTCACAGCAGGAGGTCTGCTTCACTGAGATCACACCACACCAGTTTGTTCTATCTGAAAAACACTGTTTTCTACATACTGTTTTGTATATTAAAAGAAAGGTGGGGGGTGGGGGGACGATTTCTTAGACACTGATTCCTGAACTATAGTGCCAGGGAAAGAAGACTGTATGTATGTGCACACGTGCTTAATGGAATGAACATGTCTGCAGCTTATAATTTTTTGCACCTGTTCATCTTGCTACATCCCAATGGCATGCAAGAGAACTTACAAAAATTATGATGCTGGCAGAGAAGGTGAATGAATACACTGATTTTTTTTTTCTTTTTTTTACTGTCTTAAGAAGTTGCTGCTATAGCAAAACTGGACCTGAAAGTTGGTTTTGAGGACCTCTAGATATGATCAATGTTTATTTCTTAGAAAAAGTACGTCTCCATATCTAATACAGCTCTTCCAAGAGGGATTTACATTCCAGAAACCCAGCCCATTATTGTTGCAGAGGACCAAGAGTTCACTCATCACTGAAGATCTGCAACAAGGATGCAGACAGGACAGCTTTGAGATGAACCTATTGAGGAAGAAGCAGAGAAAAAGTTGCTTATTGCATTCCATGATGAAACACTTGGACTGCAAATAGTAAGTTTCATCACCAACCGAAATAGAAATAAGAGCAGAGAAGACAGAGATACAATGGTAATATTTTAAAAACAAACAAAAAATCTATGTTTCAACTAGTATAGTCTTTTTCAGCATCATTTGTGACAGCATGACAGTTAAGAGCTGATTTAGGGGGAAGTGGCAAGCGTTAATGCTAGATGCCAAAAGTCCAGCTCACAATACAACTCCGTGATCAAAGCCAGGAGACTGAGCGGATATAAGCCAGCAGAAGTTTGAAGCACACAATAGAAGTACTGATGAGTTTTGGAATATAAAATAATTTCCAAAATTGAAAAGTTGTGCTTTAGAATTTCCTCTAAGTCATCTTTCCATCCTTCAGTAAAACATGACAATAGGAACTGTTTACTCTAGATAATAGAAAGAATAGACGAAAACACCTTGGCGTGCATTTCTTTTTAAATTTCTCGTTCCTAGTTTGGCAATCTTGGTGGCAGGAGAAAATTCTATAAGGGCAGCTCCAAAGTGGCTGGCAACTTCCCCCTGAGGAAAATGGGAAGATGTAACCAACCTCAAAATCTAATCTAAATAAACACACAAAATAAAACAGTATAGAACTCCATACCTTATTTTCAGTTTGTGACTGTTCATTTAATGGTTTTTGGTTACAAAAAGCATTGACAGTATACCTGATACCCCTCTTTCTGGCCATTTGCATTAGAAGTAAAGGTTACAGTAGTGATTTTTCGCATGATCAGCGGTTAGCTCTCAATAATAGTCTTCAATAACATGCCCCCCAAAGCAGGATACTTTCAAGTTAGAGGATTTATAAATCTGGTGAAGTTTGTGTTTCTTTAGCTTGAGAATCAGTGTTCATTTTTTGCCACTTTCCCACTCTACTACTAGCATATGCAGTAATATTTTTAGTGGTCACCCATTTGTAACGCTAAAAGGCATGCACACTCAATGTTACCACAATGCCATCATGCAACTGTTCAAGAGAAGCCTTTCAGATAGAGACATTTAAATGACGCTTCAGAAATAGAGTTCACCGATGATTCTTAGTTCCTAAGAGCTGTTACTCACTCTTCTTTCCTTTAGAAGAGCATTTATTCCATTTCACTGTGACAAGCAATATGATTTGCAGCTTCAGTGCAGCTCCACTATGAAGACAGACGAACCGCCACAGAACGGACAATGAGAAGCAGACAGGATGCACACAGGCGCAGGGAGGACAGAACAAAGAATCACAGGGAGTGGAAAAAAATAAACTATATAATAGCTGCTGCTTGGAAACACTAGCTGGAACAAACAGGGAGGCCACCAACTATCATTACAAGCGTTATGTTTCTTCTGCAGTTGCAAGGAGAATTGCACACAGGAGGGGGCAGAGGATCTGCTATTAATCATATTATATTCATTGTTCCCTGGATGCTGCTAGCAATGCTCCAGGAGACTCCCTCAATTCCCAGATAAGACCGCAGCGAGAACAGCAGCTCTCCGAACCTTCACAATCTTGTGCTACTATCCTAGTTTACTGCCGTAAGCTAAACACTTCTTAACCACTGAACTGCTTATTGAAGTGAATTTTTAAAAAATCCAAATCACAGCAGCTGAGAGTTCCTCCCCACCCTAACCTCTCATTAGGAAAATGAACACACTGCATAAATCTGGTGACACTATTTGCAGGAACAAGCCACTAGAGAGGTGAAAACATCAGCCTGAAGTAGTCAGGAATCAAGTTTCTTTGTTGAGGAAGAGTTTTGAATGTTATCTCTAAGTAAGGTGCTGAGTGACTCCTTGATTAAGTGACACTTAACATTCAGTACGTTTAATGTTCCAGCAAGAACAGCAGGCCGGTACCTGTGCCTGAGAGTGGGGGAGGGAGAAAACGGCAGCTGATGCAGTAAAGTAACCAAGTCAGCTATTCTTTTGTCAGTGAAAAGACAGACATGTTTAAGGGAAAAGAAACGTGGATTAACTAAATCTCGTATTCATACTTCATTGAAAATGTAATACTGCTTTTATTTGTCTGGTTTGGCAAAGCTACAGAGGGAAGGTGAATTTTCTTGACCACAGATATTTTTGATTTTTTTTTTTGGTGACAAACTCTGCATAGCATGAAAGCGACACACACTCTAATTAGGTTCAGAATTTGTTAGAGTCACCCTACCCTAATAAAAATTCATAACATTGTCTACCATGGGCCTCTTACACTTTGCAAATTGGCAAGAAGTTCAGCTGGCACTACCTGTCTCCCAGACTGAAAAAAATATCTTATTCGGGGGTTGGAACTAGATGGTCTTGAAGGTCCCTTCCAACCCAAACCATTCTATGCTTTTGTTTAAGGAAGACACAGAACTGAAAAACAGTTACAGTTAGAGAGATACCTACCTAACATAGCAACTTATGAACTAAATAGTAATAATGAGACATTTCTACCTTGGATTTCATTAAGGAGAAACCACTTCAATCTTTAAAAAAACAACACATTTATTAAGCAGCAGAGCTCACTGCAGCCAGCGTGCCTGATGACTCATCCTCCCTTCCCCAGTTTCTAATTAGCCGTGATAGTCAGCATCAATTTGGTGGTTGTTTTTTGTTGGGCGGTTGTTTTTTGGGTTGTGTTTTTTTTAACCACACAAAAAAACATCTTGGAAGTTGAAAAATGGGCTCCTCCTTGCTTACTGATCAGAGTTTTAGAAGATAGCTGGCACCCGCAGTAGGACATATTCCAGCTTTACCGTTAGCCGGACACGCAAACTACTTGCTTGTGCTTGTGTCGTTCCCGCCATCCCCCCCCGCCCCGAGAGGGGCCGCATGCGGCACGGCACGATCACAGAGAATAAATACAGGAAAAGGGGGGGAAGAAAAAAAAAAAAAAAAAAAAACACCACCCTCTGCTCTTGGCAAGGGGAAGGCGTTCCACAAGAACTGCTACAGGGTCAAAAGTTTACGGTGGTTTCAATTTCACCTTTCCGCAGCCAATGAGAGCGCGGCGGCTGCAGACAGCTCCGCGGGCGGCAGCGCCGGCCTTAACTCCTTGCGGCCCGGCCGCCGCCGGCCCAGGGAACGCGCCCAGGCGGGACCGCTCCCCGCCTCCCCTTCCCTGCCAGCAGCGTGGGCAGCACGGCCCCCGGCAGCCTCCTGCGAGTTCGCCTGGAAACAAGAGGAGGAGCAGGGCCGTGAGTCAGAAGTTAGGAGCTGCAGAAGTGGGTCCCCTCACCCCCGTTTTAGTTGAAAAGCGGGTCAGCAATCTAGGGGGTAGGACTGACGGGCGGTATCAAAGCAGCGCTGAACTACGGAGCTGTTAGATATCTGTCAGTGGCGAGATTGTGCGGGCAAACAGGAAAGACTGACCTTGCAAAAGGGAGGGAGGGAGGGAGGGAGAAGACCAGCACAGAATTGTCGGAAAGGATTCCGAATGCGCAGTCAGGAGCTGCCAGTGATTTACTTTGCTTCTTGTCAAACGAGAAATTGGTGTTGCGCTGGCATAAGGCTAGGCAACCCAGGAGCACTGCTGCCCACAGTCCAGTCCCCACAGTGCCACTAATAATCCTCTGCTTCAAGATGTTGACTTCAAAACAAGGCATCCTCCCTCTACTCAAAGAAGGATGGACATTGAGTTTGTGGCTCTTGGGTACAAAAATCGTCAGCTCTTCAGTTTGCACAGGAAAACAAGTAATACCTAGCCACAGAAGTAGAAAACAGTCTGGACACAAGACATTTGTGATAGATTGTCTTGCTTTGGCACAGATAAAAGCAAGATGCATCTTAGTCTCCACTCATTTTAAGATTACAGAATTTGAACAGGCTCCTTGTTCCACTGTATGCCTCTGTTCTGTATCAATGGTTCCAGCTTCCATCATCTCCTAATCAGTAGTTCTGGTTTAAAATTTTAATGGAGAGAATTACGACACAAGCTTTCCAGAGTCAAAATCTCACTAGCAATGTAGTTTCATCTCAGGGGCTACTGCCTTGGGGAATCAGTCCATGGTGGGGCCACCCAAAACCTGTGCTGGGACCAGTTTTTATTCTCTAGGAGATTGATGAAAATGCTGATGACAGCAAATACCAAATGACACAATCTATGATTGTGTTTCAGCATCCACTTGATCTTGGAAAGTCAGTGTCAACTATACTTAAGCACAGAGAGCAACTGATTTATCATCCATTCATTGGCCTTGCAGACGACAAGAAAAGAGAACTAAAGCACTCTAAGTGACAACGTGGATGAAGAGTTCTCCGTTTGGTGCAATAATGGACAATATAATATGAGGCAGCATGAAGAGAAGTGTATAAAGCATGTAGTTAAGGCAAATTCAGTAACAAAGTAACCTAAGAGTATGTTCAACACAGCAGAAAGGAGTAGGATTACACAGAGATACTGAAGTGAATGATTAGCAACTCTGACTTGATACCAAGTAGAAAGGCACGTCATTGCATACATTTGCAAGGTAAACAACATGGAATTAAACCATTCTGAAACAGGCAGCAGTCAAATTGGGTATGTTAGCATACTCAGATCACCAAAATGCTGCAGAAAGAACGACAAGAATCTGAATATAACTGTGAAGAGGTAAAATGAGTAAATATGCCATCAACATGCAGGAGAGGTTTCTGTTGAAGATGCCAGTTAAAGTAGAACTCAGTTTTCCAAACCCTGAAACCAACCAGATGGTAGATTGTTCAAGATAATGCACATGACAACCTACGGGAAAAAAACATTAGTCAGGTGGCAGCTATTACTAATTCTCCAGAAATATGCAGTTTGAAAATTGGGAAGTTATCTAACCCTGGAACCTTAAAGGCTTTCACAGCACTTTGTAATGATGAAAGATATTCTGGTCTCGGCCCTCTGTGTACATCCCAAGATACTCTTACAAGCAGCTATGCCAGCTGAAAATACTGCCAACAATCTTCTTTTTGTAACTCAATTCACAAATAGTTTTAGGCAAGAAGATAATCATGCAAAACTCTTAAAACCTGCTTCAGTAATAGTCAACCACTCAATTTAAGAGCTGCCAATGAAAAACAATTTCCAGATGGTGGGCAAGAAATCACCCAGTGATTTCTTTAACAGGCACAGGTAGATTCCTCTCTCAATCTATGCAAATAGGCATAGCAGCTCAACACAGCTACTATGAGGTTAAGTTTAATGCCTTGAGAGCTGCTAACAAAAGATGCAGTAAGTGATTAAAATCCATCAAGTCAGAAAGCTAAAGACATCATGAGAATCTTAGCTGATTGAGATCGTGCCCTACTACCCAGCTTTTCTACTCTAGTTCAAAAATGGTAAGACACCAGTGAAAATGCTATCAAATAACGCTGTATTTTCATAGTTTAACTAGGCTAAAATACAGTTTTGCCAATAGTAATTTAAGACTTAATTACATATATAAAAAGCTATTTTCCTCTCAGTAAAAAGAGCAGTTTGCTTTTGTTGTTTTACCTTCCCTAAATACCATGTCATTTTAGAGAAATTCCTTTAAGTTGAGATATCATAAATAAATTCCCTTTTTATAAGATGGCCTCATTTTAAAAGAAAATGGATGCTATAAAATTTTACATCAAGTCAGCATGTTACCAAGAAGCTTTTCTGTGTGTTCTGAATTTGATTAATACAAGCCAAGGTCACTTCCTGAAAGATGCCTACCACCGCAGCTGCAAGCAAACTAGACTCTTCTGAGCTCAAAAGCTGGGGGATGGGGAGACTGTACTAGCAATTTCTATCACTGTCTCCAAAAATACCCTGATTACAAAACTTGAGTAGTATTTAGAAGTGTTTACTAGATCACCACACATAAGTAACCTACTAAATAAAGTCTGAGTCTGTATAATCATGTTTTCAAGCAAAAATAATTCACAACAGTGTACCGGCATGTCTGCAAAAAGTGAGTAATTCTGGGGACCCTTTACTAAACTTAATGCAATTCCCTTGAAAACGTACCTTTTTTTTTTTTTCTATGTATGTTTTATTATGCGGCTCATGAAGCTAATAAGAGTCTGCCCTTGAATTAACAGCCTGTCTCAGTCCTACTGAGACTGTGAGGCTCCACCCAAGCTACACTGTGTCCTATTCTGAAGCCATTTAGGAAAAACATATTTCAGGAAAGCATGCAAGCTTTTTCCAGACGTATACAGCATGCATTTTTCCATTTTCTTTAGACTATACCTATTGTTTACAAAACCAGTTAGATATTTTAAAAGTTATTTTAAAAACATGCCATATTTGTATTATGCATGAGGCCAAAACAGATGTAGTTTCTTCCCAGATGCAGCTAAAGCTTACAGGTCATGAAAATAAGACCCATACCAAACAAAAGAGAGTATTATTTTTTTTTGCTTTTTGTGTGTACAAATAAAGATTCTACAATTTGGATTACTAAAGAGTGGGGAGGGGGAGGGAATAACACTGATTGTTGAAAAACATTTAAAACCACACACCAACAGCCACTTCCACACAGGCATCTGTTAGTCTAGAAGAGGGGCCTCACTGACTTCATGAACACACACACTCAATTTAATATACTTCATCTTTACAACAGCCTTGATACACCCAACATTGCAACTGGTGTTTCATACTGGGGTAAAATTAGGAGGACCTACTGAACAAAAGTTAATTTTGACAAACTGGTACACTAAAAAGAAAAGAACATTGCTGGTTTTGGGTGGGCATCTTTGCCTGAAATAGAAAAATACGCTAAAGCATATCATTACCTATGCAGGCGCAGCTACATCTGTGGTTAAGGATGCCTAACATTTTCCATCACAGAAGCCTGTTCCAATTCTTTAATGACTGTCTCTCACACACCCCTCAGAACTACTTTTTGTGGAAGACTTGCATAAAATTGGTTCAGACATTTATAAACAGTGGAGAATTCAGCTGAACAGAATATAACCTTTTATTCAGTCCGAGAAGGTAAAGCTTTAGAAGAGAAACTGATCAAATGTCTGAACAAGCGAAGCTTCATCTTGTTGCTCCAATGAAGATATCTGTACAGACATTAAGTGCCTTTAAAGTCTTTGAACATGCTCAGTTTTGTTTTAAACCACTTGCCAAGACCCTCAAGTATTTTATCTAACCAGGTAAGCTTTGTTGCTGCACAGCTCCTCTGTGCTGACAGGATAGAACATGCTTTATCACCGTATAATAAAGACCAAGAGCAGCTTTGCTGTAAACCCGCCAGCTACGAAGCAGTTAAAGTGCCTGGCAGCACAGTAGCTAGTGAACAGGGACATTTTTCTAGGTTATACTGCCCCACCCATACACAGCAGCCACAAAACATGAAGCAGCAGTAGGATCAAGGGCTTAGCAAAGGCCACCCTTCCCTCCCCCCCAATTCAAGATCCCAGTTGAAAGAGCAGATGGGCGTTTTGTCCAGTAGTGCTAAAAGACTATGCTCCTGCCCCTCTAGTGCCTAGCCCATGGAGAAAGCGCATTCAGTCCAGTGACCAAAGTGCTGCCGATCCACTCTGTGGGATTCCAGATGACAACCTTGCTGGCAAACAGCAGAAATTTGCTTTTGGCAAATTATACCATTTTTTCCATATGCGTTTTAAAGGCATACAAAAAAGTTACACTGAAAATACTCAGGTTGTGAGGTCATTAAAAAAACTTAAAATAGTATTGTCAGCTCCAACTCTCAACACTTCTTCCTTTAACCCTTGTTACACATAGTTAATTAAGCACTAATTGCTGTGTAACTAGTTTTTAGACTCTACGTGGGACTGGCACCCATCAGTTCACAGAAAAGACCACTATAGAGTTATTTACGTCTATTGTATCATCTCCAAGGTGCATTACTATTTCAGCAGCCATGTTCACTTCACTATACAGTGATATATAACGGTCTCATAAATGGAAAGCTGAAGTCTGTCAAGGACCTGTATCCTAATTTGGCCTTTACCCAACATGGGCACACAGGGAGTTTCAGTGACATTCGAATTAGGACACAGGGGGGTTTCCTATGAAGAATAAACAACACTGACATACACCGTCTTGATTATGGCAGATCACAACTTCTGATTAAGAATATTCATTTAGACCAAACTTTAAAATGGCATTTAAATCACTGATGTAACCGTTAGAAATATTTACACCCATCAATAAGGAGGGGCACATGAGCAGAAAAGAAATACAGTCCATAAATCATGTTGACTTCCCTTGGGCACATTTTGCTAGTCAGCAGATGCAGTACTTATGGACATTTATTGGTGTGTTTGCACAAGAGCTAAGCTATAGAATTAAGGTCAGTAAATATATTATTTTACACTGTAAACCAACTAATTTTAATCATAGCTCTGGATACATTACAATTTTAAAAACATAGATTCATATTCTGAAAAAGCATTTGAGTGCTATGGGGGGGCAGGGCAGAAGGCAGCTACCCATTAGGGGGTTCTATGTTATATACGCACAGACTCACACAAACTGGCTTCAATAGGAGTTAAATGCCTGGTGTGTTAGAGAGCTTTTGAGGATTCTATTTGGTATCTCTTTTCATCAGGCTACGAAAACAGATTTATTTTTTTCTTTTTTTAATTTATTGAAAAACATGCATCCCCTTTGCTTTTAAAATTAGATCTTCTTATCCTCTGATCTAATAATAAGAGGCCTGTTAATGAAGTTTCCTGCATTTTTGGCATAACTACACTCTCAAACTTGAGAGTACAAGATCGGAGACTAAAAACGAAGTTACTGAAGAAATGAAATCAAAATAGTTTAAGTTTTCCATGTAGGGTATCAATGCTTCTATATGATTTAGGTCATTGTAAGGATGTACAGCTAATTAATGCAAAGGTGACATTTCTAAAACACAATTTGACCTTGAAATATGGAAGTGTTCCTAGCTCAATGCTGTAATTAAAATCTGATTAAGTTTGAGTGTACACAAGTACACTTAGTATGGCTGCAAGAGGTATTCATTTAGTTCAACACAAATGATTACCATTCAAAATGTGAAGTGACAATTGTCTGTCTATAGTATATCAGTAAGTCTGAACATTTCGTTAGTTAAAATTCCCCTTTCCTCTATTTTTTCATATATCTTACTATATTTCATATTCATAGGGACCAGAGCTTAGTAGAGCACCTTCAGCTAAACTGCTAAATAAAGGCAGAACAGAATCACTCCCAAATTAATTTGTTTCTCCACAGTACAGTCAGGTTATCTTGTTATATTTCAAATGTTGTCTATCCACTCTGTACCAACGGTTATAACACAGAGCATCTGCTAAAATTTACCACACAAAACTGAAAGCTGTAATGTTATTTTGTGTATCACTGGTCACTGAATCAAGTCTTAGATTTCAGGGGTCAATTATTTAAAAATTAAGCTAAAATGGAGGAGGAAAAAGCCTCAATGGTTAGTATCTTTGTTCAATGCTACACAAAACAGAAAAATAGTACCTAGAGAGATATTATAGACTGAAGAGTCTCAGTTTCTCCTTCGAGGCCTACAACAAAAGGGCAAGAGGCAAGCTTTAGTACCTGCAACAAGTTACATTACAGTTTTCAAGTAGTAGCTGAACACAGGAACCAGTTCCAGAGAGCCTATGGAATCTCTAGCCTAAGAGGCCTTCAAGACTTGACTGAATAAAACCCTGATGAACCAGCTCTAACTTTGCTCTCAGGGTTTGGATTGATGCTAGTGTCATTTCTCTATGATTTTCAGTAAAACATTGTCATCAGAGAATTATGTACTGAGGCCCAAATGGTACCATTATAACAATGGCTACTACGACAAGAGAGTACTTTACAATTGATCCTACTTTGCCTTAATTTTAAGAAGTATTACCACATTCTTTTTGGTACTGATTTAAGCAGGTATGTTTCGTTAATCTCGTATACTCTTTACACTTCGCATACATCCATTAATACTCCTATTTTTATTGGACACAAACTATGTATTCCTGATGACAAAGTTAATTCCTACCATCAAGGATTTTTTTTTTTCCCCATTTATGAGAAAAAGCAGCATGCTTTTGAATAAGGCTCTCAATGCCCTGTGGATTTTTTTTGTCCAAATTTTTCTATTCTTTACAAAGATTTTCCATTGTATAAAAACCTTATGCTTCTAGTTTTTCTAATGTTCTATTAATGAAGCAATACCTTCACTTTCATGAAAAAGACATTTTTCAATAAGTCTCACACTAAGCTCCCTAAGATTCCCGCAGCAGGCAGAAAATCAGTTTTGCTTATGGAAGTTTTTTTTATATAAATGGTACTTCTCAAACACTGATGTTTATTGCAGAATTCTCCATAATGACAGTATCATCGTTAGCATAGAAATTCCAAGTAATTTTAGGAAGATATGCAGCCATTCTGGAAGTTAGTAAAAGAGGTCGGTGACTGCCAAAAACAGAAGAAGGGATCACATCCTTCCCATTCAAGTGCCAAAAACATTTGTAATGTTTTCTTTCAGATCCAGTTGCTTCCTTGTTTGTAGATAAATGCCTAGAGTAGTTGTGTAGTTTCACAACATTAGGAAGCAGTTTTATGTATTTTTGTATAGTGCACTGGAAGAAATGCCAGGATAGAGCTGTTGAATTTTTTTTTCATTATTACTTTTTCTTAAGCACATTGTATCTTTAGTCCCCAGACAAACAGACCGACTGAATCGTATCTTACGTTCACTAAAACCCTGAGCTGGTGAACCATTGTTTGAGCATTTGTCTGCCAATGAGACATTCAAGATGCATCCACCATGATTGAAACAACTCATTTTCTCTTTTACCAGACTTTCAGGTCATTTTGCAGTTTAATTCAAAGTTTAACTTGATGCTAAGCTTTAAGGTTAGTATTCAGCTACACCTGTGCACTGTGAGGTTTTTATATTTAGCATCTGGTAAGTGTATCAACCATGGCAACTAACTGGTTAGCACCAGTCATGCATTTTTGTTATACAACTGGAGTGTATCAACTATACAACACAGTTGAGTCAATGTGTTTTCTTGCCACACTACATTTGTCCAGTTAGGTGACTTTCAACTGCAGTACATCACACTTCCATGGCACTCTTAAAAGAGAGGGAAGTTATGTTTAGGTATACCACAGTCAGATTGTTATATTCTTGGGCCCTGTCAAAATTATTAGGAGAAAAGTTACTAACATTGTCTCTAGGCATGACACAGCTTTAATATTTTCTTTTAAAAGCCAGCTAAACATTTTTAGTGTACCTAGCAGTCCATTAAAAGTTAGGAAAGCTACAAAACCTTACCTACACTTCAGCTTTCACCAGTAAGAAGCTTACTTTGTTAGATTCTCATATAGATGAAGCCTATAAATAACAGCAAACATACAACAACAGGATAAACACAGCATACAATGGAAGGAACACAAGAAAGAGCATGCAAAACCTAAGTCTGATGTCATTAATTCTGTCTTACAGAATAAAAATGCTGTGATTTAGGGTTTTTTTTTCCATTGCAAGCAGATTTATGACAGACGATATGCTTAGACAAGTGTCTCCATCCAGTCAAGAACAAAAGTTATTTATCCTTTCTCTCCACCACATATTATTTACCTCAGTGTATTATCTGTCTGCAAATCATTGCTTAGGAACTGTAGCATTTTAACGAGCACAGCTATCTGAAACAAAACACAATATATTCTGTGCTTAGAAGAGATCATTCTCCAAAGGATTTCCTTCCACTGTCTCCTTTAATTTTCTTCATTTTGCTTTAACCTTACCTTATTCTAACCAAGCCAGCTCACTTGAATTTTATTTCAGGGCACCTGCAAAGAGGTTCATCTTATCACAAGAGATTATTCTGAAGGAGGTGCTTCCTTTCCTGACACCAAAATCCCACTGAATGGAATGCCCAGACAAGTTACCAGTTTCACTACTCTCCAGCAACAGGTATAGAACTTGACATGTTAATCTAGTTGAGTATTGAAGACTAAATCAGCTACCCCAGAAGCTACGACAAAAAACCAACCAAACAAAACCAAACCCTACCAGTGATTAGCATCATGTCCAGTCTGGGCCCAAAACAGCTTTAGCTAAGAAATCCCATTTCATCACCATTGTTTCAAAAGAAATATTCTGAGCAAAGTATTCATGTCATTGGTTACTTGAGAAAGAAGAAAACTCTAGTACCAGTGATACAGATAATTAAAAACTAAAGGCAAGTATATACACAGAAGAATGCTGCCACTCCATTCCACAACTTTTGGGAGCAGCGTCCTTTAATTGCCCAAGTATCCCCCAAAAGCCTGTTACTGTTAGATACCTAGGCCAGGTCATACCACACATTTCCTCAAGTTTAAGGGAGGTGGAAGAGAGTAAACTATATACAATATTAATACAGAACATAAGAAAATACCTTTATTTTTCTAAAGGTATTGAAATTATTTTCTCCCTTTTCCTAAGCTCCTAAATACCAATGTTTTCTCTGGATCAATTCTCAAAAATCATAGTAGTCCTGGACAATTAAGTCTTCAAAAAGAAGACTTACCTAGCACTGTGTTCTCTCTCCAACAGAAGCCAGCAGGAATGCCTAGAAAGAAAAAAGGTAAGCATATGAACGTGTTTCAGCATACTCTCACACTTCACAATCTACAGCTCAGGAATTGCCTAGTTCAAAAGCAGCGAGTTTCCCAGCAGCGCGATTTCTCTTCTATGTAAGTTTCTTTTCGTACCCATGGAAGTTAATGGAGCTAACATACTCTGTGGCACTCGGTTCCATAGCTAAGCTCTACACTATGTGAAAGTATCCATTTTTCTATTCTTAGCTCTGCCATCTGATAATAAGGAGGAGAATAAATGAAATGACTGAAGAGGAAAATACTTTCTTCCTGTTGATTTTCCATGACACTTGTGGTTATTTTGTATAGATCTCTGCCTTATACTCTCAAGCAAAAAAAAGATGGCTGAGAAGTGCTGGCGAATTCTATTTCTCATTAAAAAAAACTTTAGCTTTGACCTTAAAAAAAAAAAAACAGAAAAAGATAAAGTTCATTATACTTTTTGATACAGAGACCAGAATTTTTTATATTCAAGACAAAGGCATAACATGACTGTATAATCATACAGTATTTTCAATTTTGTATTATTTTTCTTCACTGACAACTCACAACACTCAACTGTTTGAATACTCTTAGCACTGGTCTGTCATTTTCATGGAATAATTCATTCAGATTTTTTTTATTTTTTTTTTTTACCAAATGTAATAAAATTGGGCAAAAATCTATTGGTTATGGCAGTCCTGCTTCTCCTTTAAGCACATCACTAGGCATAAAGACAAAAGCATCACTTGGAATAAGGACAAGGCTCCTAAATCAAGTGCTAGGAATACAGACAGCCACTCACCCAGAAGACAAAGTTCCCTTAAATTGTTTGTTCTTCAGTGACCACCCTGACAGTCACTACAATTATTACAGATAGTTACCAAGTCTACATTCTTAGAGGACAAGAATAAAATATCAGAGGTAAGCAAGCCACTATTAGTATCTATTCCCAGAAGAAGTATTAGAGAGTATTAGTAATAGAACTATTAGTGTTTTCTTTAAGTTTACCAAATCTTCATGCAATAAGCTTTGCAGAACTGTTTTAATCAAGATCAGTCTTATGTTTGTAAAGTAATTAGCAAACTTTTCAGATAAGTCAATAAATGAATTTACAATAAGCAGAATAAAGAAATGTCTATGTAAAACCAAGTTCAAAGAACACTGGAAACTTCTGTAAGGCTGTAGTAAACTCTATATAGTGAATTATCTGATCAGCCACACTGCCTTTATCCAAAGACGAAGTAAACAAAACAAGTTTGTTTTAAGCTTTGACAATAAACACATTTCAGTTGTCTAAGTCTTCAGCAATATATTTTGCCTTCAGGAAAAAAAAAAGTCTTAGTAAGACCCAAAAATACAATCTCCAAGCTTGAACTTTGCATCAAATTTGTAAAGTAACATTTAGATAAGATATCAAAAATGTAAACAAAGCATTGACAGCAGCTTTATTTCACAATAGACAGCTTATTTCAATACTTTTAATCAGTGAGAAACCAACTAAACAATACACAATTCACAATACAATCCTTGTAAAAGCTGGAAAAGATATTAAAGTTCATGTCAAGTTCAACATGATCTATTTTTAACCTTAGTCAAGTCCCTTCTCATTAGCAGTAACTTAATACTTGAGAAAGGATTAGGAGCAGCTAGGAAGTTAGTTTGATATAGAAAATTATTTATGTATTTTAAAAATTAAATATTTAGCCCAATAAATATTTCAGTTAAAGTTACTTAGAGAAACTAATGTAATATCCCAATATCACAGTATACCAAATCAAGGCTTACAGATTGCTTTTGAAAGCAGCAATTAATTGCTTGCTATTATTTTTTCATAATCATTGTGCACTTCATAAGCATAAGCTTCATTCCAAAATTAAAAAAAAAACACAACCAAACCACAAAAAAACCAAATTCTGGACTTCCCCTTTGCTCTAGCTCACAGAGAAAGATAGTCTTCACATCCATATAGTTTGACACTAATGGAACAATTCCTTTAGCATACTTTTTTAATAGTGAAATTTAGAACACTGATATAATACCTGCTGAAGATCCTTTTTAAAGCATTTCACAAGATCAAACCAACCCTGACAATCTCATGATTGACTTACTTGGAAAAAAGCAGAGAGTTTACATAATAGTGAACTGAAAGATAGACAAGCATTTGAAAACAAGCCCAATACTTCTGTATTTCAAGGATGCTAACAAATAGGGAAGAGGCAGAGGCATTTGCTTGGCTTTAAGAGATAACTAACTTGTTTCGAGCACTCCTTTATATGTGAGCACCCACAACACACAATAGATAGCCTTGTTTGGTGGCTAGAACTCTTTCAAGAAGTTTAGAGCATAAGAACTACCTGTTTTTCCTAGAGATAGTGTTAGGACCAGCAGAGACCATGACGCATTTATATGCATATGGCAGATACTGAAATCTTTCAGATGACTGCTAGCAAAACAGTGAATTAGTGGCCATCTCCGTGTTATTTTACTGCACGTAAGCAATAACTTACTTTCTCTGAGAGCATTAAACTAACTTCTGCCAGTTCTGACATCAGTAACTTCTGCTCTGTCGTGGTAAATTTTAACTAATACAGAACTTAACATTTCCAAGATAACAGTAACAACTTTATAGCTACCGCAATAGGAAAGTGTTTTGGTAAAATTTTGCCTGGAGACCATTTAGTCACATCTGGATATATGGCAGCAAAACCAAGATAAACAAATTATCCCAAATGAAAAACAACCAAAACATCTTAATTCTAGAAGCTGTATTTTCTGCTTATCTGAAATTGTTAAAGCACTTAAGTATTCTTTGTTTTATCTGACTCTTGATCTGTGCTTTATCCTTCTGTTTCTCTAGCTTTTTAACAAACAGAGATACCATCTAGGACTGCAAGCGTTGAGTGCATGGAGTGATGCAGATTCAAGATAATGCCATACTGGATAACATTCTATCAGACTTTGTCAAGAAGTTCTTCTTGTACTTAGAATGGGGAAAGAATGGCTAAAATGCTGCCAACAAAGAAATTTAGGTTGATTCAAAATGTGGGTAAAGAGCTTTACACCTTAGGCTTGTCCCAGACTTGCTTCAAAAAAAGTGCCTCTGGTACAATTTTTCTGGAAAACTAGCTGTTTTGGCTGAGTCTACTTGGTGCATCCTCTCATAAGAGTTAATACAGTTTTAATATTAAAGCTGCTTCATCTGTTCTGCAAAACATGTTTACAATATTGTTTTATGTAACAAATCTTAATGCAAATTCCTCCAGCTATGAAATACCAGCTATAAACTAACTGATGGTGGCCAATCTCACATTTAGAACTTAAGCAATTGCTTAATTGTGCCCCATGCCCCCACAGGTTCTTGAAAGTAATATTGAAATGCACGAGGACTTCCTATGCAAGTGTACAGAGAAAAGTCAGAGCGATTTCTGAAATCCCCAGTTCAGAGGTGAGGCCTTTAATTTAGCATGAATATGCTAAAAATGCTACCTTAATATACTAGGCAAGTTAGAACAAGCCACTTTTCAGCTGTATTCTTTTGTGGTGTTCTGTGGGTGGGGTTTTGTTTTTGTTTTAGACTAACCAATAGCCCTAGCTATATCCTAGCTTCAACTGATGTAGCTAAAGTCTCTCCAGGGCTGTTAGTTGCTTATTTTTTTTCCACTGTTGATGCTATGGAGCCAGTGTAACTCTAGAAGAGAAACATTCCATTTCATGCACAGGTTTCTTTTGTTGGCAGGGTGGGTTTTTTTGTTGTTTTTAACATAACAGTACATTAAAATCTTTTCTAAATGAATCAATCTGTGGTGAAGTACCTTGCTAACTTTATTTGGGGAGGAAGAAAAGCCTGGAAGATTTGCAAGTTTTTTATTACTTCAGAAAAAAACAAGTCTAGACTGGACTGGAATTACTAAATAGCAAGGCCTCGTAATAGAAGAAACTTTCAGGGGAGTGAGTATGACTATAGGAAAGTATCCAACCTTTTGTTCAAAATATTACATTAGAAAGTTGAAACAACCTTGCTACTGCAAAGAAAAAAAAATATTAAATTGGCTGAGGCAATTAGTGTAGCTAAACTTGAGTCTATTTCGGCTATAGTCAGTATGTATACTTGAAATAAAACATTGCCACTGTCTAGGATCTTATCTTTTAACAAAAGCAGGTGAGCTATCAACTAGCTGCATCCTCAAGAAATCTGTTAACAGCTGTGGAAGATCAGACTGTTTTTCTCATGAACTCTTGGACAGTTCTTAAATAGGAATAATATACTGTAAAATACCATTAAAAAACACAGGTGTAAGGCTGACCTACAAGTCTAGCCTGTTGGAAAACCCTCTTGAGTGCGCATAAAGTGAAATACAAATCTGATTTTTCTCTTAAGCAGATAATAATGATATCTGCTCTACAATGGTTTCTTTCAATGAAGTTTCCATGAATATGCCTTAGGTAGCTTTGAAGTTACCTTTTACCAGCAGTGTAGCCAAGATGTTGCATTCAGCAAGAATTTAGTTTATAATCTGGATACATTTATCACAGAGGTCAACACAAGCTCACATGCCAGTGCAACAAGATAGCCATCCTGTGGTGGTACAGCCAGGGGATTGCACTGACAGCTTCGGGGCGATAAGCCTGGACCTCAAACTGCAAACGTGTCCCTAGTAATTAGTGATGCAGATACCAGACCTGTGGCTCAAATTATCTCTCAGTAAATAATTCCCCATGTGCAATTTCTCATTGGCATGTATAAGACTGTTCATTTGTAGACACGGAAGTGCTTGTATATGCCACTATCTCGTATCATGTGGAAATGACTTGCGTATCACACCACGAAAACCTCTGTTTTGTGGCACGGGTGAAATTTGTTCTCTTGCTATGGCCTCACACTATACCAATGGATACACTAGTATTTCCATGCTATAATGTGTGTTAAAATTTGAACAGACTGCTTGCTTTGGAGAAAATTATACAGACACTTAACATGAAAGCCTCTTATACAAACAGTTTGTACAACTTTTTTCCACCTCTTACTACAGTCTAGGCTTGTTTTACTGAGGGTGGAAGGAGACTGGATGACTAACCTGATATCCTTAGCTCTTATGTTTTCATTCCCTCCATAAGTGTATATCCCGTTAATCTAGAAACAGAAGTACCAGCTCACCTATCGTTTCTGTGTAGTACTAGTAGTACTCCAAGGATGGAGCTCCTTGGGTTCTGTGGACAACTACTATTGAACATACCTGTATAAAAATTCCAACCAATCCCAACTCTTAGAGGTCTCAATGTCTGGGTTATGTTTATTTAAAAATTGACATCTCCAAATCCAGTTCCAGGGAGGGGCACCAAATCTAGATCGTGCTATAGGAAGTGACTCCTGTCCCACAGCTACAGAGATGTTAACAGAAATTATTCTAGGGACAGCTCCGTAAAGTATTTCTTAGTGCGAGATGTAAGAGGAAAGAGGAAAAGCAAGTTTAAATCCAAAAAGGAAAACCAATTAAAAAACTCTGCCACAATAAATATGGTAGCTTTTTACTAGTCGGGTACCATCCAAACCAAGGAACAACACTTTGTCATTCTAATAAAGTTTTAGCCTAGTGGATTCAATTTTATGCATTTAGTATAATAGAATCTCTTGTAAATTCAAACATAAGATCAACTTCATGACCAACCCCTTCTTTAGTCTTATCTCTGAATCACTGTGCATTAGACTGAAAATGCTGCTAAGTGTATTTGACATCCTCTAACTATATTCACAAGGATTTAGATGCAAGAATGCATCTGGATGTATCATAGGAGCCGCCCTTAAGTATAAGAAGCTCTGAATTCTCAATTCAGCACAAGTTTTCACCATCTTCTCTAGTTTTTCACTAGTGTAGGCAGTCATTTTTGCACCATAAACTTCAGACTTGGTCACCAATTTCTGTTCAAGTTCTTCAGCTTCTACAGGTTCTATTTTTTGCTTTGTTTTGCTTCTAAATAAGACAATTCTCATGTCATTGATACTAGATTATTTATGATTTACATTTCAACTAGAATCCACCCCTCAAGGATTCTAAGAGTCTTCAAATATCTGACAGGTAAATATACAGACAAATTAAAGAGAATCTCCTTTCCCTCAACCCAAAAATAAAATACTGCTTTGCATCTGTATTGTCGCTTTCTCAAAGCGGAATGATCATTTGCTGAATTGTTTGGTGTAGATATTTTGCTTAAGCAGCAAGCACTCCAGGCTACAACTGATGAGTGACCTTGAGACAGCTCTTAGAAGGCAGTTGCCATAGTAACACCACCACAAATGTGGTACATCCTCAGCTGACACCACCAATCTAGTTCAACAGATCCATAATAAGTATATCTATGCTGTATTAGTGTCTCAATATTTAAGGAGGAAGTTACTAAATTTTTTAGGGTTTTTTTAGAATTATTTCAAAAACCTCCTATGCAGTGGCAGACACTGGATACCCTGTATGAATCCAAGTGACTAAGGCTGTAAGTCCACTCAGTGCAAGAGTTAAATAACATACCCTACAATAATGCCCTACTGAAAGTTGAAGCTACTCAGTGTATTAATCCAGAGAGCATCCCTTGATCCAGGAAATTAGACTACTGAAGAAACCTTGCAATAGCACATAACTTTCTTGAAGTTTATTAACTTTTCTCAGATTCTGTAATACAAATAAACTTTATGGAGCCCTGCTGTGTCAAACTTAATGCAATGGGAGCACAATGTATTATTTTTGCATGTCAGAATATTCTGTCTCACCTGTGCAACCTCATCACCTTGAATAAACTTTCAAACCAACTTAGCACTAATGAATACTGTTGCCCCAAAGGGTTTTTCTCTACACAGCATGCTAGTAGTTCTTGTGAGCTCTGGAAGAGGAAGAAAGAGGTGAATCATTACTGAAATGTCAATAAAAATGAAACACACAGAACTGAAGAGTGCTAGTTAACAGAAATGTTCAGTAGAACTATTTATGTTTAAAAACAAAGGATTAATGAACAGATTAAGACAGTTAATTACAACCTAGCAGTCAGACATTGAAGTTTACTTTAAAACTAAATTGCAGTTTCAAGACTTTTTTTTTTTTAACTCAAACCATCAGAAAAGGCCAATCAGATAAGTTTCATAGTTTGTGGATGTTCAAGAGATTCTATTATAGGTAAAATATTTGTGCATTCTAATTAAAAACAAGAGTTTGGACTGCTCTGCTTCTGATAGCTCACTTGATGTGTTTGCCCTTATCATAAAAGAAAGCATTTGTTGAACCTTCATACCAGAGGAATCTGTGTGTCAGCTAAGAGTTAATTCCAGTTAGAAGTGAAGTCATACACTTTAAAACAGGATTTTGGACACTCCAATCTAAAAAGTCTCGTCCATAGTTAATTCAGTCAGTCAAGTACCTGCCCTGAAACCTGGCTGAGGAGCTCCTGCATCCATAACTGTAACCTAAAGGTAAACAGACAACAGGAAAAAAGAGTTCCCAGACAATACTAAGCACTTTCAACAGGGCCCTAAACCCCAAAAAACATCAATTACTTCATCAACAGTGTGTTATAGTGCAATTACCAATCAAAAGGGTTCAGCTGTGCTGCTTTAGGAGGTCTGGAAACACTGCCACCTTGGCTCAAAAAAGTATTATTTGAGATTGATGATCCTGTCAATTACTGTTATGTGCCACTCTTCCCACTTTCATCACTTCTGTGAAGTTGCAGGTAAGATGGCTATTTTCTAAATTGACCTGTGTCCTGTCAATCTGTGTACAGGCAGGCATTGACCCTTTTAAACAAGTGTTCAACATTGAATTGTTGAATATGTTTCTATTTACCAATAGTTTCCTACAGTAAACATACTTTTATCAGAGTACAATAATTTATCTTCAGCTTTGCACCTAGTTGTTTATTTTGGCCTAGCTGTACCCGTTAACATTGGAAACTACCTAGACATGAAAGGCACTCTTGGTATAAAATAAAACACAGCTGTACATAAAACTTATTTAATATTTTTAAACTCTAAATTCAAAAAATAATAATGATAGTCTTCAGACAAAAAAAGTTTAACCTTGATTTTTGATTTTGTGGAAACCAAAGCTAGAACTTAAGTGACACTACAGATTATTAAGCACTGATTCTATAAATGCTGCCAAGTACATCAATCTACTCTGCAAGTTCATTTAGAAAAAAGTATCACCATCTGTTAAAGATCTTTACATTCTTAGTCCTTAACTTCAACCTAGAAACCATGAAGACTCTTACCACCTATAAAGGACCACTAATTACAATAGCATACAATAAGAAAGTTTTTAATAACAAGAACTAATATATTCTAATCCTATAGTCCTGTTAAAAATCCTTCATCCCTAGACCCAATAGCACGGGGTTGATGATCATCTGAGTCTCTACAGAAGTTAGTAATTTGATAGATTAATTCTACCCTAAAATAGAATTATTGTAGTACTTACCCCTTTCAGTAGGTTATTCTGTTCAGCAATATGTATATGCACTACATTAGTAACATACACATTAAATGTTTGTAGGTTTATCAACATCAGTTTTCAGAAGAGCACTCAACATATCTAATTGATCCCTATTGACTTAAGTGAAATTAGTTTCCCAACACAGATAAAACAGGTAAGGAACTACCAGTAATAATACATAATTAGTAACTCCACCAACTCTTTCTAATTACAGCACCAGGGCAGACAAAGGTTGCTGAATTTCTCCTACACCCAGGTACCACTTGAGTCTTTCTTCTATAAACACATTTGTTTCAGGAACAAAGTTTTACAGGAACTCCATCCAGTTTAAATTTTGTACAACTATGGCTGCTCTAGTTACACTCCACCCAATTCCCTTGCACTAGTACTGGTGGTTTTGCAACTAGGAGTAAGAGGACAGCCAGAAGCTATCTGGGTGATTTTGTTTGGTTTTGGAGTTCAGTTTTTTTTGTTGGTGGGAGGGAGGGAATGGACAATTTTGAATTAATTCTGTTTGCTGACTGCAAGGGCCTAGTCCCAGAGCAAGGGGAGGAGAGGTAGCAGAAAGGAAGCACAATTGCTGCAATTTGGCTCGAGCAGCTGTGGAAGCGTAGCACACTGCCTTGGAAAGACAGCATTCCATGGGAATGCATCTAAAGTGTTCTGGTTTTATATTTTCAATCAATACTGGAAAGAAGTCACTTTGTTTTGATGTTGTTGCTTTTTGCGTAATATACCACCATAGCTCCCATCCCAGCATTTAAGCAAAAAATCTCTCAACCCATTATATAAAGGATTCTTTAGGCCCTAACCCAAAAGAGCATAAGTCAACAATAAATATCTGTAGTGACAGAAAGACAAGGCACATTCAAAGTACAGAGTCCTCTAGATCTTGGAGAAAGGTCAGGGAGTCTTTTGGTAAACAAGAACTTAAACAGAAAAGAGCTTCGAGGTAGACAAATGAGGTTGAACCTGTAGATCCCTTCGGTTTGATTTTCACCAGTGCATCTGAAGCTACAATAATTTTATAAATAACCACTAAATAGGTTTCAAAGTTAACTGTTTTACAAAAAAATATGATTAGAACAGGATATGTTTCCTAATGTCTTTCTTCCTTTAGTATACCAAAGATACAAAAATTAAGATTTCTAGTTTAACAACATGCAGCCCTTATTGGAAATATTAGTCTAGAATTACTATCAGAAACAAGAAAAGATGGATTATCACCTAACAGTTATCATCTAGTAATAGTAACAACACAAAATGTAAAACAAGAAATTGAAGGCAAGATTAATATAATCAATAGTTGATATCCAGCACAGGAGCAGTTTATGCATGTTTTTACAAATGAGAACTTTTTTTCTTGACAATTCATTTTCAGGGAGCATTTGCTCACCAAGTAGCTTGAAGTTGCAGTAGAATGAGACTTCTAACTGAAATTCCAGCAATATAAGCATGCCTGCATGTTATTAAAGGAAATAGTGGAAAATTTCACAGGCTGACATCCAGAACGTCTGCGGTTCCTTTTCATATTTCTCTCTTCTTGCAAAGCAGTTATTAGACCAGAACTTAACATTTTTATTTTTTTTTTTTGGTGAAGCATGGAAATTTCCACTGCTTTAAAAGATTTTTAAAAAGCTTTCTCAAATGTACAGCTCAAACAATGTTACACTTCTGCCTAGATGCAATCCTTAGTTTAAGCAAAAGTTTCATCAACATAAAGCAGTGCTAAGATGGGGAGGCAGGGGGAAGGAAAAAAAAACTTTGCTTATATACCAAAAGCTTTGCTTGGCCAATCTGAAATATTATCAGCTACATATTAATTTCTTGATAGAGGTCATTTGAGGTCCAGCTACAGCCAGATGGGTATGAGAAGATGAAGCAGTTCAGGATAAAGCAGTTCAGGATAAAGCTACCTTGTATCTGTATATTTGAACAGAAAATACAGTACATGACAATGCAAGCTATCCGGTCCCTATCAAGTGATGGCTCTCCTTCAGTTTCCTCAAATCTCCACTCATTTTACATCTCACTGGATCCCACTCATCATCCCTGCTATGTTCTTATGATCTCTAACACAGCCAATACAAGTCTGGCAAGTTTGCTAGCCCTGGTTCTACACCTCACCTCTACAAGTCTTGTTTATGAGCTACAAACACGCACCACCAAAACATTAGGGGCTTCAACAGAAAACCCACAAGTGTAACACAAAAGTATTCAAAAACTACCCCAGCCAGTGCAGATGTTTTCTTTTTCCAGTTTTCTGTGCAATGATCAAAAGAACTGCCTTCCTCTTAAGGGGGCATCAGATGGACACTCTAGGTTAACAGAGATGCTAGTTTTGTTCCATTTTAATCAACAGAACAATTTGCAGATAAAGTACTCTTGTTTTTGTTGCCTTTACAGCTATCTATGACTAGATAAATACTGTAAATACTGATTAAGAAGGGAGCCTATCAATTACTGCCTAAAAATGTTATTTCCCATTCAGAGATTTTAATGGGAAACTAAAACTTTCAAATAAGGAAACAGAAGTTATTTACAAAGCTAGAACATTGCACACGCCAGCACATGGCACTGAACTGGTACACAACCGAATTAAGATATCTTTAAAATGTCTTGAATCCATTTGTTCTTTTAGATTTTCTTGTTTAAAAGACTACTATAAAATAACACTTAAATGAGAAGTACAGCAAAGTATGAATTAGAGCAAATATTTTTAAACTTTCTTCTTAAGTAGTTAAGACATCCGGATTCTCTCTTAGAGCACTTTATAATTATAACTGAGCCAAGCAAATGGTAGTTTATAAGTACTGGGTAAATTAATTAAATATCCATGCACACCTAACAGCATTACCTAAAGCGTGGTGCTTTAGTTGACCACATGCTGAGGTCTGCCCATTAAGTCAGAAATTGCCACTCTGGACGTCAAAAAGTCTTCCATAGAAGCTAAAACCAAGAGAGTACTACAACAAAAGAGGGTGTTATGTCTGCTTTAGTTCATGGCAGCAAAGATGGACAGAGCACAGAAGTGCAACACAAGCCATAACTCCCTATTTCCATTATCCTCTTTAGCCCAGCCTTTATGGGGGAAAAAAGTCATTAAGGGGAAGAAATCTGAAAAATCTACCCAAGTCACTGGCAAATAACAAGTTACAAATTTTTGTTTTAAATCATCTCCTTAAGATGTAAGCTGCTAAGAACAGATAACCATTTTAAAGTCACCATTGTGAATAAGAGGAAAAAATTACTTTTTGAACCTTTACTACTTCTTCCATAAGCTTCTGAGAAACAATACAGCACTTCCACATACTGATTGTGTGTGTCTACACATATAACAGTTGTCTAAAAAAGTTTTAGAAAACTTCATACAAGTAGACTACATTAGCTGCTACCCACTCACACACACATAGTTGCAAACAGCACACAGCACAGAAGTTTCCCTTTTCCTGGGACTCACTAGCCTCCAGCGAATGTGATGAAAACACAACTTTGGTATTTGACAAAACCAGAAACGTTAAGATGTTACTATACTCCACAGGGTAATCAGTGAGGTGTTAGAACAACAATTAGAGTGCACAAGGCAAAACCAGGGGAATGCTACTTGTGCTTTAAGTTTTAGTTCTTCAGACTGGTACAGAAATAACAGAACACAGTCCTCTTGATTGACTGTTCTGAATAATAAAAAGTTTCCTCAAAAAAATGGAGAACAAGCATTTCACTTTTTTTTTTTGAAAGTAAATTGCTTACTTCTGCCTTCTGTTTAACCCTTCCATTAACAGATACAGCAACAAAAGCCACCCAACCCAGTCCTTGCTCCATCACCTGTTCTATCACTTCAGGATGTTTCAGTGAGGCAGGGCATTCTATTTTTAGACATACGGTAACCATAGAAAAAATAAACTATGTAGAGCAACACAACCAAATTGTTATATTTTATATTATTAGGTGTGCATATATAAGAACTTCTAACTGCATTTTATTAGAGACTTCCCAGAAGAGTAATTTCCTCAGATTCATGCTAAGAAAGCATTTGAAAGAGATTTATGATTTCAAGGATCGTTCATATAAGAGTTAATCAGAAGCTGTCTGATTTAACTTTAAGCAGTCAGTTCATAAGTGATTTTATAACCTAAGTTTTCATGCTGAATCAGCACTGGAAGTTGGATTTGACTTCACACCATTATCTATATGTAAATCACTCTGCTCAACAATATTTGGGCAATGGGAACTAACAACAAAACATTGAACTCACACAGGCTAGAACTACTACAATAACTTAAAAGTCTTTTAAAAAGAACAATAATAGGTCTAAAAGAAAAAGGTGAACTATTGCTTATGCAAGTCAAGAAAGCAGCCCATCTATACACCAGAGATTTTGCCCTCACAAGAGTTTTAAAGTTACATTTCCCTGATTTACACAGAAAGTAAATAGTAATATAGCACCCTTTGCTATGTAATGTATCCAATGTAAGGTAGAAATAGACATGCAGTCTTATTATGCTACAACACTTCATATCTTGTGCTCTAGCTAGAGCTCAGAGCAGTAACAGACCTGCTTAAGACTTAGAAAAACAAATTCAGAGGCTTTCAGATGAGCAAAATGGAAAACAACACGTTCATCGCTACTGTAAGCTTCCATTGCTTAGTCATTCTTTGGCATAGTGAAACCTCAGAAACACTTCAACTATTTTTCACATTTCTTCCCAAGATTATGCTCTTCTTTTAAGTCTTTTATAAAAAGATGAGTCTCCAAAACAGCACAGAACTACAACAGTAGTTTTGCAGTGACTGGTGCCAGTGAGCCAGCTTCGCATTGTCCTTGTGGAACACGTATATATGTTTACTTACTCACTTTGTGCAGTTCAGAAAAGCATGGGATAAGAAATAGTTTGCTTGATTTTACCATGCTAACAGATTTCAATATTGCACCATCTGGTAGACTGGCAACATTATCAGCAAGCTATACGTTTTAAAAAAAAATAACATATATATACACACTACACACACAGAGAGTAATTCTCAAGTTTGTCACAATAGTTATGAAACTTCAGGTTTCTAGAAAAACAAGAGTTTTACACCTCCATATTGGTTTTAAAAGAATCAAGAATTGAGGCCGAGGGGGAGTGTTTGTTTTCTAAATCTCTCCCAACTCTTCCTCAGGGGCTTGATGTCTCATGACTTAATATTATAATGCATTACCTGAAAGCATTGAGTTAACAGTTATGATACTGCCAACATTTTTAAGGTAAAGCTTTCATTGTGAAGAAAAGCCACTAATAATCACTTTAAAAAGTTTCCCGTTAAGCATTATGACAGATACTTTCACCTAAAGCTCTTCTACTTGCCTCTTCATTAGGTAAAGATAACAAGCATTTGATACTATTTAAATTGTTTATAAAAGCATACTATATGATTTGTAATAAAGATATATTTTTCCTTTAAAGTTCGAAATTACCTGTTAATGAGTATAGAGAAGGAAGGACATTTAGCACACCTACGGTCATATAAAGGTGATCGATCGCTTCTTACCTCCAAGAAAACATTAATTTAATACAGCATCACATGATATCATCACAACTAAACCTGCTACTTGGCTCAGTAACAGGAAGAGACATGCTTCCCTAGACACAGCATGGTGACACTGAAGTCTTATCTAGTTTGTGATCAACTACAAAGATAAATGGGTGTTCTAAGGACACTTGGAAGGAGTGCCATATATGAATTAACAGTTTCACTAGTTATCTTAGAAAAAAAAAAAAAGGTACTGCATTACAATTCTGTTGCACACATGACCCAGTCAAACACTAGCATTGAAAACAAATGCTTAACATTAAATGAACTGGGTAAGCTTTCAACAAAGTCTTTGACAATTATTTTGAACACACAGGCTGATCTGCTTTATTCTACACTGGTACACAGAAAGGGGCAGGCAAACACCTAATCTGCCAGTTGTTTTCTTCAGCAAAGACAACTGGCAAATAGTCTTTAGACAACACATTTTGGCTTGCTTTTTCCTAGTCTTGGTGGTTTCCCTATGAATCATTTTTTCCTTCCATTTCCCCACATTCACTAACTGCTCCTCTGCATGTATTTCTAACTACAGTAAAATTCAAGAACTAACTATCTGTTGAAGGGAACACAGTCCATTCTTAATTCTTTGACATTTGTAGTGTTGTTCAAAAACATGTTTGTATGGCCTAATGATAAAATACTCAAGAAAATTTCTTTTTTAACATTTGTGTTTGCTGAGAGAAAGCTACCAGGATCACAAGAGACAAGGTATCTCATTCTATTCCACCTCACTTAAAAGCTCACAAGAAAAAGCACACATGTAGCCCTGTGGAGATTCTAGGCAAGCAAAGCAAATCCTAAAGAGCAAGTTTCATCTACACATTAAATACCCTTACAGTCTCTGAGACCAGGGAGATAAAAGGTACTTCTGCCTTTTCTTTCTGCCCTATTCCACGCAGTTCCCCTCCTACCACTGCCAAGGGCAGGGGGGAAGTGTTAGGCTACAACTACCCAAGAGAAACAAATTGTATTGATAACATTTTTAGCCATGCAACCTGTTTCGGTATTGCCTTTGAAAAAGCAGACAATGCATTTTCTCACTTCCACACATCTGGGAACAGAATGAGGAAAAAAATTTCATAACTCAGAAGTTACATACAGAATATTCCATACAACTAAATACATAAACCTACCTTGAAAATGTACCTCTAAAAGGCCTTCTGGGTATACCTGTGATACTAGATGATCTCATTCCATGGCTCTGACACATATTGACATGCATGGAAGTGTGGGAACAGTAAAGGGTTCAGGCTTTGTGACAAAAATCTCACACTCAGCCAAGGCTAATGCAGGTGCTAGTCATTATAGCCAGCAGTATAACAGTTATATTGTTCTGCAGCCTTCCTCTTCTGCCTCCTCCCCCATTTTCAGGTGCACCTGATAAATCAGGACAGAATGCTATGGGTTTAGCCACAGGTGTAACAACTTTGATGAAAAATTGCTTACCCTGACCTAACAATTACAACATTTTCTGGATAACTTTTACTGTGTTTTCAGATTTCTAGAACAATCTCATCTATAAAATACAGTTATGAAGCTTTTAGACTTCAAGTCATGACACTACCCATGTTTGTAATCTTCAAAAAAGAACTTAACTTGATGGTAAGAAAGCTCTTAAAATAAAATTTCCAATAGGACAATGATCCATAACCTAACAAAGAATGTTTGACAAACAGTTTAACTACACCTGACTTGAACAGGCTCATATTTAACAGTGAAGGTGACAAAGTTGGGGGGGGGAAGGGAGAAGGGTCATAACTATAACCAAACCAAAAAAAAACAACCAACAACACACATACGCAGCACACAGTCAGGGGATACTTAAGGGTAGATAGATACCTGTAGAGCTGACCTTATAACCTCCACTATTCTAGTATATTACAAAAGCAGTCACAGCCTCAGAAGCAACTTACACCATATCCTAAGCTTGTATCAGCAGTAACAAGCCTGACTTTCCAGGGTATAAGCAAAATGAGCAGTAAAAGCAACGGTGGCCCTCTTGCCCTCTTCTCCCTCTCATTTAAATAGCATGCTGTCTTAAGCAACTGCCTTTTTCTTACCCGTACAATCTCAGAAATAGGACTGGCTCTAGATAACACAGAAGAAAAATGTGTCTACATCTAAAATCCTAAAGCCTCACCAACAGTAAGTCCACACACTGCACATGAAAGACAAGAAATCCCTCATGAGACTGAGTTTGGAGGCAAGTTAATTTTGTTCCACTTCAAAGAATATCAGCTTATTGATAACTGTTAACTAAAAATAAAAGTCACCCGTTAAATTAAAAGTATTATTAAAGTAATAGGGTCCACCTCAAGTATACCTTCCATTTACATGAGGTAAGAAAAGGATTTGATATAACTTCTCTTAACTAAAGGCAGCATATAAAATCAGAGTGGAAATATATTCCACAGCAGATTTAAATCAGTAGTGGTTAAATTCTTTCATAATTGCCTCTTCCCTAATACACTACATTTAGAAACATCGATAGATCTAGCCAGAGAAAAAAAAGCACACAGGCACACTGCCCCAGCATTCAGGTTTAGGTATTCTTCACCACCCTCTCATATCCTTGGCATAAAGAATATTATTCCTCCTCTCCCCCTCCCCTCCATTTTTTTTTTTAGTATAAAAACAAGTCATAAGAATATTTAAGATATTTCTAAATACTCTTAATCAAAAAGCTTCCATGAACATAATGCAGAATACCCTGTATCATACAGTCATTCAAGATCACCTCTTCAAGGGAGGCTCATTTAAATGCAGGAGTTGAAGCAACCTCCAGTGTCAGACTGTAGTGTCCAATATCATTTTACATGCTACCAATGGCTTGATTCTGCAGATAAATATAACCAAGACACCCTTTCCTTCTCAGAGTTCTTTAAAAAGAAAAAAAAAAGCAAAACACCCTTTCCTATGCAATTGTAACATAGAATGAATCTGGAAGGTTTTGACTGTGATTTCTTGTCCGTTATTAATAAAAAAAAAAGCCCATGATCAAAAGATAATATCCTATTGTAAAATAGATTTCCTCCTCCCTCCTACTCTGCATTTTGTCTCAACTATGCTGTCTCAGTGATACTATGCAAAAAAATTGATAAGCAGACAATACAAACTTTCAAGTTAATAAATCCAAAGCCAGGATGAACAGGGATTTCAAATGAAGCATTAAAAAACAAACAAACAAAAAAAAAATCCCACACAACTCATATGCCAAATAAAAGCAGACTGGAAACAGAATACTGTCATTAGGAAAGGTACTTAAAGCGAGGCTGAATACTGGGTTTATTCTGTTTGCTATCACTTCCCCTATCTCCCAATCTCTGGCTTCATATCCATCACCAAATCCATCAGTATTAATTAAAAAAAATAATAAATAGTAGTAGTAGTAACAGAGTTGGATGAAATTCTGAACAACAGTCACTTAAACAAGACATTACAACAACTGCTAACAGTAAATACAATTGTTATATGTTAGCATGCACAGTCTAGATAAAAAAAAAAAGCAAACCCACAATTTTGTCTGTTTCCTCTTATTCTGGGGCTTCCACTCAGATACTATTTGTTACTATGAAGCTATCTTGTATTTATAGTTAGAACACATGCATCTTTGTCTCAAGTGTAGCAGCTCGTTGTAACTCGGAAATATTTCACAAGAAAATATTTATTTTTAAAATAGTGATGACAGAATTTTAAGCTTATTTTAAGTGTTTTTTTTAACTGTATTATAGATACTATATAGCTACAGTACTGTCTCTCACACTTAGATTTGCTTCAGTTTTGTCTTGTTATTCCAGATAGAGTGTAATGTAGTATTTTCTGTTAACTTTTAGATAAAAGATTAAAGGCAGAATCAGTTTTTTTTTTCTTAACAGGTTAAAGAGGAAAAAGATAGTGCCCGAATAAAAGAGACTGATTTAAAACTGTGTTCACTAGATAGGCTGACAAAGTGGGAAGCTTCTCTTTCAAAAGAAAACCTAACTGTGCTTGAGAGTAGGAGCAGAAACCACAAACAGAACCAACTTTAGAACCAAACAAAGAGGACTCTGGGAATTATGTCAACCTCAGACAACATCCACACCCATATTCACCCCATTTATACCCCAGAATCACTGACACCTACAGTAGTATGTGACCTCAGGAAAAAAAAAAAAAAAATTCTCATTTGCATCCCTCAACAGCAGTTTCATCGCAGCTACACGGCAGAAATGGATGAGAGTCATGGAAATCAACCTTTTATTTGCAGTATTTCTCATCCCTTTCTTTATGACCAGAAACAAGGAGGCAGCAGAAGTCACCTCTGAAACTTACCGAGGCTACAGGATGATCAGAAGGAGAATGCAGATAACGAAGTCTTTGGAACCGCCTCAGCATCAGATAAACCCAAACGAATGGCAGATGGGGCCATTCTAGCCCAGGTATTTCACCCACACCCCCCTCCTACTCAGGCGGAGAAACAGAGGGTCAGACGATTCTCAACACAAATCCATAGCGACCCCGAGCCTCTCTGTGTTACACGAGGAACCTCCACCCAAACCCACCCTGCTCAGATATGCATCACACAGCCATACGGAGCTTTCCACTCACCACACCAGTCCCCCACCGCCGCCTTAGGAATGCCCCCTTCTAACTACACCGGGCGCTAAAGTTACAACGGTTAGAAAGAGGTAAAGGCATTTACACACTGCCCGGGAACCCGCGCATCCCCAGCCCTGGGATTTCTCCTCACATTCAGCACGTCTACGCTCCCTTCCTCCTCCCCTCAGGGAGACACATCCATATTGGGGAGGGGGGCGAGAGGGAGAGCAGAGAGCCGCCCCTCAGGGCCAGCCCCGAGCTGCTCCCTTCCCTCCCCCATCCCAGTCCCACCCCGCCGCCACAAGCAGGGGAACCAGAGCTAGAACTCTCCTCCCTCCACTCGTTGCTCCCTCCCTCTAAACCCCACTCACCTGGGAAAGGAGCCAAAGCCCAGCTACGTCTCCTTCTCCCCGTCTCCCCCACACTCAGCCTCTCGCCGCCATTTTCCTCTCTGCCTCGATTTAAATAGGAACCAGCCGCCCCGAGAGGGGCCAGCAGGCGGCGCGAGGCACTGTGGGACCTGTAGTACGGCCCCGCGCGGGCGCTCACGGGACACACACCCCCACACCCCGCGCGGGGCATCATTGTACTTGTAGTACCCGCTTGTGCCCAGCGCGTTCCCGAGACACCGCTCCCAGCAGCCCTTGCGGCCCCGCCCGTTTTTTGCCGCCGCGGCCAGGTACCCGCCGGGGACCCGGCCCGGCGCTGGCTCCTCGGTGCCGTCGCGGCTTCCCAGGGCTGCCCCCAGGAGGGCGAGTCCCGAATGGGCTCGAGGAAGCGGTCCCTTGGGAAGCTCCCCGTGACAGCCTCCCCCGCAGGGCGCTCGTCGAGGCTCGTCGGGTAAACAGGAGGCTGGCACTCACCGGGCCCGGTATGGAGCACTGCAGCTGTGAGTGGATCACATTTAATAAAGAGCGTTTTATATGCACGGAGGATTAAAATACAATAAGGTATCAGCCGTACATGCTGCACTCGGCCACAACACTGAGGTGAAAGTTACAGATAAATAACCTTTGTGGAGGATTTGCTACACCAAGCACTATTTCTTCCCTTTCAATGAGCAGTCTACTGAAGTGAATGTTTAATAAAACACAAACAGGTTGGGAAAAGAGAACGTAAATAACATCAGTTATTCCCTACTTGAGGTATGTGTCAAGGATGGTTTTCACAGTAACTCGTAACAGCAGCTCACTTGCCATCTGTAGCAGGGCAAGGATATAAAGGACTGGGGCCCTATAGAGCATCACCTCCCTATGCCTACCTCACTTCCATAAGTCCTTTTTTCATAAAGTTTTTTAAAACAATAATTTAAAAGTTTGCAGACTAAAAGGGGGTGTGTGGAGAACATGTTATACCTCAGTTTTAGGCACTCACAAAGCAGACGCGTAAAAATGTTCTTTTTATTTTGCAAATTTATAAAGCCCGAAATAATGAAAATGCATGGACTTAAGTCCTGCCAAGCTATTCATACAGAACTCATTACAAGACACAATTAGCATTCAAGAGGGACAGACAAGTAAAACTATTAAGTACGCACCTTCCAGTAATTCCCAAATAAAAAAACAGGTCAAACTATGGCCATCTATGAGCAAGTTACTAGTACAGTATGAGCCTCCAGCTACTTCTGAAACAAGTGTTACAAACCAAAAAAAAAAAATCCGGAGATAAAAGAAATTCAGATGTGTCAAGTTCTCGAAAAACAAGCTCCACCTTAAATTTTACCTTGTAGTTATACTACACACGATCTTACCAATTATAAATGTCTGTACTTATGAATTCAGATTTAACCAACTGGTAGAGACAGATTCCCTGTCATGTTATCACAACAGAAAAGAGTTCATGTTGTTAGGGTACCTTAAAAGGAATGAGGTCTCTTGCATTTCCTGAAAGTGTGAGGTCTGCTGTTTAACAATTCCACTTCTTCCATTCCAGGTAATCTTTTTTTCTGCAGGCTGTTCTCTTCTTCCACTATGAATTATAACAGAGCATTTATCAGGGCAAAAACAAAGGAGGTAGGCAGGGAGAAGCAGGTCAATGAGAGGCAGCGGAAACACTGGAGTTATGTTGTGGGTATTTTTATTTCGGCAAACGGCATGTTATTAATATTTTTTCCATTCAGACCATAAGGTCTTCAAATTATACTTACATTGCATCTAAGACACCTCAGACTCAAGACTGATAAAGAACTCCCAGTGTCAATAGAGTTGACAAATATTGTGAACCTTTTTTCCCTTTTAACGTTTGGTTTCTGTTATAGCAATTATAAGCAGATAACTTCAAAGTTACCTCTGATTTTATGTAACGAAGGATACAGTGATAAAATGTTTTTATTTTTAATTGATACGTGATGCTCTACAAAAATTACTAAGACACTCCCCCCCCAAAATTTTGTACTTGTCTTAAAAGCTGATCATGGTAAATGTAGCTGTAGAACTGTAATATTTAACATTTTTATCTATTTGCTCCACCTGCTGGTGCACATTCCTTTTAAAGCAGTCTTTAGAAGCCTAAATGTATTAAAAATTTGGCCAAAGATGTACACAAGAGATGTACTTAAATTTAAGCTGAACTTCTACAACCTCCTAATTAAATCCAACCTGATACAAACATTTTCTCAGTCAAAAAAGACCAATGGAAGCACAGACTTAGGGAAACATGACCCATAGCTCACTTTTTGGACATTGCCATTTATTTTCATTGTGACAACAACCCAGTCAGTCATTGTTTTCCACCATCTATTATTCTTGTCCAAAAAACACTTTCTCTTCCACACGGGCATCTCTCTACATAACTGATTTATAACTCCTCAATTTTCTAAGACCAATTTCTGTTTGGATAATTAGTGCAAGAGAAACACCCCATTTCTTCAGCCCGTTTGATTGTTCTCTGCTCAGAGAGAGAAAAAAAAAAACACTATGATCAACAATCAGACTTTATAAGAAGTTTTACATGAGCTTAGATTTCCTTCCATTCCATCTATTGTTAAGATCTTTTTTAAAAATGTATTTTTTGAAATGTTTTGCAAGGCAATAGTAACAACATTCCCAGAAAAAAAAAAAAAAGGAAAAAAACCAACCAAACAAATTATCATCATTTCTAGGTTATGACATTTTCCAATAATACTCTGGGACAGAAGTAGCTTTCCATCCCTTCCTCCCTTCCCAAATTAGAAACAGACAACACAAAAGAAAACAATCCCCTCTGCTCCCCCAAACCTAAAATCCCACGCTCCCCCTCCCCCGCTAAATCTTTGGTATTGGAATTTTTAAAATATTCATTACAAAAATTTATTTTTGGGTTCCCTGATCTAAACAGGTTAAGGAAAAACTAAGGTTTGTCACATTACCACCAGGTTTTCTGGGGCTGAACTGGCACTTTTTGATTGTAAAATTTTAACCTGTGACATAAACATGACTTTGCAGCACTCTTGCTACCCTTGGCTTAGATTTGACTTTAATTAGGTCTTACTCGGCTAAGCACTTCTATATGAAAATTCTACTGTGCATTTTGTTTTATTGACTTTATAATGAGATGTGTGGATTGACCTCAGACCTTGTTATGACGTGAGGCATTTGGAATTGGTTTAAGTATTTGCTTAAAGAAAAATAATTTCAAAGACATTAGACATTTTTTGCAATGTTCTGAAAGCTGCAATTCCAAAGAAATTCTCAAGCACTTGGGAATTCACAGTTGATGACCTATCTCTCATACCTTCCCTATAAAATACTGTGCTCAACACATGGAACAATCCCTGAATGCGTCAGTTTTTTCTAACCCTAGAACAAACCAACAAATTTTAATTTAAACAGCGTAAAAGGAGTTTAAAAAGTAATTGCAGAGATAAGCTCAGAGTCGTCTTAGTCTTGGGAGTTTCAAGAAGTTGCTTAAAATACATCTAAGTACTCCGTTCTACTTTTCTGACACCTCATTCCCACTCAGAGAGAGAAAAGAAATATGACATTTAAAGAAAAACAAATCATTATCTTCATCATCTGATTTAACAACCATTTCACGTCAGCTTCACAGTATTAGAAAGCCAATGAAAAACAAACAAAAATCATGAGAATCACTGCCTTAATTCAGTTTACTTTTAAAAGCATATACACTTGCTTTTTTGTTAAATAACTAGTTGTTACACCAACCTGCTCATTTTCCTTATTTGTAAATTCAATGGAGCTGTCTTCATATCTGTAAAGTAATTACACTGAGAGATGTACAGGAACAGTCTTTTAAATAAATTAAAACAGACTTTTTGTTGCAAACAGTTTGCTGAAACATCTTTGTAAAATCAAGCCTAGAATTAATTTAACGCATTTGGTGTTACTGTAAGTATGTATCTAAATATTTAATATATAGACAGTGATTTTCAATTTAAAAAAAATAATCATGTTGTAAGGAGGAGATTCTTACATCAAATATATGTGTACATGGAATACAGAGTAGCAATACATACACTTGCGTTGTATTTATAAAATAATAATCTAAATAAAATGAACTATTTTTAAAGAAAAAAAAATCAAGCTTCTTTGAAATGGCCATCCTGAGTGTCATGCAATAAGAATATTTAAGAGTGTAATCAGTTTATTCAAGTGGCACTTCAGTGTTCCCCTGAACATCTTCTGCATAAACTGAGAAGTTTAAGACGTCACTTATAAATTGAAGAAAAACATAGTTGAAGAAAAAAAATAGAATCATAGAATTGTTAGGGTTGGAAGGGACCTTAAAGATCACCCAGTTCCAACCCCCCTGCCATGGGCAGGGACACCTCCCACTAGATCAGGTTGCTCAGAGCCCCATCCAGCCTGGCCTTAAAAACTTCCAGGGATGGGGCTTCCACCACCTCTCTGGGCAACCTGTTCCAGTGTCTCACCACCCTCATGGTGAAGAGCTTCTTCCTAATGTCCAGTCTGAATCGACCCATCTCTAGTTTTAATCCATTCCCTCTAGTCCTACTGTTACCCAACATCCTAAAAAGTCCCTCCCCAGCTTTCTTGTAGGCCCCCTGAAGATACTGGTAGGCCACTATAAGGTCTCCTCGGAGACTTCTTTTCTCCATACTGAACAACCCCAAGTCTCTCAGTCTGTCCTCACAGGAGAGGTGCTCCAGCCCTCTGATCATCCTTGTGGCCCTTCTCTGGACACATTCCAACGTCCATTATCTCTCTTGTAGTAGGGGCTCCAGAATTGGATGCAGTACTCCAGGTGGGGTCTCACGAGAGTGGAGTAGAGGGGGAAAATCACCTCCCTCGACCTGCTGGCCATGCTTCTCCTGATGCAGCCCAGGATACAATTGGCTTTCTGGGCCGCCAGCGCACACTAACGACTCATGCTGAGCCTCTCGTCTACCAGCACCCCCAAGTCCTTTTCTTCAGGGCTGCTCTCAAGCCAGTTACTGCCCAGCCTATATCAGTGCTTGGGATTGCCCCGACCCAGGTGGAGGATCTTGCACTTGGTCTTGTTGAACTTCATGAGGTTGGCATGGGCCCACCTCTCCAGCCTGTCAAGGTCCCTCTGGATGGCATCCCTTCCCTCCGGCGTGTCAGCCGCCCCACACAGCTTGGTGTCGTCAGCAAACTTGCTGAGGGTGCACTCCATGCCACTGTCCATATCGCTGACAAAGGTGTTAAACAAGATCGGTCCCAGTACTGATCCTTGAGGGACTCCACTTGTCACTGGCCTCCACTTGGACATGGACCCATTGACAGCCACTCTTTGGGTGCGGCCGTCAAGCCAGTTCTTTATCCACTGAATTGTCAGTCCATCAAACCCATATTTTATCAGCTTGGAGACCAGGACGTCATGTGGGACAGTGTCAACAGCTTTGCTCAGGTTCAGGTAAATGATGTCAGTTGCTCTCCCCTTGTCTATTGATGTTGTGACCTTCTCAGAGAAGGCCACCAGGTTTGTCAGGCACGATTTGCCCTTGGTGAAGCCGTGTCGATTGTACCCAATCACCTCTTTGTTATTCTTCTGCCTCAGCAGTGCCTCCAAGAAGATCTGCTCCATAATCTTACCAGGCACGGAGGTGAGACTGACTGGCCTATAGTTCCCTGGTTCCTCCTTCTTTCCCTTTTTGAAGATGGGGATTATGTTTCCCCTTTTCCGGTCAGTGGGGACTTCACTAGACTGCCGTGACTTTTGGAATATAATAGAGAACAGTTTAGCAACCTCATCCGCCAGTTCCTTCAGTACCCATGGGTGTATCCCATCAGGTCCCATGGCCTTGTTCACTTTCAGGTTCATCAGATGGTCACAAACCTGATCTTCACTTACAATGGGCAGTTCTGTCCAACACCTGCCATTGTCTTCTGTGACTCTGGGAGTGTGGCTGGAGCCCTTGCCAGTGAAGACTGAGGAAAAGAAGTCATTGAGAACCTCGGCCTTCTCCATATCACTTGTCACCAGCTGCCCTGTTTCCTTTCTGAGGGGGCCCTCAGAAAGGGGTACCATTAATGTACCTATAGAAATTTTTGCTGTTTCCCTTGATCTCCTTGGCTAGATTTAATTCTAACCGAGCTTTAGCTTTTCTCACCAGGTCTCTTGCTGTTTGGACAGCTTCCTTATACACCCCCCATTCTAGCTGTCCTTTCTTCCACTCCTAAATAAATCTGGCACATGTGATTGCAAGCATGAAATACTGTCTCTTTAGAAATATTTTGAAGCTTTGTCTTTTATTTCAAAAGACAGATTAATTGGCTACTTTTCTTCCCCCCCACCCCTGCCCCAAACAAGATAGTACAGTCCACCACAAAATCCAACTGGCAGTCTAGCATTTTTCCCCAAGGCACGCAATTTGCATCTTTATTAAACATTAGTCTCACCTTTATACTGAAAGAAGATTAGTGATGTCCTGTCAGAATTTTCCCACTTTAAATCTGTAACTTTTTGAAAAAGAAATTACGTATAGAACATTTTTGCTTTTTTACCAGGCTACTTCAGACATACCTCTTACTCCATATAAGATGAATAAAGAAAAAATTCTTGGTGAAGGAAGAGGCATGGTAAAGATCTTTTTGGTACAGAATTTTAATTTTGTAAAAACAAATGAATAGACAGATAACTTGAATTTAGACAGCCTTCTGAAGTGTCTGTAATGCAAACATTACACAACTGCAATAACTTCTGATCACAGAACCAGAAGTTCAAACCAATTCATCAGTTTTCATTGTTAAAGCTAAGTGAAATTTAGAGATGACTACTGCGTTAAGGTAGATCAAAGACAATCTTGTCATAAATGTAGGGCTATTAACAAACATATTTTAAAAATATAACCTGATAGTGTCCATCGAAATAATGAGACATCCAAATAATAGCTCTGCAGTGTCAATTTTTTAAGTCACAGTCTTCTGTCAAACGTCTTCTGATACTAGCTTGTATTCTCATTCTTAGCGATTCTCCACCTTTTAATTTTGCTGCTGTATTGACAAAGTTCGCTGTAATTTTAAATTAAAGCACAGTAAACAAACACAATTTTGCTTCACGTGAAAAAATATAGGACCTAAACGAGGAAAATTTTTTTCATAAGTATCAAAAAAGCTTAAGTATTTGCTTCAGTTGAAGTTAACTTGGAGTTAGGTACGTAAAATGTTTTAGGAACTTTGACTGTACAAAGTTGATATGAACAGGAATCAGACAAGTGTTAGTCTCCTGTCTCCAGGAGCGACAGATACTTCATGAGTAGTATTAAAACCAGGGCAAGAACAGAGTGGTCCTACCAACACAATTCCTTTCAGGATCCAGGGGAACCTTAGTGACTTCCCGAGGTCTAACTTGCACTTAGACCGTTGTTTTATCAGCCACTGACAGACTAAACCCCAGGAATTCAATGTCAATTCATACTTTTGCAGAAATTACTTCTAAAAATTCTCTGTATTTTATATCCTTCTTGTATTAGTTTTAAACGTGCTACTACATTAAAATTGTCTATTCTTATGCTATGAGAAATAGCAAATAGTAATTTGCTATTTACCTGCTCAAAATGACTTAAGGTTTTAGAACTCAATGGTGTCTTCTATCAGACATTTTTTGAGCTAGGTGGTAGTTAGTCTCTCCCTTTATTGTCATCTTTTTCTGTATCTTTCTGGCAATAGTCCAACTCTTTTCAGACAGGGTCATTGACATGGCATACAACTTTTGGGATGCAGACACACACATGTGGATTTATAGAACTGATGGTAAATTCTAGCCAAGGGTGTTTTGTTTCTGTTTTTATTGCAACAAGGAATTGACCTGATGTTTGCAGGAAAATAAACATTTAAAATCTTTCATGAGACAGATGCTAATTTGAAGTCCATTGTTGTGTATGTATAAACAATGTTTCCTTTTCCTCCCCTTCATAATATGCGTTACTTTGAGTAGCTTAGAAATGTAGGAATTGCATGGCAAATTAGGAATTTGCCATTTTTTACTTATTCCATGTTTGCAAGATCTTTCTGCAACTCTCTGCTGTAAGAAGTTCAGAATAATTTTGTTTGTAGACTTTGTTACCTCAACAGTTTATTTATTAATATGCCAGCATAGAAACTTGTGGGCCCAGTTCGTAAACTCTTTTCAGAGTGCCAATTGACCGTTCTTATATTTTGAATAATTACTAACTAAGTATTAATCAATGTCTCTTCTTCTGTGACATCTTAGTTTAACTGGCATCTTTGTTTAGTTATTCTCCATTATTTCTTACATCATTTTTACCAATTTATTTGGATTTTTTTCCTATTATACACCATTTTTAGTATTACATAGTAAGGCGTGTGCTATCCTAGGTAGCCTGCCATTTCACACTTACTAGCTTTGTCTGTCATTAGCTTAAGAACATCAGGCCACTGCATGAAGAGAAGCTAAAACAAGACAGATGGAACAAAGCAGTATATGAAGGATTTATGGTACAACTTCACTTCTAGTCCTTCTTTTGCCAATTAAATCTGAACTTGACTATTTTAGCTAAATAATACTCCACACCTAACAACCTCAAATATATAGTCTTTCCCTATACTTTTGGGATCCTATGCCAATTGTGTCTAACTACCGTACACACACATTAACTGCAAACGAGTCTGAATTCTCATCTTAAGAGCTGGGGGACAAGAGGAGTCTATTTACCTTCATGTAGACTAAAGAAACGACTTACGGCCCGCATCTAAACTACTGGCTTCAGTGGACCCAAGATCTCCTTTAAAATATTTCTACTAGTATTTCTATTTACAATTAGAAATAAGATAAACAATGTGCAACATCTTTCCACATATGCAGTCAGAGAACTGTAACGTCTGCGCTATTCTTCATTTTACTCAATTGAAGAAAACGTGAAGTCAAACTACAGTATCACTTCTGCTACTCCAAACTGTAATCATATTGGGAACTTATGAATTGCACTAATTTCAAAAAACAACACAGAAAAGCAATGAAGTTATTAATCTGTAAAGAAGAGAAGGATATGCAAGACTGGGAAAAGGAAACAGAAAAAAAAGCATCTGCAGCTACATTCAGAGCAGAAAGGCTGCTCTGAAATGATAAGGAAAAACAATGTTATGAGCACCATTACAGTCTAGAATCTTCCAATTGGTTTCAGCTAATGCTGACTTGGCTAGTAATCTCTGAATGCGAAGAGCTTCAACCCCTCTTGGTAGAAACTAGTACATAAAGATCAACTTCAGAGAGTGCCAGCCTGTGGTAAAATTTCCAAGAAACTGCGTTTTCCAAACCTCTACCCAAATCTCAGAAGTGATTCTGAATCTTTCATACATAACTCTATACAGTGTTTTATATGTATGCTAACGGGAACACAAAATTTCACTCTACTGGATCTTCATAATTCCCATTTAACTCATTTAATTGATATAACATTGGAAATTATACAATGCCATTTAATTAAGCATCTTTCTCCAGTAGTTGTCCATTGCCAGCTACTATGATGTTCCTTTGGAGTTCTTTTTTAGTAGGTTTTATGTTCTTTACATGATGTGTCTTTATATAGAAGAAAAAACAAACTTAATTTTAATGGCCAAGAAGGCCAATGGCATCCTGGGGTGCATCAAGAAGATTGTGGCCAGCAGGTCGAGGGAGGTCATCCTCCCCCTCTACTCTGCCTTGGTGAGGCCGCATCTGGAGTACTGTGTCCAGTTCTAGGCTCCCTGGTTCACAAGGAACTGCTGGAGAGGGTGCAGCAAAGGGCTACAAAGATGATTAGGGGTCTGGAACACCTCTCTTATGAAGAAAGGCTGAGAGATTTGGGTCTCTTCAGTCTGGAAAAAAGATGGCTGAGGAGGGACCTTATCAACACTTACAAATACTTAAAGGGTGGGTGTCAGGAGGATAGGGTCAGGCTCTTTTCAGTGGTGCCCAGTGACAGGATGAGAGGTAATGGGCACAAACTTGAGCATAGGAAGTTCCACCTAAACATGAGAAGGAACTTCTTTACTTTGAGGGTGGCAGAGCCCTGGCACAGGCTGCCCAGAGAGGTGGTGGAGTCTCCATCTCCAGAGACATTCAAAACCCGCCTGGACGCGTTCCTGTGCCACCTGCTCTGGGTGACCCTGCTCTGGCAGGGGGTTGGACCACATGATCACCAGAGGTCCCTTCCAACCCTATGATTCTATGAATGGTCTGAAACATAACAGAAGCAGAATTTATGAAATACAGTAGGGATTTACGATCATACTTTGTTTTCTGATGTTAAATAAAAAAAAACATTTAGCAGCATTGTAAAAGACTGATTTAAAACAGAAAGAAAACCATGGAATTATTAAGCCCAGGTTCATTAAATATTCCTTGCATTTAGATTAACATAGATTTCAGTGAGTAATCCTGAAGATGAGTCAGGGCTAACGCTCAATGCAGTTAGCACTGTGTGCTGTCCTGTTAGCAACATGGAATTAGAGAAGAGCATGCCCCAATGTTTGAAGAAGCTAGAATATTTTCTATATTTTCTGCATGTCAGAAGACAGATGTTTTTGCTCTTTTACAGGAAGAAAAGCTCTAAGATGACACATCTGGTATAAAAACATTTGGCCTAGAATCAACTTAAAAAAATATTATGCCACTGACCTCTGTTTGGTTCCTTTTTTGTTTGTTTTTTCTTTGTGGTAGCTATTTTTTTCTTCGGGATCTGGTTCTTAACATGCTTTCTCCATTTCTTCAGCTGAAAATTTATAAATTTCCACATCATCCAGGCCTGAGTTAGACAAACAGCACCCAAGCAGCCAATCCTAATAAGATTTGAGATTTTGCAGACAGTTAGATAAAAGTTGCAGTTAACCATTAATAGACTGCAAATCTGTACCTATTTTATTTTTTCCTGTAAAAGTCTACTATTGAAATAATTGAAATTTTCATACCATGGGAAACCAGAGGTATTAGAAGGCTTTACCCAAGACAAGGTATGTCATACAAGAAGTAAATGGAAATTGTATGTAAGTATATTGCTAGAAACAATTATGTTTATCCATGAGTTATAACCATAGCTTTCAATGGCTGATAGGAAATTATGTCATTGAGGCCCCTTCTGCCATCTATGGATGAGAAATCATGTAGATTCAAAGTCCCTACCACACACTTGATTACAGGCATTAAGTTATAAGGATGAACATTAAAGTGATAAGCTTATGCTGGAAGAGTAATAAAATATTAAAATTAACAAGCAAGAATGAAAGATATACAAAAATATTTTAGGAAGGCACCAAGTAAATAATTAGTTTAAAAATTCTGGGTATTAATATCACCAAATGATATTATGTCTAGTATAGACATAAGAAAAAAAAAATTTAGAGAGATGATTATCCCAGGCTTTTTCGGCAGTTATCAACAATTAATTAAAAAAAAAGTTTCTTTTTTCTTTCTTTTTTTCTATCTCACATAAATTCATTTCTACTACTTTTGTGAAAAGAAGATAGAAAAAGAGAACAAAATTTCCCTTCCCTTAAATACTCAAGAGGAAAACATCACCCAGGGATATTCTTAGAAACACATTATCATCCTGGATTGTTTTCTTAAAAGGTATTTTGAAATGCCACATTATGCAAGCATGAATGTCTACTAGCCTTGTTATACCTCATAGGGAATACATCGAAGTTTCCGTCTGTTATGGGAAAATGCGGGTTCTCTATTCTTGCCAGCCCCAATCCAAATGTGAGTACAGATAAAGTTAGGGTCAAAAGATGCACCATTACAAAAAGTAAAGCCCAAATGGTAAATCTGGAAACAAAATAATGAAATTATTATGCTTTCTCCTTTTAGTCCATTTATTTTCAATACTGTCAAACATACAAAGAACTTTTCACTAAAATTCTCTCAGTAATGATAGGGAAATGTCCACAGAAGAGACCAATAATTACAGAAAAACTTAGTCATCTGCAAACATTCAGTCTGCCTCATTACACAATCTTTTGACTTGAAAGCACAATGAATTAAAGTGATGCATCTCAAGTTGGCATTCATGCTGTAAGCCATTTATAAGTAATGGTGATGCTATAAAGTCAGAAAGCTGATGCTAAAGGTATAATAATACATGCATTAAACAGTTGGAAGATCAAGACCATACATGTATTTTTTAACAGCCAGATGTTTATAGCACAAGAAGAGAAGGTAATCTGATAGCTAATAAGTAACAAATGACATTTATTTCACTTCATAGCTAACAAAGAAAATGCCATCCCACAGATTTTCGGCATCTGGAAGTTTTTACTATAGGATGTGGAAAAAACTCCTCTGAAAAGCAGTTTTATTAAACTGACAATAATTAATTTGGAAAATTGGTATTATTACTGCCATTACATAAATATTTCTATAGGAAAAAGACTTCATGTTGTATGACTGATGAATGGATTAAAAAAAGACACTACCAATGTGAAAAAAGTATCTTTCCAAAATTCCCTTTGGAAAAAAAAAAAATCAGCTTGTTCAACTGATTTCAACGTACTTCAAATCTATCACAGTATAAGCAAGACTGTTTAAAAAACAACTATCTTCACAGCCTCCACCAAAAAAGATTTTTGAGAAAAGCTACAGCGTCTGGATGCAGAACTGTAAGAAGGAACAATAAATTCTGAGCTAGGAAAATACCTAGTATTTAACATTATGTTTTTTTCTACAGTTTGCATTATAATGTCTACACATAATAAAAACAAAATGCCCCAAACACTTCTGCAATTCATTAGTTATGAAAACCAATTTCCATTTCCAGTTAATTCAAACTCTGGTAATATTCTATATGGGATAACTGATTTCCAGCCAAAGACAGACATACTTGCTTATGTGACCATTGGTCTTCAAAAGACTGGAAAATATGTTCTCCTAATCAGTATATTTAGCCTACATGCTTTTGGATGGCATATAGTGAAAAGCAGATGAGCTCATAGCCCCAAAAACTTCACAATGAAATATGACATACAAGTGAAAGATAAGCTAACTTTCTCCCAATTTCCCTATTTGCATCAGTAAACATTGATTTTTTGCAAAGAACATTCAGCATACCTATTTAAAATTCTAGCTTTAAGGAGCAACAGAAATGAATCTTGTGAAAAGACCAGGAAAAGGAGCAGCATTACACTGCCCCAAGGGAGGCTGCCTGTATATAAAGGATTGCATGAAAGAAAGCAAGGAGTTCATGATAATCTCTTCCAGCTGGGCAGTCACTTAGAAAAGGAAGAAAGAATAAGAGACAGGAACATATAACTGGGACAAGGCTGCTTTATTCAAACTAGAACCTCCAAAAGTCTTCACATTCAAATGCTGAAACATATCCAATCCTTCCTAGCATGCCTCATGGTTAAATATCTCAGTTCCTCATCTCCTTCCATTCTCAAATGTGTTACTTTTATAGCCATTAATTCTCAGAATAGTTGAGAATCTTACTCAAGAGATGTATAATTGAAGACAACTGCACATTTTGAGACATTACCTTCTCTGCTGTAAAGTTACTTCCCTTTCTCACCTTACCAAAATGAGAGAGACCTGCAAGAACTTACAGGGAATGCTGCTTTTATTACTTCTTTGATTAACTGATTTTAAAAACAAGTGTCCCTACATACAAACATTTATAAGCTTTTAAGAAAACAGGCAACTTACAGAACCAGAAGCCAATACACAGATATCTGAGATGGGACTTTAGGACAAGCTTCAGCAAAACCTTACAATGATCATGAAGTGGTGTATTTGCTTCCTTGACTCTATGTTATGACAATGATTTGCTTGTGAATTCAAAGCAGGTAATAGTAGACATTAAACAAGTGATGTTTCTACCTGAGTACTTTTAAATATGTGCAAATTCAGTTATATGCAATAAGTAAGCAAAGTTCTGAACTGTTATTAATACATGCAAGATTTACCCTTTTCGCTTGTTTTCACCACTGAAGTAGAAAAGACGTGAAGCATGAAAAATGAGTTCCACTAGGTAGTGAGGTACCATTAGAATTAGCCCCAAATGCTGCAAACTATAAAACAGAAAAGTTAGAAATTTTAATGAAATTATGAAGAAAATAGAACCATCTATTCAAAATGGACATGCAAATACTTACTTTAATATATAGGCACCAGAGATATGAACAATGTAAAGGCAAATATAACACAGCTGGCTCGGAATATCTTCCTAAAATCACAAAAATCATAATAAATTCTGTTACAGTTTAACCATATCATCCAAAGAAAAATCATATTATTCATTAGGTTTGCTTATTTTTCACACTACTGTATAAATTTCTGGAAAGACTATCTGAATCAAAAACTACAAACCACATGGACTAAATTAGATAGGAAATGCAAGCAATTAAAGTATATAAGTAGTGTATAAACAACTGAATATACACATATGAATATGTAGATATTTATATAGTTAATATAAACAAAAATATTAATAATTGGAAAGAACAGATATTTAGTTAAGTGTACTGACAACTTCTCTCCATACCTTCTGGATCTTTTGAAAGTAGAGCTCTGGCAGTGCATGAAGCCAGTAAGCTATCTGGCAAATATAGAAGAATTTTACCTGAAAGCTAAACAATAATTCCAATTAAGAAAACACAAGATGATGAGTTTTCAAGCTTTCAACATGAAATACAAGATTTTATTTAATTATCTTAAATTAATTCATTCTGACTCATTATAGTTTATGATTCCTAAATCACAGGAACTGCAAATACAGAACAACTCTGTGGTGACAGTTTTTTGAATTAGCATCTGTAATCTTCTTGATGGCAAGTTCTGAATCACCTTTTGAGACAGCAGGAGAGAAAAAACACTAAAAAACCTAACACACAGAAACAGTTTATCCTGTGAGCAGTGGAACTCCCTTCCTGAAAAATGCGTATTATCCCCCTTCCTTCTATCACACTCACCAGAGAAAAAAAAAGGGGGGGAGGGGCCCAGACAGACAACACAATTTTATAAGTCAGCTTGTTTTGGGTTGGTTTTGGGTTCGTTGCTTTTTGTTGTTTGTTTGTTTTGTTTTCTTTTTAAGATATAAATCCTCTCTAATTTGAAAATTCAGTCTCCAACAAACATGTTTCTTTAGTGTGAAACAGATCAGGAGTCCTACTATATATTCCATCTTGCAAACACTTTAACTCAGCTACCATGGTTAAGTTAAAGAAAGGTAAGACGTTTATCTCTTGGATAGCTGTCCAATTAATCAAAAACTACCTTTGCATAAAACAGCTGGCAGTTTTCAAACAGAAGAAAGTATTTTCATCTAGTCGTCATTCTTATAAAGTACCAATGTCACCACCTTACTAGTGGTTCCCTAAAATTTGTGTGATTAGAAGTACCAGATTTTTTCAAATTGAAAATAGAACACTTAGAGCATACGAGAATGGGGATAATCTTTCCAACTGATGTCAGGTTCATAATGAATTCTTCCCAAAGAAAAAGGCCATTGATTTAATTCTTAACTGATTCTTAATACTTTAAGTCTATTTTTTGAAATAAAAACAGCAAATAGAGTGACTGACTTACTGCATTCAAAATACTTGCTCCCCATATAAAATGAAAACAAGTAGAAAAATGCCAGCTTTCCCGATTCATTGAATTTGCTGTGCTTTGTTTTTGACAAATGCAGACATCTATTAATTTTCTAGAAGCAAAAAGCAGATCAATAAATGTAATTTCTAAGACAAGAAAGTTATCTGGGAGTTAGTGTTCACTCTTGAATATTTTTTTTCTATTTTTTTTTTCTTACCAAATCTCCCATTCCTCAATCAAAATATATAGCTACGACCATTTAAGACCCTGATCAGCACTTTGTATGACAATTAGCTTTAATAAGACTTGCCACTATGATAAAGTTCACATGGAAAATATTTAGATAATGTCTTCATACAAATTCCCCACCCCTCCCATAATCACAGTCATATTACTAAATTTTTCAAATCTCTTTGCACACTTAAAAACCATTTGAGCTTCTGTGGCTCAGATGACCTATTTGAGAAGACAGTTTAAGACCATTCAATAATAGATGGTCTTCACAATGGCTTTAACAAATTCATTTTACTTTGCAACTGAGTTGGTGCAAAAAGAGCACATAATGAAGTCTGAGCTCCCTTTTTGATCTTCTGAATATATCTTATGAATCTAATGCAGCAAATCTCATTCACAGATATTTTGAAATACAGAAAAATGTAAGTTATATTGATTGAAAGAAAGATCCAGTGGTTTATGCCACTACTAAATTGAGGAATTATCATTATAAAAATATCATAGAATAATTTAGGTTGGAAAAGACCCTTAAGATTATCCAGTCCAACTGTTAACCTAACACTACCAAGTCCACCACCAAACCAAGGTCTATTTGCATTTTTGTCAAAGAAAAAAAGGATCGATCATAACAGGACTTCTAAATGCCAAACCATTCCTTGTACCATGGCTTACACTTACCTTGAAGAATAACTGTTAGCAAATGGTGGCTAAAAATAACACGTTTATAAAGTTAAATTATAGCCCAGTAAACTTACATTTAATATGTACTCCTGGATTACAGCATGCAGATTAATAGCTATGAGCATGTAGAAGAAGATTGTGGCAATGTCTTTTGGACCAGAGTCATAAAAATGAAATTGCTCGCTGTTGTCATCTAAGGAAAAAAAAAAGTGTATTTTTACATTCTTATGAAGGAGTACTTTATGCAAATCAGAAAGGACAGCAGTGACCATTGTTCTTGAAAGTTATTTTAAATTGATACAGAATACTAGTTATAAGTTTTATGTTTTTAAAAATTACTTTTTATGCCTAATTGGATAGATCTTTACTTTGAGGGTACCAGAGCACTGGAACAGGCTGCCCAGCGCGGGTGTGGAGCGTCCTTCTCTGTAGATATTCAAAACCTACCTGGATACGTTCCTGTCCAGCCTGCTTTAGGTGAACCTGCTTTGGCAGGGGGCGTGGACTAAATGATCTCCAGAGTTCCCTCCCAACCCTGACCATTCTGTGAAACGCAGTCAGAGTGCTACATTATTTGGAACGGTTGCAGTGCAGAGGTCTCAAGTTTGGAAGTCAAGATTAGAACAAAAGTCATAGATTTTGCTAATTTCTCTGGACCTTTGCTCCCCATTTGGAATAATTCTACCACAGTATCTATTTTTTCCAAGACATTGCACAGATTAATTCCTGAAAAGAATTTAAACTTATCAATGCTATTAAGAAAAATTAAGTTATTGAATAAAGAAATTCCACTAGCTGCTTACCACTATTGTATACAGTAAAAGATATATGTATACCTGTACAAAAGGTACAAAGGATTTAAAAAAAGGAAATATTTTTTTGGAAAAAAAGAATCAGTACCTTCTCCCTTTGCTATTTAAAAGCATGACTGAATCAACATCAGTTACTTGAGAATAATGTGATATTTTTAAAATATAAACCACAAATCCATTAATAATGATATAAGAAATCACCAATAAGCAACAGACAC